>NC_070564.1:3394939-3703570 GCF_026914185.1 Puccinia triticina | reverse complement strand
GGTCAAGGGGAGGGGGGATCATTTACAGCAATTGATTGTGTTTGGTTGGGTGAGGCCGTGCGGTCGTGGTTATCGCACAGGCTGGGTGGGGCGGGCGGAACAGGTGGTGTTGGCCAGGAATTTGGAATTCCTGTTGTGTGGCCCGCAGGTTTATAATTGTACATAATTATTGAGGCTTTTTTGAAACATATTTGGGCCTGTATTTGCCACAATAAGTTAAGAGATTTTGATTTGAATCAAGTTTGGAATATATTACAATAAAACTTTGATAACTGTTTATAATTGGGCCCTTATCCTTAGCTCCCAATCTAATTTGGCATTGCCCTCCGCTTGTCCAAATCTTCTTCCCTGCTGCATCCATGTCACCACCTGCTTCTTCCCTTATTTAGCGTCCGTTTGCCACAGCACGCGCGCACATTGGCATCTTGAGCCATACATGCAGTGCTCGCGGCTCTCATTTACAGTGTAAACATCAAACCATATCCGTGCCAAACCGTTTTGTGCAGATGCGCGATGCCAATGGGCTGGCCCATCCGAGAAATAAATGATGTGCAACTGAAGTCTCGTCAGCGATACATTATCTCGAGGCCTATTGCGAACAAAGCAGAAGACCATGAAAATACGAAGGAAAAGAGTAGTTGTATGAGAGCGGCGGTGGCGGCGCAAAGTGCAGCGTTCCAAGTTTCTGCGAGGCCGAGGTGCCCTGGCCTGAGGAACTTTCCTGCTGGTGCAACGGACGCGTAGCGCCCCTCCCATTCCTCTCTCAGTCTCAGGATGACACGCAAGGCAAAGGCAACACACTCTTCTGTAGCGCTGGACCCCGTACGCGGAGCGCCAGGGCATATGTACCCATGGAAAAGCCTTCGGGATGCCTGGTGCGGCACACCCCGTGCCCTGCGCCTGTCCCCAGGCCGACGCCCAAGTGGACCCGTGGTGCAGGATACATGCTCCCGTTTGTGAACACAAGGAGCATTGTTTTGGTGTTCGACGTATGTGGCGGCTGAGGGCGGCGGGTTTCTCGTTTGCATCTGTGGCGAGGGCGGCAGGGTGGTTGGCCAGTTAGCTAGGGTTCCAGACGAATGGCAGTGAGTGGCTATTACTTCGGTCACTGCACGGTCATGGTGGCGCCTGCAGGGCCTTGATACCCCAACACTGGTCGGTTCTGCCGGCTGGATGGTAAGCTGCAGCGGGGCCTCACCTTCAGAGAGCACTAGAGGATGTCGGTCCTTCACCGCTGCTCCCACTCATCACACCCTTCTCATCTCACTCATCAACAACCTCCTTCCGCTAAAGCTCCCCAACCTCAACAATTCAATCAACCTCCCGCATCTGTCTTGATAGGCTCCTGACGACTTCTTTCCACGCACCTAATACTAGTCTTTGATCTCATCGCTATCCTTCTAAGATCTTGCTTGCTCTTCTGATTAGTTCTTGAGAAAGGATCTTCCATTCTATTCCCCATCGTTCTCGACAAGGTTTTGCGGCCTTTGTCCTTCAACGTAGGTGTTTCCCCTTTTCTTTTCTCTCTTGGTACATAGGTTGACCTCGATTCCTGACTTGATTGGACTTCCTATCCTTGCGGCCAGCAGATAAGACTGTTTCGATTAGGTTGCATGAATATCTGCAAGACCCAAGCATGAGATCCGGAATTCCCATGCTTTTGAGCTCCATCTTGTTGCTGTGCATCACTGCAGGTTCGCATGCAGGGCGCATCAGCCGCCGCGCTGCTGAGCCAGACCGGACCCAATATTGGGATTGTCCAAGTAAAAAACCCTCTATGATGTGCTACAACGCGAAGACCTGGGGTGAGTTGAGCATCTTTTCCAGGATCTCCTTGACCTTTCGGTACAAACCGAAGAGGCTGATTTGCCCATCATCCTCTCAGCCCGACACTCCAAGGATTTGAAGGACGATGTAGGTAGGGTCTACTATTGGCCTGTCGGAGTCCCACTTTTTGTATGTCCTGTGGGTGAGACCGGGGTGTGTTGTGACCGGAGGCCGTATGTGAGTAGTGGAAAACCTCTTGCAGAAATTATTGACTTGTTTTTCACTCGGAGCAATTCATGCTAAAAAGCTGCTTTTGATCTCTCTTTGACTTTGCTTCTAACCCTCCAGGATGATGAACTATTACTTCACTCCCCCCACAATAAATGTGCTCCCCCGCATCAACCTGTAGACCTTACGAACCCTCCGGAGCATTATTAAATCAACCAAATCCTTGCCAACGTCTTCATCCCTGCTGAATCTCTCTGAACCAACTTCTCCTTTCCTTGTCTGATCATGTGCTGGCATCAACACACGCCAAAATTGGCAGTCTTCCTTCTAAACACACATCTACGGATAGTATCCGCTGTTCTCATGTACTCTGTGATCATCAACCCTATCACACCTGTTTCCGTATCAAATTGATTTTGTGCAGATGCTTGATGGGCTCGCAAATCCAAGAAATGAACAATTGCCGTGCAACAGAAGTTTGAGCTCCAAGTTCAGTGAGGCCAGGGCGCCCTCCTAGCTTGAGGGCCTCTGCTATCTGTGGCGTTACGCCCGTTCTCTATTTATTGTAAATTTTTGTTAGATTTCGGCCAGTAGTAGTAGTAGAAAACTAAAACAAAATAAAAGAAATTTACAATAAGTAAGATGATAATCGCAATGAAAGTTAGATGAAAGAAAAGAAAACAACTGACGGAATAAAAGATGTGATCTATACAAGTGAACTGAACACGACCAACGACACACAAAGTACAATCAAAGACTATAACAAAAATAACTAAATGAGAACAACAAAGGTTTATTAAATGAGTAAACAAGCTAAGTAAAAAGAAACAATCAGGAACCAACGCTGTGAGTTCTTGAGCTTGATGAGTACTCCTCCTGAACCAATGGTTTTTCACGTTATTGAAGCTACACCCGGGGAGTCCTTCGACAAGGATATCTCGAGGAATCCTTGTGGATTCCCCGTAGTGCCCCTGCGCAAGGTTGGACCAGCAGCTGCTGGTCCACATGTTCACGTGCTCTCCACCAAGTGGATCACGGGGGCATCTCGTGATGGCCCCAAGGATTCCACAGATATTTACAGATATGTACCCGTGGAATCCACGTGGCCACGTAGGCAGGCCTTAAAAATTCAGCAGGAGCACAGCCTGTTAAAAAGTATCCTCAGTGGGACTCAAACTCATAACCAGGCAGAGAGCTCACAGGAGAGGGAGTTCCATGCAACTCACACTACAGGCAAACAGGTGATGTTCCCACGCGCAGCGTCACCTGCGCAGTTACTGCGGCCGCCGAAATTAGGTGACGCTGCGTGCGGGAGCGACAGCTGTATGCCTGTAGTGTCAGCCATTTCACATTGTTGTACTTGCTGCTTTACACCATATTACCCCCCCCAAACAATGGTTTGCAATTGGGTTTGCAATTGGTTTTTTTGTTAAGTTTTTTTTCCATTTTTTTTCCTCTCTTCAACATCAAGTTTTCTTTGGCTTTCAAAACCTCAGGACTAGCCTGAGGTGGTCTTGGCTGGAAGTGAAAAAAAAAAGAAAATGTCATGGAACAGACGTGAGCAACAAGCTGACGTGGTCTCCACGCATGCCAGGAAGGCACATTGTGGAACCGACGGGGAAAAGTGTGAAGCCCATTGGTTCCACGTGGAAAAAAACCATTTCGTGGAACCTACGAGCTTACCAAGCCAATCCTTGTTGGTTCCACAGATTACCCACCTGTTGTCGGTTCCACGGACGGGCGTAGCAGGAAGTACCCCTGCCGTGTAGCTAAGTTGTTCAAAGATTGATGTTGTGAGTTTGTGACTAGATGACTTGATAAACACTTGATTATTACCTGAGTAGCTGTTTCTTCAATGTGATGGCTTTCGAGTGACTAGATCAAGTGTACTGAGAGTTATCCACCCGCAACCAGTCAACAAGACTTGGGAATCCGAGAAAGCAAGGAAAAGAGAAGTTTGCCAAGTGCGGATTGGTATTTACTAGCGCTTCCACGAGTACACATCATATTGCATATGCACTATGCTCTGTGTCCGCAAATTACACTCAACATGGTCTTCAAAGTTGAATTTCATGCATGTATAAATGCATAAATCATAAATTCATAAAACTTTGTTTGCAGGGGATCTCACCTGATCTCACCAGTCTGCTTAAGTAATCTTTGGCTTTCCCAGCCAAAGAATTTTTATGAATTTATGATTTACCACCCCTGGAGATTGGAAATGACCTACCCAATAGCCTGCTTAAATGAAATACACAGGCTATGGGAGGTCTCCAGAGCTGCCCCTTGCTGCCCCTCGCCCGCCCTCTCCATATACATGACTAAGGCCCCATTTGGCAGCAGTGATGTTATGTAATAACGACTGCTTTTCTATAACCGGGCCTCACCGAGGCCCATATTGTATCACTCGCATGTTTGGTAGATTTGAGGAGTTATGAGGGTCATCACAAGTTTCTTCATCACTCCTCATCATCCCCGCCATTTCCGATATAGTACCCCTGGGGGTGTATTTGGGGTGATATTGGCACCCTTACACAACACACCCCCAACTCCATCTCTGTTACTCACCTCGATGGCCGGTACAGACTTTGTACCGGTCACCGAGCGGAGTACACACTCCAATCGATGGAAACAGTCATCAAGATTGATGACCGATCCAACACAATTGGCCATTGATGACCATCGGTCATCAAAGGGACTATGTATTCTCCTCGATGACCATTGGTCATTGAAGGGACTGTGTACATATTCTCCTCGATGACCATTGGTCATCCAAGGGACCATGTATTCCCATCGATGACCAATGGTCATCAATGGGACTATGTGTTCCCCAAAAGGGACTCTGTATTCCCTTTGATGACCGTGTACCGTCCATCGTCGAGAGGAGTTAAACACTCAATTGGCCTTGCCGGTAGGTACGCTCGATGGCCGGTATTTACCGGCCATGGAGCTTGTTATGTAGGCAAGCTGTATGACGCGAGTGGCAGCCAAACACTCGTGTTATGTTGAAAGATATGAAATTGAAGAGTAATGTGCATCACATTAGGTAAGTGCACAACATCACATAACATGATTGCTGCCAAACGGGGCCTAAGCAAGCTCCGAGCTTGGAACCAAGGTTCCATTGGCTTCCATGACTGCGTGGACCGCTGGGCCTCGCAGCACTCCGCCTCCCCTATGTGCATACATGCACATACACAGTATACATACGTTTTAGGCTGCCGGTCACTACCGGCAGCGGCCGCCCATCATCTCCGGCCTCAAGCGGTCGTTCAACATCACCCCTCCTCTCCGGCCTCGACCGGCCATTCAACATCACCCAAAGACTACATAGGTTAGCTCTCCGCGGGATTCCAATCAAGAGGTGGAATCAAAGCTAAAGCTCATTGTTTGTCTTTGTCTTGTCAATGGCCAGGGGCGGGAGGATAGGGGATCAATCCAAGTTGGCTGACGCTTTTGTCTATCTTCATCTTCATGAGGCCATTGATGACCGGGGCAAAAGGATTGGTGGTGGATCTAATGAGGCTGATCCGAGTCAACTAGCAGTTTTCCGAGCCAAGGAAACTACCTGGCGGACGGGTGAGGATGGATCACCTTAGGCCGGCACCACTGGCATTCCCCGACCAAGCTTCCATGGGCTCAGGCTGCTGTCACCCCCTCGGTAAGAATTGTTGCTACCTTCACAAGATTCCTCTCCATTCAGCTGTTGTTCAGAGCCTGTGCGTACAAGGAAAAATCTTATGTGCTAGATTCCTTACCCTCAATCTTTTGTTGATCTCATTTGTAGCTTTTATGAGTGCTTTTTGTTCAATTTAATTTAACATTTTTCAACTGCTGTAAACATAACTTCATGTGCTTGGGCTAAGCTTTATTTGGGAGTTGTGGCTTAACAGGATTTGGGGAAACCTGGTGTTAGTAGTAGAAGGTTTCATTGTAGGTCCTCTACTACTTGATGGTCTCCATCAAATAAACCTGATGTTCTCAGCCCCGAGAAATGTCTGATTTGGGAGTTGTGGCCTTGGTAGGATCTGACAAAAGGCCGCAGTTACAGTAGGAGTTTGAGAAATATGAATTTGGCTGTAACTTGTTTATTACTTGAGAGTCTGAGAAAAACAAAATTACAGCATCAATTGATCCTCACTGGAAACAAGCTGTTAAATTTCTACCTTTGGTGAATGTGTAACTAAGGAGTTGTGGGCTTGGTAGGATCTGACAAAAGGATTTAGCAGGATTTGGGAAATATGAAGTTGATTTTAAATTGTTTATTACTTGAATGTCTGAGAAAATAAAATAACAGCATCAAGTGATCCTCACTGGAAACAAGCAGTTAAATTTCTACCTTTGGGGCATGTGTAATTAAGGAGTTGTGGTCTTGACAAGAGTTGAGGAAAAATCAAGTTATAGGAAAATTTGATTCTATTCTAACTCTGCTCTAACCAGGTGTTTTGAAACAAAGATTGGAAATAAGATATTGATGTACAATTTGAAAAGGCTGTAAGAATCTTATCCTTGGTGAATTTCAAACTGGTGAGTTGTTGTCTTGGCACAAGCCAGAAAAAATATATGTATTTGTAGCAGAAAGAGATTCCAGTATTATTACCATTCTCTTACTTCAGTTATCAAAAACAAAATTGGAGATTATTGATTGATCAATAATTAAAAGGAGATTAAAGTTTTGAATCTTTGTTTCATTTTTAATGTAGGAGTTGTGTTGTTGGCACCTCCAAAGAACACAATGTTCTTAAGGGAATCCACATTTCTTACCAACCCACTTTTTTCCTCAAATCCTTCCATGGCTACAAGTCCTTAATCAGACCCATGGCAAGGGTTCAAGATTTTTTTTTTTTTAAAAAATGAAATTTATTCTTCCAATATTTGGTGTTAAAAATTCAGGTGGGAGAACAGTAGAACAAAATACACCTCTCCTGCTAATTCATATTCCCTACAACTTTTGGCCTCACCACAACTCCTAAATTACACAAGAATAAAGGAGTAAAACCATTCTCATTTATTAATCAATTAATGCTGTCCATTTTTTGGTTTTGATAACTGAAGCAAGAGAATGGTAATAATAATGGAATCTCTTTCTACTACAAATACATGTATATCTCCCCTCTTGTGCCAAGAAAACAACTCATCAGTTTGAAATGCACCAAGGATAAGATTCTTACAGCCTTTTCAAATTGTACATCAATATCTTATTTCCAATCTTTGTTTCAAAACACCTGGTTAGAGCAGAGTTAGAATAGAATCAAATTTTCCTGTAACTTGATTTTTCCTCAACTCTTGCCAAGACCACAACTCCTTAATTACACATGCCCCAAAGGTAGAAATTTAACTGCTTGTTTCCAGTGAGGATCACTTGATGCTGTTATTTTATTTTCTCATACAATCAAGTAATAAACAAGTTACAATCAAATTCATATTTCCCAAATCCTGCTAAATCCTTTTGTCAGGTCCTACCATTACCAAGCCCACAACTCCTTAGTTACACATTCACCAAAGGAAGAAATTTAACAGGTTGTTTCCAGTGAGGATCAATTGATTCTGTCATTTTATTTTTCTCAGACTCTCAAGTAATAAACAAGTTACAGCCAAATTCATATTTCCCAAACTCCTACTGGTAACTGCGGCCTTTTGTCAGATCCTACCAAGGCAACTACTCAGTTACACATGCCACAAAGGTAAAAATTCCAAAGCTTGTTTCCAGTTAGGATCACTTGATGCTGTCATGTTTTTTTTCAGACTCTCAAGTAATAAACAATTTACAGTCAGATTCATATTTACCTTCCTACTAGTTCAGCCTTTTGACAGATCAAGGCCACAACTCCCAAATCAGACATTCCCCAGGGCTGATAAAATTGAGTTTGTTTGATGGAGAATACATGATTACACTGTCCAATTTTTTGTTCTAAACCATCAAGTAGTAGAGGACCTACAGTGAAATCTTCTCCTACTAACACCATATTTGCCCAAACCTTGCCAAGCCACAACTGCCACCATGAAAGACCTGAGGGGACTAGGCGGTAGGTGATGTGAAGCTAACTCCAGCCTTAACTCCAACCATACACTTTTGGAAAAGTAGTAGGACCCCCTGATGATGACAAAGGAGCCATTGTTATTCAAGGGGAGTAATGCTGGAGTGCCACTGGAATTCCAGCATATTTTACTGAATGTCACCTGAAACCTATTCACATCATTTTTTTCATGGTGTCCCAAATAAAGCTTAGCCCAAGCATCTGAATTTAGTGTTTACAGAAATTGAATACTGTTAAATTGAACTGAACAAAAACCACTCATAAAAGCTACACATGAGCTAAACAAAGAATTTGAAGGGGAAGGAATTCAGTGCATAATTAGGCCAACAGTTGACAGTACACCAGTTGTTTGCTTAGAGCTTATTTGCTAACACAGGGCAAGATACTGTGAATGATGGTTGTATGAACAAATATTCATGACGGCCATGATGAAGCCCGTCAAGGGGAACAGACTGACAGAAACCTCAGCAGCGGCGGCGGCGGTTGTGCGTTGTTTGAAGATGGTGAGAATAGGACTGTTTTTTGGTCGCCGCTGAGCACATTTGGTTGGAGAGTGCCTGTGGAAGGTGATCCATCCTTGCCTGTCTCTCAGATGGTCTCCTCGGCTCGAAAAACTGTAGTTGACTCGGATCAGCCCCATTGGATCCACCACAAATCCTTCCGCCCCGGGCAATCGACGGCTTCCTGGAGAAAAAGATATATGAAAGCGTCAGTCAACTTGGATTGGCCCCATTTGATCCATCACCAATCCGCCGCCCCTGGCCATCAACAGATTCGTGAAGACGAAGAAAAACAACACGCTTTGAGTCGGCCGCTTGATTGGATTCCCGCGCAGAGGTGGCCTAGTCGTTGGATGATGTTGAACGGCCGCTTGAGGCCGGAGATGATGGGCGATGTCGGATGTGGCCGGCCGGTAGTGACCGGCAGCCTAAAACGTATGTATACTGTGTATGTGCATGTATGCACATAGGGGAGGCGGAGTGCTGCGAGGCCCAGCGGTCCACGCAGTCATGGAAGCCGATGGAACCTTGGTTCCGAGCTCGGAGCTTGCTTAGTCATGTATATGGAGAGGGCGGGGGGGAGCAAGGGGCAGCTCTGGAGACCTCCCATAGCCTGTGTATTTCATTTAAGCAGGCTATTAGCACTGTTCACGTAAGCTAAACATCAGCAAGATTGAAATAAAGTTTATCCCATTGTGCCAGCCAATTTGGCTGGGAAAGTATGCTGATGTATATCTCTCACATGGTCATAGATTTCTTACGTGAACAGTGCTATTGGGTAGGTCATTTCCAATCTCCAGGGGTGTGATTTACGCATTTATGCATGCATGAATTCCAACTTTGAAAACCATAACTATCTTCCCACCGGGCGTGTACTGTGGTTTGCTGAATGCTTGGATCATTCTCCAAAATTTCTGGTTTTGTTAACCAGGGACCATCACATACTTTTTAATATCTTTTCCCGCATGGTGCACCTGACAGATGTCAGATGAGGCCCAAGGCCAAATCCACCCCCGGAGCCAGCGTCCTCCGGTAGATTGTCTTGGAGTTGGGTTAGAGACGAACCGAGTTCATATTCAGAACCGGGGCGCCTTCTCTACCCTGTCCTCCACTGCCCATGCCCATCGGCCGCTGCCCTCTGCCCGTACCGAGGGGGCAGGGAGGGGCCGACCGAGCGCTGGGTCATTACAGAAGGATATCCCAGGTGGGAGTCAATCTGAAGGGTTGGGTTTAAAGGTAGGTGTGGATTTTGTAGGAATACAGACCCAGACCACCCGCAGCAACCCCTGCGGAAGCTAGCGCGGCCAGACCCAGACCAAAGTAGGGCTGGGCCTCGGGTGATATCCGACTGCTCGGGAGGATATACCCGGAACCCTCCTCCGGGTAGCCCGATCTCGGGTATTCAAACACCAAGTATCCGTCGGGTATTGGGCATGCCCGTCGGAGACCGACAGTTTCACGAGATAACTTCTCCTTGCTGGCATTCTATTCCTCCTTGTCAATCTCAACCTCCCTAACGCTCACAAGAGACCTTCCGAAAAATGAAAAAACGGCCGGCGGACGATTTGGAACATGTTTGGCCTGATACTCAGCCATTTCCGACCTCACCAAGTGCATCGCAGACGGACAACTCGCAAACCCTGCGGAAGTCGTGGGTCTGGAAGTACTTTGTTGACAAAGTGGGCAAAAACAAGGTCCAGTGTACAGTTGTCTTGGAAAATACAGGTCAACCTTGCAATGCCCTCCTAACCCGCGACCAAAGTGGCAGTACGAAATCAATGAGTGAACATCTCTTTCGCAAACATCATCTGCTCAATCCAAGCAAGGTTGACAGCGGCCTAAATAAAATTAACCAGGTGAGAATGAGATCAAAATCAGGTTTTGGGTCAAAACTTATCTGTTTCAACCTTTTCCTCCCCAGAACTCTGAAGAACCGCTCTCATCCAATTCACTCAAGAAAGCAATCACATATCTCCTTGCCAATGCTGATCTAACTTTTGCCTTTGTTGAGCAACAGTCTTTTCGCAAACTTATGTGTCTATTAAATCCTTCAGTTCGACCGGGAAACTTGCTATTCCCCCAAAAATTGATTGCGATGGAAGTACACTACTTGCATCAGTCTCACTCCAACCATATAAGAAAATTTTTTAAACATATCAAACACGTTGGATTCACGCTTGACGCATGGACTTCGCCGAACACTCTTGCTTTCATGGGAATAACTGGCCATGCAATTACCGATAATTGGGACTTGATAGATATTATTATTGCCATGCCTCAGGTTCATGGTCAGTTGTTTGTGGTATGTTATACAAAGAAAAGACAGAGAAACTGATGATTCAGTTAATTTTGAATGACTTAGGAGCTCATACCGGTGTAAACTTTGCAAATGTGTTTATCGAGGTTCTTGAGGGATACAATCTCGCAAATTCGTTAACAAGCATCACCGCCGACAACGCCAGCAACAATGGAACACTTGCTGCAAGGGTTGAAGAGCTTCTTGATGGACAGTTCTTTGCATCCGAGCACCTGCTTGGATGCATGGCACATGTGATCAACCTTGCCGCAAAAGATGGCCTTCAGGCCTTTGGAGCCAAGTACAACGAATCCGAGGTGGAGCTGACAATGAATCAGCTGGACGCAAATGAAAGGGCCGCCGGCGACGCAACAACCAAACCTGTTGGAGGAACAGACATTGATCTGAAGTCTGTTATCTCTCGTATACACGGTCTAACAACGTTTGTCCGAGCAAGTCCTCAACGACGTGAACAGTTTAAGTCTACGATGACTCTGTGCCTCTCGCGAACCCGTGATACCACCAAATATCAAAAAACAAAACACTCATTGCCGTCTAAAACTCAATCTTCAGGTGAAGAACCTTTTCCGGAAAGCGAAAGCAACAACAAGTTACTTATTTTGGATGTGAAGACGCGCTGGAATTTGACCTATCTAATGCTTGATCGTGCTGCCGAACTGAGGGAAGTGTGTACTTTGTTCTGCCATGGCTCTGAAGTTTCCAAATACTCGCTAAAACCGGTCGAATGGGAAAAAGTATCCCAGTTGGTGCAGTTCTTGAAACCTCTCCACGAAGCGACGGAATTTCTCTGCTCTTCCCGATATCCAACACTCAATATGTCTCTTCCTATATACATATCACTCATGAAACAAATAATGATAGTTCAATCAGCCCACAAATCCGAACAACTCATTCCGGCAGCCAAGAGTATGATTTCGAAACTCACCAAATATTTACTTCTTGCTTTGGAGAAGAATGCCCCTCTCTGTGCAATGATACTTGATCCACGCATCAAGATGGTTTATATAGAAAAGAACACCGACTTCATTCAACAACAGATAAAACCCAAATTTAATCCGTTGTCCGTTCTTTCCATGTTCAAATCCCAAGCTCGGGGTTTTGATTGCAGCGAAGCCAGATCTAGCCACGCAAGCCAACCGCAGCATCAACCAAAACAGATGAGCTCAATTCTTGCCAATATTTTTGGACCGGACAATACAACAAACAGCCTAGATTCGGAGATACGCGAATACCTGAAGGAAATTAATGAAGGTCCAAAAACGAACGTTCTCGAATACTGGCACCACAAGACTAGTGTATATCCCTCTCTCGCAGCAATGGCAAGATTCTATCTTGCAATTCCAGCCACCAGCGCACCTTCCGAGCGAGTATTTTCATTATCAAAGTCAATTATTGGACCCCAGCGCGGCAGTCTTAGTGCTCAGTCAATAGAAAGTCTCATCTGTCTCAAAGAGTGGTACCGCTCATGCGGGATGTTGGACCCTATCCCTTATGATGATATACCTCAAGATGAAATTGAATACAATTAGCTTAAAGTGACTATATCCTCTAATATATTATCTGCTTCCTACAATTTTATACATACATGCAGGCTTGTATAAGAAATTGAGCACAAAAAAATCCTTGTTTCCCCTCTCTTTGAACTGTTCAACGGCACCCTCTCGATGGTTGGTCCGACCTGTCATTGAGAGGAGCATACACCCTCTCAATGACCGGTTCAACCGGTCATCCTGAGGGGTACACTCTCTCTCAATGACCGGTTGAACCGGCTATTGAGATGAGCCTGGTCATCCTGGCTTGAAAGTTGCTCCGTCAGGTATACCCGACGGGTCGAGTTAATTACCTGACCGAAGGTGTCGGGTATTTCTTGGCAAAATACCCTCCCGTGCCCCGCCCGACCGAGTCGGATAGTCGGGTATACCCGAATGGGCCGCGGTCGGGGCCCAGCCCTAGACCAAAGCCCAGCTGCAAAGAGAGGTAAGAGCATCTCCAGCAGAGCTTGGACCGCGCGAGTTTTGGACTTGTTTGGCAGGTTGCTCAACATTTCCGGGGTCCAGCAGACCCCCTAAACGACCTTTGATTGATCCAAGTCCATCCCATCCCAGACCGCGGCCGGCTACTTTCCCCATCCCATCGCCACCCGCGACAGAGGCTGCTACACACCACACATCACCTACTCGCCACTCCGCCATCACCCACTCGCCACTCATCACCACCGCGCCAAAAACATGATCGACCCAATGCTGGAAGATCTTGCTCGTAGTCCGCCACCGAGAACACCCTCTCCAGAAATTCAACCGCTTCAACCCACCAAAGGAAGGAACGGACCTGCAAAAAAGAGAACATCAAGGCCGAAAAAATCCGCTGCTGGGACTGCTACCGCTACCGCTACGACTGCTACCGCTACCGCTACGACTGCTACCTCTACTGCTGCTACAACTGCTACCGCTACGACTGCTACCACTACTGGCGAATCTGAAAAAAACGAAAACAACAACACAAACAAAGAGAAAGAAAAACAAACAAAGAATCCAAATTGGAGAGTTGAAGAAGATAAACATTTATGCATCTCTTGGCTCAACACAAGCAAGGATGCCGATATTGGAACGGGTCAGAAACTCTCGGCTTTTTGGGAACGGATCCATCAATGCTTCCTCGACATGATGAAAGAATATGTTGAGGAACATGAGAACGACAAGAACTTCAAACCTTTTCCAACCCAACTCCAAGGGGCCCTTGAAAGTAGATGGGGTATCATCCTCCATCGAGTTAACAAGTATTGCGGATGCTTTTTACAAGCCGAACGCCAACTCAGAAGTGGCAAGACCCGCGATGAAATTGTGTGTTTTTTTGGTTGCCTCACTGATTTGATTGTTTCTAACATTTTTTTATGATTGATTATTAGGCCGTCGACGCGAAAGAGATGTTCAAAGCCGAGATGGGCTTTGCGTTCACCCTTGATCACTGCTGGCTCATTCTTCATCATTCACCGAAGTGGCAAGACACCATGGACGAAATCACGGTGCAATCGAAGAAAGAAAAACGACCTCCCAGTTCAATTGCAGCCTCTGAGCCCACAAGTGTCAAAGGAGGCGAGGGAGATGACGAAGGAAATGAACACGAATTTGAGTCAATTGGATCTTCGCGACCTGAAGGACGAAAGGCGGCCAAAAAAAGAAAATATGAAGAAAGCGAGGCCCTCGAAGCACAAAAAGAGCTCATCAAGATTTCTCGTGAAAAGATGGCCGCCATGCAAACTGTTGCTGATCATGTAGTTATGTCAAAAGATCTCTCGAACTTGGATCCTATTTCTCGTTCTTTCTACACCGCTAAAAAAGAAGAGGTTGCCAAACGTCTTGGCTTGATTCCCTCCGACTCTTAAGCTCATCAAAATCTCGCGTGATCTTTTGTCTATTGTGAAGCTTATTTATCTCATATTTCACTCGCTTTTGCTTATTCATCTCACTTTTCACTCACTTTTTTGTGCTCTGAAAATTTAACTGTGAAATCTGAAAATTGAGATTGTGAGTGAATGAGGGAATAAATGAAAATATAACAAAGATAACAAAAAACAAAACAAAGAGATTCATTGCCACTCAGAGATTGATTGAGCCACATGTGAGAGATATTGGAAACAGAAGTAAGTAAATAAGTAAATATCAATGAAAAATTTACAAAGAGGCCAAGTTCAATCTTCATTGTTGTCATCAGAACTGTCGGAGCTTAAATCAACCGGAAGATCTCCAAGCGCCCTTCTTAATCTGACTCGCTTCTCATGTAAAGTCCATTGAAGCTCAATGAGGTCGTCCTTCAGCTGATTGTGTCTTGATTGGTTTCGTATCGCTTGATATCGCTCGAGGAAGCAACGAAAGTCTGATTCGCTGGTTTCGGTCGAAGTCACCTCGGTGGCATTTTCCGGCTGTTCATACTCCTGATCATCTTCATCCGGAGTATCTCGTTCGTCTTCAACAATCATATTGTGAAGAATTATGCATGTCTTCATGATATAGGCGAGATCCTTGTGCTTCCAAAGTCGGCCAGGTTGCTTGACAATCCCCCAGCGAGCCTGCAAAATCCCAAACGCCCGTTCCACATCTTTTCGATAAGCTTCTTGATGTTTAGCAAAAAAAATTTCCTTCTTCCCCCTTGGGAAGCTAATCGTTTGCATCAAAGTTGCCCATTTGGGGTATATTCCGTCCGATAAATATTATCCCATTGAGTAGTTGTTTGATCCAATTTTAAAATTGACCTCCGGTGCCACTCCGTCTTGAAGATTTTGGAATAGAGGTGATTGATCAAGAACATTCACATCGTTTAAGGTTCCAGGCAAGCCAAAAAAAGCATGCCAGATCCACGTATCGTAGGAGGCGACAGCTTCAAGTATGATCGTAGGTTCTTTTTCTTTTCCGCTATATTGACCCGCATGCGCTGTTGGACAGTTTTTCCACGTCCAATGCATACAGTCTAGCGAGCCTAACATTCCCGGAAACCCTCGCTTCTTTGCAACATGGAGTAGGCGCGAAAGGTCCTCGTGGTTTGGACTCCGTAGATATTCTTCCGAAAAGACATTCACCACCGCTCGACAGAATCGCTTGAGACTTTCGAGGGTTGTTGATTCACCTATTGAATTGTGGTTTGTCAAAAAAATGCATTCCAATTCATACTTGAAAAGAATAACTCACCCATTCTAAAATACTCGTCAAGAGAGTCAGCACTACAGCCATAAGCGAGCATCCTCAGAGCGCAGGATATCTTTTGATATGGGGACAGCCCAAGCTTCCCAGTGGTGTTCCGCTTCTGGACAAAATAGTTATTGTGTGCCTCGACCGCGTTGAGAATTTGGACAAACAAACTTTTGTGCATTCGGAATCGTCGACGAAACAGCTTCTCTGGATATGACGAGTTTTTGGAAAAGTAGTCCTTGCGTAGCTGGAGTTCACCTTGAAGGTGTTCACAATTGATAGTTTTTTGGCCAACGGTAGATCCTCCTCCCCTTCGAGATTCATCACAGTTGCTTGAAATAATCCGGTCGAACGTTTGGTAGGCAATGTGATCATCGTTGTCGTCCATGAAGTTGAGTAAATCAACCGAATCCATGCTGGAGATATCGAATTCCATCGCAGTCGTGTCGTCCAGCATGGCAATCTAGCTATCCACCCCCGGCGTGATCGCCAGTCTGCTGTGGAGCTGCTGTTGAACAGCTGAGACAGGTGTGTGAAAGGTGGTCCCGGCCGGCTATAGGTAGCGGGTCTCATCCCCGCTCTGCTGGAGATGCTCTAAGCCCTCTCGCAGTCCAGAACCCAAACCCTAACCCAGACAGCCGCTGACGAGCCACGCTTTGACGCCCGCAGATGCCAGAACCTTAACGGTCAGCGCAACAGAAAAAAAGAAGTCGAAGCAAACCTCCGGGTAAGTCAGCGAGAAGAGAGATAAGGTTGAAGCATAAGCTAACAAACTTTATCCTCAGCAGAAACCTCGCCGACCGCATTGCAGACCAGACCAGAACCACCCTCCTCAACAGGATAACGGGTAGCATCGATCAGCAAGGTGAGCAGCTACACTCTACAGACTAGAGTAGTAGAATAGAAGCATAGCTAACTCGGACAAACTATGTTTGACGAGCAGACTCATATGCAGCCCATCCGTACAGACAGGACAAAGCCAGGTTACTACGATAACCGTACCTGCATCAGTAAGCGCAAGCTTAAGACAAAAAGGAATGCACGGGAGGGGAAGCTAATGGAGAATACAATTTCTTCCCGATTAGATTCGACTGATTCCCGTCGCAGCTTTTGACTCAGACAGCATAGCAACTCAACCAGAAAACCAAAGTCAAGCACGATCTCGTGCTGCTTTCAGGTAAAACTGATTTTTCAGTTTAAAAGATTCTTTTCATTATTTTAATATAAACGTGTAATTACATATATTAAAATAAGCAATCTATCTTTCAGTTGCTCCAAAATTTTTAGATTTTTGTCTGCATGTGCTGAAAAAAACTTGAATGCAAGGTTGGCCTAAGGTTTGGTGTCAAGTTTAATTAACGTTAAGTGGATAGCAAAACCAGAAATTTTGAGTATAATCCAACCATTCTGCAAAACACAGTTCCGCTCCCTAAAACGGCTGCTCTGAAGGCGGACCATTCCAGGAAAACAAAACAGGGAACAAATTGAGGGATCTGCAATCCACGAAAGCGGACACCACTCACCGCTGACTTCCCAGGGCTCCAAAAACAAGGGGTGTTTGACTAGCTCTCTTTTATTTGGTCATCTTTAATGTCTTCCTCTCTTCCCAATTGACGTTTGCTCCATCAGGCTCCATCCACATGTCGGCCTCCCTGCGCCACACCCACACATCGACCGACGTCGTCTTCCAAACACCCCCAGACCCACGCACCTTGCGGCGGAGCCCGTTTGTCGGGGGGGCCAACGCGGCCCCCGTCCGCGCATATCTCGCGGCTGCCCTGTGGCGGGTGTGTGGCCAGACGACCGCCGCGCGCGCCTTTTCGCGGCGGCGAGCGGAAGGGCGCTTGGCTCCGCGATTGGGCGCCGTATCAGACGCAGAGAGGGCGTGCGCCCCACATCGACACTCGGAAGCGGTTGGCAGGAGGCGGAGGCCCTTGTGCACGACTCGTACGCCGCACACCCGCCGACGGTCCAGCCAGGACCCGGTGGGTGACGAGGGACGCAAAACTGACGCGTCCGGCGGCAGGGCCAGCAAGGCCAGGGCGCGGCGGGACGCAGACACACGCGCGCGGGATCGGGGACGGCTAATAACAATATGTACCAGGGCATATGTACCCATGGAAAAGCCTTCGGGATGCCTGGTGCGGCACACCCCGCGCCCTGCGCCTGTCCCCAGGCCGACGCCCAAGTGGACCCGTGGTGCAGGATACATGCTCCCGTTTGTGAACACACGGAGTATTGTTTGGGTGTTCGACGTATGTGGCGGCTGAGGGCCGCGGGTTTCTCGGTTGCATCTGTGGCGAGGGCGGCAGGGTGGTTGTCCAGTTAGCTATAAGGGTTCCAGACGAGTGGCAGCGAGTGGCTATTCCTATCGGTCACTGCACGGTCATGGTGGCGCCTGCAGGGCCTTGATACCCCAACACTGGTCGGTTCTGCCGGCTGGGTGGTAAGCTGCAGCGGGGCCTCACCTTCAGAGAGCACTAGAAGATGTCGGTCCTTCACCGCTGTTCCCACTCTTCACACCCTCGCTCCACGCACCTAATACTTGTCTTTGATCTCATTCCTATCCTTCGAAGTCCTTGCTTGCTCTTCTGATTAGTTCTCGAGAAAGTATCTTCCATTCTATTTCCCATCGTTCTCGACAAGGTTTTACGGCCTTTGTCCTTCAACGTAGGTGTTTCCCCTTTTCTTTTCACTCGTGGTACATAGGTTGGCCTCGATTCCTGACTTGATTGGACTTCACATCCTTGCGGCCAGCAGATCAGACTTTTTTGCTTCGTTGAGTCCCAAGCATGAGATCCGGAATTGCCATGCTTTTGAGCTCCATCTTGCTGCTGTGCATCACTGCAGGTTCGCATGCAGGGCGCATCAGCCGCCGCGACACTGAGCCAGACCGGACCCAATATTGGGATTGTCCCAGTAAAAAACCCTCTATGATGTGCTACAACGCGAAGACCTGGAGTGAGTTGAGCATCTTTTCCAGGATCTCCCTGACCTTTCGGTGCAAACCAAAGAGGCTGATTTTCCCATCATCTTCTCAGCCCGACACTCCATGGATTCGAAGGACGATATAGGTGGGGTCTACTATTGGCCCGTCGGAGTCTCACTTTTTGTATGTCCTGTGGGTGAGACGGGGGTGTGTTGTGACCGGAGGCCTTATGTGAGTAGTGGAAAACCTCTTGCAGAAATTATTGACTTGTTTTTCACTCGGAGCAATTCATGCTAAAAAGCTGCTTTTGATCTCTCTTTGACTTTGCTTCTAACCCTCCAGGATGATGAACTGTTACTTCACTCCCCCCACAATAAATGTGGTCCCCCGCATCAACCTGATAACCTTACGAACCCTCCGGAGCATTATTAAATCAACCAAATCCTTGCCAACGTCTTCATCCCTGCTGAATCTCTCGGAGCCAACTTCTCCTTTCCTTGTCCGATCATGTGCTGGCATCAACACACGCCAAAATTGGCAGTCTTCCTTCTAAACACACATCTACGGATAGTATCCGCTGTTCTCATGTACTCTGTGATCATCTATGAAATGCCGAGAGGCGGCTGTGAGCAACGGGACCGAATGATGGGACCGTAGGGAAGCGACCAGGAGTGAGATATGCACCTAAGGGAGGTGCGGCGAGAGTGACAACAGAGTGTGTGAGTGCATTGCATGACAAGGAACAAGAAGCAACATGAGATGAAAGAAAAAGAAAGAAAGAGAACCGAGGCAATACCTATGAAATGCCGAGAGGCGGCTGTGAGCAACGGGACCGAATGATGGGACCGTAGGGAAGCGAACAGGAGTGAGATATGCACCTAAGGGAGGTGCGGCGAGAGTGACAACAGAGTGTGTAAGGAAAAAGAAAAAGGGAATACAAGGTGCTAGGAAGCTAGAACTATATACACGGTCCAAACCTAAGCGATACATAGGAAGCTAACTGGGCCGCAGTATTTCCACCTTACACCGCCGTTGACACACTCGGTGTGTGACAGGTTGCTTCATCTCAACATCATCAACCCTATAACACCTGTTTCCGTATCAAATTGATTTTGTGCAGATGCGTGAGGGGCTCGAGAAATGAACAATTGCCGTGCAACAGAAGTTTGAGTTCCAAGTTTCCCACCGGGCGTGCACCACTCCCTCAAACGGCTGCTCTGAAGGCGGACCGTTCAAGGAAAACAATACCGGGAGGGCGCGGCGGGACGCAGACACACACACGCGAGGTCCGGGGACGGCTAATAACAATATGTATATCCCGGGGGGGAACGACGGCGGAGGAGGGTATACAACAGGACACACAGAAGCGAGCACAGAGCAGAACAGAGGACAGGATAAAGGAGAGGACGCGGACCACGGACGTAACAACGGACATAACAACGGGCATAAGAACGGATATAAGCAAGGATATAAGCAAGGATATAAGCAAGGATATAACAATGGACATAACAACGGATATACGCAAGGATATAACAACGGGGATAACAAAGGGCATAACAAAGAATGGAATAAAGGACGGAATACCGGACGACGGCGGACACGACAGCCATAGACGAGCGCGGCGGGCACGAGGGAGCGGGTGTATATACGGGGCGGCCTAAGGAGCGGATGGGGGGTAATAAGCACGAGACGGGGGCGGCTAGCCGTCGAGGATGCGTCTCCAGACGCGCCGCTCGTCGTCGTCCTCGGGCGCCCGGGTCCCGGAGGGGGCGGTTCCGGAGGGGGCGGGTCCGGAGGGCGCGGTTCCGGCGGGGACGGTTCCGGGAGGGGCGGTTCCGGAGGGGTTGAGGAAGGCAGGGACGGGGGGCAGACGCTGGATAGCGAACGCGGCGGGGCCGGCGGGGTGGGCCATGGCGTCGGCGGCGTCGGGGGGGTCGAAGGCGGAGAAGCGCGTGGACTGCTGCAGGGCGGTGACGAGGGCCAGGATGTCGGCGGCGTGTGGGGACCCGGGGGCGTCGCCGGGGCCGCTGTACCTGCTCGCACTGTACCTACTCGTACTGTACCGACTCGCACTGTATCGACTCGCACTGTACCGACTGGCGCTGTACCGACTGGCGCTGCTGCGCGAAGAGTCCCTGCTGGCGCGTCTGCAGTGGGAGCCGGACGAGGGAGGGCCTGGCGAGGGAGGGCCGGGCGAGGGAGGGCCGGGCGAGGGGGGGCCTGGAGAGGGAGGGCCGGGGTCAGGGGCGTAGAGGTCGAGGATCGACTCGGCGTAGTCGGAGCGCGCGCAGCCGTCGTCGGCCACGGCGAGCCATCGGTCGTCTGCCGGTTGGCCGGCGACGGGCGAGGGCGGACTGTCGGGGGGCCCGGAGACGTTGATGTGTGAGGAGTGCTCGGCTGGTGAGGGTGGTGGGCTGGGCGAGGAGGGGATTGGGAGGGCGACGACGGGGGGAGACGGGGGGTGGGGAGAGGGGGCGTGGGAGGAGGCCGGGGAGGGCGCTCGGACGCTGCTCTTGCCCGGCCCCCGTTCCTGGTCGTCGGCGGTGCCCCGAGTACTGCTCCTCATCCGACGGGGCCCACGGTCCTCGGCCAGGTCGGGGAAGAAGGGCCAGTCGGCGGAGGGCCCGAAGACCGGGCTCGCAGGGGACCCGGCGGGTTCGGCGGCGGACTTGCGGTGGCGGTCCATGAGCCTCTTGAGCGAGCTCAGAGCGGGGGCGGTCTTCCAAGCGCCGGCGGGCATGATGGCGAGCGGGTCGGCGTCGGCGTCGCGGACGGGCGGGGGGTCGACGGGCCAGGCGCCGCTGCCGGCGCGGAGGTTGGGGATGCTGGCGAAGGACTTCATCGACGGCCGGCTGTGCTGGTCGGGCTGGTGGGGGCCGGGGGGGAGGGCAGACTCGGAGGGCCGCTTCTTCTTGTGGAAGCGCAGCTTGAGCGCCTTGGTGGCCCCCAGCAGGCCCCGCGGCTCGCCGGCCGGCAGCCCAAGCGGGATCATCCCCCGCGTCGTCTCCGCCGACGCCGACACCAGCACGGGCTGCCCGATCTGCGCCCGAGACACCCCCCTCTTCCGCGCCCCCGCCCCCCGCGTGTCCGTCTTGTGCAGCGCCGCATTCGCCGCCACCGCTTGTGCCTCCACGTCCCGGAAGAGGATCGTCGTCGGCTGCGGCCGGCCGGCGCGCGAGCCAAACATCCGCGGCCGCGCTGCGTCGTTTGCTTCTGTGGACCACGCCGTCAGTGAATGGCGGGAGGACGGGAGAGAGGGGGGGGGGGGGGGGGGACGAGGGCTTACCGGCACTCGGGGGTGGCGACGGGATCCCGCCGGGCTCGGGCGAGCGGACGAACAGATGGGTGGAGGGCGGGGTGAGGGGGAAGCACGAGCCGTCGGGGCTGTCGGCGGCCGAGACGGGCGAGGCGAGCGAGGGCGAGCGGGGCGTGTGGGCGGGGCGGGGGCGGATAGGGTGGCAGGCGCCGATGGCGGCGGCCTTGGCGAGGGTCAGACGCTGCTGGAGGGCGCTCGAGCGGGGGCTGGCCCGGGGGCGCTTGGGCGGCAGGGCGGCGACGAGGGTCTGGTGGATGAGCCGCACCTCGTCGTACGTCAGGTCGAGCGTCGGCAGGGGGTCCGCGACGAAGGGGGTCGGGGGCGGGAGGTGGTCGAGGGCGGGGGCGAAGCCGAAGCCGAGCCTCTCCGCGTCCTCCGCCGAGTCGTCGGGCTGGCACAGCCACAGACTGTTGAGGGTGTCGCAGGACGATGCGGCCGACGAGGCCCGCGAGAGGGAGGAGGAGGCGGGTCGGCCGAGCTCCTGGGGGCCGAGCTCGTCTGGGCGCGGCGTGGGAAAGATGCGGTCGACGGCTCGCGAGAGTCTGTGGGCCTGTGCGGGCGAGAGCTGGAGCTCATCAACCTCGTCGTCGTCGTCGTCGTCGTCGTCGTCCGAGGCGTGCCACTCGGCGAGACAGGCGGGCGGGGGCTCGGCGGCGGGCGGCGGGGGCGGGGGCGGCGCAGGGGCGTTTCTCATGGCGAGCGTTTTGCGGATGTAGGCGGCGTCGCGGGCGGCGGCGGTGGCGGCGAAGAGGGCGTTCGGGTGGTGGTGCAGGTAGTGGTGGATGAGGATGTGCTCGTCCTCGGAGGTGATCTGGCCGGCCTCGCGCTCGTGGCTGGGGGTCTGTCAGCGATCGGTTGTGGGCTGCGGCAGGGCAGGGCAGGGTGTGCTTACCGGAGCCTGTCGCGGAAGCGGTCGATAGGCAGCAGCTCGCCGGTCGTCCGGAGGAGGGTGAATCTGCGGGAGAGGTCGGGCTGGATGAAGGGGTGTGGGGTGAGTGTGCTCGGCTGGATGGGCTGCTGCTCTTTTGTGTGGGGAGGACTGACCAGGATGAGCGATGCGCGGAAGCTCGTGGCCTCGGGCAGGGCGAGCTCGAGGACGGGCAGGGGCTGCTGCTCGGCGGGGTCTGCGGGTGCTGGCTTGGGTTGTGCGGCCTTCGCCTTGCGCTTCATGTACACCAGCCGATGCATCGTGTTCGTGTTCGTGTTCGTCGAGGATGGAGCAGCCACTGCCAGCGACTCATGGGCTGCTTATTATAAGCCGAGGGCTGATCTGCGGTGGATATACATACGCTGGCTGAGCCCAAACAACAGCCGCAGGCGGAGATTGCATGGATACAGCCACCACCCATCACACTACTTGTAAATACTTCTCTGTTCTTGCAAGCGAAAGTACCTGGCTGGCATGTTCACAACCACGCATTCTCCCTCCAAGAATAGCTTGGCATATTGGGACCCAATACTACACATTGACTCAGCCAATCCAAAAGTTATTTCATGTGGGCAGTTGGATAAAAAACCAAACACAAACACACTGTACAGTGGCCTAACAATTGTTTTGGGCTCCACATCTTGGGATGCAGAAGATCAGGACACAGCCTTCAAGTCATCAGATTGGCTACAGGGGTGGGAAATAAGCTCCCAAGAATGAATATAAAAAAAAAATGTGCAAGTTTTCTGAATTCTTGCAAATTTCTCAGAATGTTCATTGCTCGTCACACCAAGGCCAGAAAATGGGAGAGCCAAGTAGGGCATGCAAACAGAATGATAACAAATGAAAAAAAAAAAAAAACATTTGCACCCATTGCCAATGATTTTTTGGGCGGATGGGCTATCCACTAATTGAACTCAGGGACTGGAGCCCAAATCACCACTAATTTGACTTGATTCAATAAAAAACCATTGGCAATGGTTTCAAACATTTTCATTTTTTTTATCATTCTTCTTGCATGCCCTACTTGGCTCTCCCATTTTCTGGCCTTGGTGTGACGAGCAATGAACATTCTGAGAAATTTGCAAGAATTTAGAAAACTTGCACATTTTTTTATTTTTTTTGCATAATCATTCTTGGGAACTTATTTTGCACCCCTGTAGCCAATGTCATGCCTTGAAGGCTGTGTCCAGAGCTTCTGCATCCCAAAATGTGGAGCCAAAAACATCTGTTAGCCCACTGGACATACTGTGTTTGTTTTGCTGTTGACCTCATGATCCATAGACTATCCCTGGCAAACTACAGAGCACAAGTGGAATTCTTCAGCTTCCAACCCATGTGCTGAGGCACCCATTTCCCCTCTTGAAGTGACAGTACTTCCCACACACAAGCTAACAGAACACAGATCTATTGAATTTGTACCTACCCTACCTCTGGGGTTGCTGCAAGAACAGGAAGTGTATCCAGAGGGATTTTTGTAATGAAACTTCCCCCCATTATCAGATAGGGTGTTTGTTATCTGGTGAGATAAGCCTGTGTAAATTGAACAGAGGGTGCTTTCCCCCTCACTCCCATGAGAAATCATCCACATCCCAGGTTACCCATGTTATCTGAACTAGAAACACAATATCATGGGGGGGGGGGGGAATCATTCTTATTGTCCTCCTAAAGTTGCAGGGGGTAACAAAACAAGTTGAAGAAAAGAGAGAAAAAAGGAACAGACATTGTACACTGCGGGGCCAATCAAGAGGGGGTTCCCATTCAGTATATTGCCACCTCCCACAGCCCACAGATGTTTATACTGGGGCAGCTTCGGACTGCCACCTGTTGCCAGGAGGCCTCTGATGCCCTCTTGGGTGACTGGGTCTGTCCAAGGGCTTGACACTACACACAACAGTGGTCTGATACACTAATTACTGTATTGTTAGTGTATTGTTTCTTTTTTTCACTGCAATACACAAATAATACTGTTATCCTTCATTTTCTGCCTGTAACAATACAATTTTTTGATGTTGTTCTTTTGACTTTGATTTCATTGTTGGTGTAGCTGAAAGATGTCAGGTTAACAATAACCAAAACCTATTTTTATGATTTTTATCTGTTGTTATTTCTCATAACAAATACAATAACTGTTATTTTGAGCCCAAGCCTTTCCAGTAGGCCTCAAACTCCCCATGTATGGGTTGATTGCAGGGGATTGAGTAGGAAACCGGCGAGTTCCCACCATCAAGGCAGCTAAGTGGGAGAGGCACCAAGAGTGAGCTGGGCGGTGTCTGGGCTTGAGACTTGCGTCATGCACGCACAGCCCAGACCCGTCTGGCGGAATTCATATAGGAATCCCCTCAAAGCAGGAGTTGGAAAGTCCTTGCTACAGACTCCTTCCTCCCCCTCAGATCACCAGAGCCAACCTCACTTCAGAGTTGCTCTCCCTATTTTTCAGACACCTCCAGTCCCACCCACCAGGTCTAGAGGCTTTCAGGCTTGCACCTGAACCCCCACACTCTTCTATTTGCCGGAATAGAAACAAGACTTTTGATGCTTGATTCCTTTTCCCTGGTTGAGGTCAGAAGGGGGAATACCCCCCCACCCCCCCCGCTGCCTCTCTTCCCCCACTTGCTTTGGGGGACTGTGGTGCAGTGACCTGCGGCAAGTACCAGGCAAACAACAACCAAAGTGGACACTAGATAAGACGTTTTTATTTGGGCTGGGGAGGGTTGGGCATTGTGACCTCTCCCCCGCGCATCCATTCAACTCAACAGGTGCCTCACTGGGGCAAGAGACATCTTTGTGTGCTCAGTGGGAGGCTTCTCAGGAGGGCCTAATGTTGGCCCCCCCTCCAATTAATTAGCTTTGGCATGGCAGCTTCCTCTTCCTCTGCAAAACGGCGCTTGTCAATCAACCCCACACCTCTGAATTTTGATTTTGTGTTGACTTTGTTTTGTCAGTTCATCATATCATCCAATAATCAACTGAAGGATCAACCTAAAACCTCACAATTGAATCTTCCTTGGACTTACAGGACCCAACGGTGGGCTGCTACGCTACACTACGCTACAGGGCCACTTAGCGTTAGCGTGGCGGCGAAAAAACGCCCGCCCATTTTGAGTAGCGTTAGCGCGCTGTTAGCGCCGCTACGCTGCGCTACGTTTCAGCGGCGCTAACAGCGCGCCAATTGTTTGTTAGTGTTAGCGCGCCGCTACAGTCACTACGCTGCGCTACAGCGCTTTTAGCGGAAAAAAAGGTCTTTTTTTCAGCTAGAAGCACTGTGGCGCACCGTCGCGCGCGCTTTCTTGCGCCCTGCGTGTGTAGCATTAGCGCAATTGCGCGCATCTGCGCTAACGCTACGTTAACAGCTAAATTAGCTGCGCACCCTTTGCGCGTAGCGTTAGCGCGGAGAAGGCGCAATTCCGCTAACGCTACGCTAAAATTTAGCGGAATTCCGCTACGCTAGCGCTACGGTTAGCGTAGCTGGCCCACCCAGGACCCCAATACCTGAGTATGAGCTTGATTCCATACATTAAGAAGTGCCTGTCAATGGCACAGATGCAAGAAATCACACCGTTTGGATATCAACGTGGGCTCTCTAAATAGTTTGTAATTGCCATCTTCCCATCAAGATGAACTAATGATTTTGATTCCAATTCAGAGCTGAGGATTTTTATTTTCTTGAGATCATTTCATTTCCTGGTACACTTTTTGGTGTCACTGTGTGAAAAAAGGGAGTGTTACCACTTACATTGTGAGTACATTGTGACACTTAAGAAGCTTAATTTTAATAGTCTGGATTTTGGGGAACTGATCCTTGCAATCTCAGGAAAACATCAACCTCAACCAAATCAGGGATACCTACGCAAAGAGGGGGGGAAGGGAATGGTTTTATATGTGGGAGAGGAAAATCATAAGATGATCATTTTTTATATGGCTGGGGAGTTGAATGGACATGTGAGTAATTTTTGGAGTGTTGATGGCAGGTTTCACAACTACTGCTTTTGACATTGGAGCAGTTTCTTGTAAATAAGTGGCACTTGCATTTCAAGAGCAGTACTGATCCAACACTTGTTAAAGTTTTTTTGAACCAACAATCAACCAAATAAAAGGTTTGAAGGCGGAGTTCAAAGCTAGCCTCTCTCTGGCACAACTTGATTGTCAAGAGGATAAGAAGGTTGGGGTAATCAAACCATGTAAACAAGGTGATAGGGAAGAACAATATAAGTGAATTGGCTTAGCCAAACAGTGTACCTGTCAACTGACATTCTCACTCCTCTGATTCCATCATAGCTCAAAAACAAACTGAATACCAAGACAGTCTCTTCCCCAGGCCAGATGGCGATACCAACTCTGATGAAAATATTCCTGACATGCACCCCAAGGGTGGGTGAAACAAATTTAATTGATCTCCAAGACAGATATGCTGACTACTGAATATTGGTCAACTGAAATATCAATAGTCCAAAGTTGGTTTTGGAACACAGTAGCCAAATGATGTACCTCACAACTGACTTTCTCACTCCTCTGATTTCATCATAGCTTACCAAACAACTGAAGATCAAGACGGTCTCTTCCCCAGGCCAGATGGCAATACCAACTCAGGCTTTAACTAGGGATAAAAATGCCCCATTTGTCTTGCCAGATAACCGCCAATACACTAATAGATATTGGGATGTGGTGTAGCATAGCATAGCAGCCCATTGTTTCTTACCCCTAGTCAGGGTGTCTTTAGTATTGAGCTTACAGTAGTTGTTTGGGTTCTTTCTCAATTTTAATCTATGTTACTCTTACTTGTCTACAATCTAGTTGTGCCACAATTGTTTCAAAACCTAGTTGATGATTCTTATAAATGTCCGCTCCAATTATGTATTGGCCCTTTCCTTAATCAACTCAATAGTTCTCAACAACAATCAAGTACATCACCAACTCTCATTGCTACAATCAGGTCTGTTCCTCATTTAGGTTATCATTCATCATGTATCCTTCTTCTTAACATTCCTCTTGCTGTTTAGGTTAGTGTGTCTTGTTGGTGCTCAGTTGTATCAAGTGTAGATACTAACATTGCTACCTTCTAAAATGTGTGTAAGAGTAATCAATCAACTCAATAGTTCTCAACAAAAATCAAGTACATCACTAACTCACATTGCTATGATCAGGTTAGTGTGTGTTGTTGGTGCTCAGTTGTATCAAGTGTAGATGCTAACATTGCTACCCTCTAAAAGTGCTTGAGTTAATTATTTAGGACCACTACATCCCAAAGGCACCATTGACCCCTGGGCTTGATTCCATTATTTTAACCAATCTCTTTAAACTTTTGTTATGTTACTGTTATTGGTAACTTACCTTCCCATTTTCGGTTGTTGGGGCTTCACCTCCTCATCTTCTCTGTCTCTCTCTCTCTCTCTCTGCAAGTCCAGAAATCATGTGTGTTTGTTTCAAGTTTCAACCAGGTATATGGGCACGCTCAAATCCAGTGCTCTTTTGCACTGCTTTAGCTGTGTAGGTTTTGGGAGGAAAAGCTAAATTGGCAATTTGACTCCTCTTGTAGACTGAGTACATAGATGCCTGCAAATTGCTCATTGTGAGAAGCTTATTACTAGAAGGATCTCAGCTTGCTTTAGGCACTTCATATTCTTGGTGTTGGTGTGAGTTACCACTCAGTGGAAAACTAAGATTTAAGGATCATTGGACTAGCATTAATGATATAACAAAGAGTGTACAAGTTCCTAGTCAAATAGGGTGAGATAACATGGTGCAAATTTCTTCATTTCAATCCACTAATTTGTATGCAAACAGCTGGACAGTTGTCTGATTTCTCGACCAGCTTCCAATCTTCAATTAGGCCGTGGTCTCCTTGTTTGCTCACGCTGTTCCGCTCTGGCTGAGGTGGGGCGTCTCTTGGGTTTGGGTTTGCCTCCTCCTGTCCCAGTACCTCCTTGTTGCTGCCCGCCTGCTTGCTCACTTGGCGTACACTCGTTGTTGAGATTTTGCCGGGTTATTTGATTCTGTGCAAGCAAGGGAAGCAGATAAATATAAGTCTTTTGGTCCTTGCTCATATACCCAAGAATAATCGTCACAACTCATCACTAACCGCTTGCTTGGCGCAACAGAAAGTTTGATCGGCCTGGTTGTTACACGTCAAATTTCCCTCATTGTTTTGAGCGGCGGTAGCTGAATATTTTTTTATAGTTAGTGAATGTTATACACTTTTTTTATTTACACCATAAAGAAGTATTTGTTTGACTTACGTGCCCCATTCCCATTGCGAGATACACAAACCCCATTGGTTTTCCCATTCGCATTATTGCATTGGAAGGTCCAGACATTTGATGCAAAGGACAAAGCAAGAATAAGGGTAATGAAGCGAATTGATGCCATCTCTGGTTGGATATAAGATTTGGTTATATATAATTAGATCTAGCTTAATCACTGTAAGTTACGATTTGATAAAAAATTATGGCAAAGAAGCACAGCTCCTTTTGTGTTTAGCACTTGGTTGAAAGTCGGCTTTGTTTGTGGTCTAGTGTAGAACTGCTTTGATTGGTTGGTGGGGAAAGTGAGATCAAAGGCCATCTTCACCACTACTATTTATGAAGTGCTGAAAGCGTATGTCTCCAGTCGATGGAGTCACCGCTTTCCAACAGTCAACGTTACAGCTATTTTCTCCAATTCATAAATGTCGATAGGCTACCTTAACAGTGGCAATTAACTCATGATGCACGTGGCATGAAGCACTTCGTTGGTCTCCAAGTGCAGAGAACTTAGAAGCAGGGCGCTGAGAAACCAAGACTTTGGCTTACAACAGTAGTCTAATATCACATCAAGATGTCTTCACAATCGTCGTCTTCTATTTTGAGATGCTTCGTCAATCGTTGTTCTCCAGTGCGTGATATCTCCTGCATCATTGAATCATCATGCTCCGATGCTATCGTTCGAACAACGTGCCAAATCGTTCGTTATTAATCGTCATGGCCTGTGACGCTCGATAATTATCGCTACGATCGAACGTAGGTAGTGCTGCTCGTCCCGTGACAGTCGCCGCTTTGCTACAAATGGAACACAGCTACAGTACGGACGAAAGTGATTGACGATCGAACCGGACTCTTTGCGTATCCAGTTGGCGGTAGCATGGAAGGCCCCTGGATAACGATGAATCAATGCAAGCTCGATTAAAAGAACCGTTGCGACTGTCATGGATACTTGTATGGATACTTGGTTACATTGTAAGCTCCGTTGGCTCTAGTGAGATGTGATGAAGCTTCTGTTACGCTTGCAAAAAGTGCTACGTCCATGTTCGGCGCTTGAAAATAAGGTCAAATGCTTCGCCAAATGGGAGTACAGGACCTGGCAGGACATCACAGGAGAGGCGGAGGTCAGGCAAACGATGGCAGCTTGTCTGCCGCCGGCAGCCGCGAGCTTAACTCAGGCTCCGTTTGGCTGTCCATAAAAATGCTAACTTAGCTAATTCCCTCCTCGGGGGAGCGAAGCGACCTCCGAAGGAGGGACTTACGCGCTATGTCGACCCCGCGGCAGTAGAGAATTAGGCATTTTGGTGGGGACTTTTTTAAAACCAATCTCCCGCATGAGTTTCTGAACCTTTTTTTTTCTAATTTACATTTCTGGGATGGCTTAAGCTGTCCCCTTCTTTCTACTATTTTTTCTCATCCTCAACTCCTCTGGTTGAGCTGCAATCATAGTTGTAACATTATCAATTTCAGATTCTGTACAGTGCAAAATGTGGAATGCACAATGAAGTGGACACTTGTCAGTCACAAGAAAGGACTTCATGGGGCACCCAAGGCCCCAAAAAATTTGTAAAATATGTACAAAGAAACTCCATGATGTTGTGCACATTTTGCTCGCCCAAAGTTTTATTGCCTGGTGACAAATGGCGCGTCCAGAGAGGATTGAAAAAGATCATTTTTCTAATTCTCTACTGCCACGGGGTCGACATAGTGCATAAGTCCCTCCTTCGGAGGGTCCCTGCGGGACGGCGTCCCCCCTCCAATAGAGGGACTTAGTTAAGTTAGATAAAAATGTGGGAGCGTAATAAAAAACTTTGCAGATTATTTTCGGGGGACAGGGGATATTAGGGGGTTTCACAATAAGCATTTTCGCTTCCTTTGGAGCCAATATAAATATAGGTGACATAATCATTTGTAAATTCAATAAAAAAATACAAAACTCAACATAAAGAATCCTTTTTTTTTGTAGGAAACCTACAGTACTGGTCTCATCAACTATGAAGTCAGATTTAACTGATTCATCCATCTTCAGCACCATAATACCATTATATTGCTTTGTTTTGGTCAAAAGCAATATAATGGTACTACAGTACTGAATATGGCTGAATCAGTTGAATCTGACTTCATAATTGAAGAGATGAGTATAGTAGGTTGCCTAGAAAAAATATTTGGAGGCTTTATGTTGAATTTTGTAGTTTTCATTGAATTAACCAATGATTATATCACCTATATTCATATCGGCTCCAAACAAAGCCTAAATTTCTTTACTCGCGGGTGACATATTTATGTACTCGCTTGGAAATTTGGTGTGAGGTCCCGCGAGAAATTGCCCCAAGCATCCTCATAATGATACTCGCAAGTGCTTGAACACCTTCCCAGGTTTCCTTATTGTGAAACCCCCTATTACGCTATCCCCTGTCCCTGTTTGGCAGCCCACCAAGCGTCATAAAGTTGACAACAGGAGTTCATGCTCCATTATTCCCCCCGTCATTTGGGATATTTCACCCTGACCCCAAAATTTGTGGTCATAATTGCTCCCTTTGGCCTCAAATCCGTGCAACTCAATGGCACCCCAACGCAAGAGACCTCCATCCTCAAACCATCCCCCCCAATTGATCAAGGCTTCAATCCTGCCTCCGCTTCCTGACCCAAACAACCTGATTAATCCACGGTACCAACAATTGGCCCCACCTTTTGCGAGGCAAGAGGCGGATGTTGTTGAGGGTTGCGGAGCCCAGTGGGGGCATTGTGGCATCAAATTTGAGGAGAAGAGAAGCGCAGGCCGGACTTGGTTTTGAGTGGCGCACCAAACAGACAGGACTGCTGTTGCTATATGACGGTGGCCATCCCAAACGGCCCTCTATAATTGTGTAAGCCCAGTAATAATACAAATAAGGTTTAGGGCCCAGCATCATATGCAGTAATAAACCACAGCGTAATAATCCAAATAAGCTTTATGAAACCTTATCTGTATTATTACTGGGCTTACACAATTATAGAGGGCCGTTTGGGACGACCACCATCACATAGTCACAGCAGTCCTGTCAAAACAAGTCCGGCCTGCACTTCTCTCCTCCTCAAATCTGATACCATGATGCCCCCACCGGGCTCCACAACCATTGACAACATCCGCCTCTTGCCTTGCAAAAGGTGGGGCCAATTGTTGGTACCATGAATTAATCAGGTTGTTTGGGTCAAGAAGCGGAGGGGGGATTGAAGCCTTGATCAATTGGGGGGGGGAAGGTTTGAGGATGGAGGTCTCTTGCGTTGGGGTGCCATTGAGTTGCACGGATTTGAGGCCGAAGGGAGCAATTATGACCACAAATTTTGGGGTCAGGGTGAAATATCCCAAATGGCGGGGGGAATAATGGAGCGTGAACTCCTGTCGTCAACTTTATGATGCTTGGTGGGCTGCCAAACAGGGACAGGGGATAGCATAATATCCCCTGTCCCCCCAAAAAAAATCTGCAAAGTTTTTTATTACGCTCCCACATTTTTGTGGACAGCCAAACGGAGCATTAATAAAGCGTATTTGGATTACAAGGCAATAGCCTGCAAATTTGGGGCTCCAGGGGGTGTTAGATAATAAATCCGTTGAGTTTGCTCAAACAGACTCGCGTCTTGGGGACACAGGCCATATGTTGAAGGGTTGAAGGTTGTTCATGACCATGTGGAGTAAGATGTGGTTAATACAAAAGCATAGCATTGACGCCGGCATTACTTGCATACCAACACTGGCGTTACTCACATGACAGATCTCTGTACTGGTTTACTTGGCCCCCAGATGCCATTTCTTTATTTATATGTAGATGTAGATTACGCTGCGGTTTATTACCGCATATGACACTGGGCCCTGCCAAACGGGGCTGAAGCCTCTCCTTTGGAGACGGCTGCCGGGAGGGTGCTCGAGTCGCACCCGGTAAGCACGGGACTTGGGAGGGACTTTGTTGAGTTCGCCGCCGCAGGACTGCAGGAAAAGGTCAACTTCCCCAACTCCTAACTTCACCCAGAGTCAAATGGAGCGTCCGGGGACCCGGCTGGGGTCTGGAGTTACTTGATATCCTCAATTTTGGCCTATGCGTAGCTCACAATCTCTCATTACCTAGCTTGGCAGAGAACACTGTCTGCCAATGCTAAGTAAGTAAAACCCTTTCCTTTCCTATCTGTTTCCTTCCCCCTTCTCTTTCCTTCCTTCTAGCTGCATTTATATTGCTGATGAGAGAACGCCGGACGTCCACTCTCTCTGCCAATGCTAGATTCTAGAAATACATTTGTTGAAGAAAGAATTATGGGCATTCAGCCTTGCTCCCCTTGTGCCCACAACAACACCAAGTGAAGGGATCCTCAATCCTTTACCAGGAGTTGAGCATCAACCAAAAAAAAGGGTTATGCATTCAAAGGCAAATTTTATCTGGAGCATAATATTTGAGTCCAGCAAAGCTATTGGCAAGCTACATCCCAATTTCCATGATCAAGCACCTCTCCCCTGAGTAATTTTTCCAATCAATCCCCACTGGTTGCAGGCAGCAGATATCAAATCACCTGCAACTTTTGGAAACCCAAGCAGGCTACTACTAGATGCAAATATACTCTCCTCACAAATATTGGATTAGATATCCAGTGTTATTTACATAAAGTGGATTGAAACTCAAGGATTTCCATCATTGTGAAACTGTCCAATAGGATCCAAGCCTGAACACAATTTTCTGAATTTTTTTGAGTGAAGTCTTTGATCACAATTCACCAGGAATAGGTTGCTTGTCTGTAAGATGTAGGGGTTTTATTACACAACAAAGTCATGTACATACATATAGCAGGCGTTGTAGGGGAATTAAACCCCCGGGGGAATTAGAAAATCTGACTTTCTACCAATATCTTGCTCTATAGGTTATGAGCCTGCGCAAGTAGGATTTCTCATTTTTACTATTCAAGCTCATCACTCCGGTGCCAATTCTGTCTTGGTCAGCTCCCAATATTTTGCTCTATATCAGATATATAGTCATTCACTTCTTTACTGAAGGTCTGTAATAATTAATGTGGGTATAAGCTATAATAATCCCCATGAATAAAGAATAGATCAATAGTGTCTTTTTTATTTTGGCTCCGGCCTGTGTGTCATCCTGGACCAGTTGGCCTATGTGCAAGCAGCGCATCCTTTTGCCATGCTTCCTCCACCAGTGAGGGCAGCAACAGCACCAGCAATGCCCCCCTTCTTCCCCCCATTTCCCCCACCTTTTTCCGTTTCTTCTTGGGAGGAGCTGTGCAAGTTGTTTTGTCACTGTCAGTAACATTTTGAAACTGTCCAATAGGATCCAAGCCTGAACATGATTTTCTGCACTGTTTTGAGTGAAGTCTTTGATCATGATTCACTGGGAATAGGTTGCTTGTCTGTAAAATATATAGTCATTCACTTCTTTACTGAAGGTTTGTAAAAATTAATGCGGGTATAAGCTATAATAATACCCATGAATCAAGAATAGATCAATAGTGTCTTTTTTATTTTGGCTCTGGCCTGTGTGTCATCCTAGACCAGTTGGCCTATGTGCCAGCAGTGCCTCCTTTCGCCGCACCTCCTCCACCAGTGAGGGCAGCAATGGCACCAGCAATTCCCCCCTTCTTCCTCCCCTTTCCCCCGCCTTTTTTCTTTCCCTTTTTTTGTTTCTTCTTGGGAGGAGCTGTGCACGTTGTCTTGTCAGTAACATCTGCCGCCGCAAGCTCACCCTGTTCAATTCAAGGGACCAGTTTTTTTTCAATCTTGTCAGCTCTTGGGTCAACAGTGAATAGTATAAAGACATGTGGGAATAAAGATGAAATTACTAGTACTCACCGCAGCTTTACTACAACATAGAGCCTGATTATTCTTAGCACACGTGAGGTTTTTCTTCTTACGTCCTGCTCCAGCGGTAGCAGCAACAGCTGTAGATTACACAAAGTCAGAAACATATCCATAAAACCTTTTGGTATTTGTACTTCCCTTTGGGTCTTTCATGAAAAACGGACAAACAAAGTACAACTCACGTGTCCCGTTGCCAGCTGGCACACAGTCACCGTTAGGTTTTGCCTTTTTACATTTGAAGGTCCAGACGCCCGATGCCAAGGATAAGAGCAGAAGGAGGGTAATGCAGCGAATCGACTTCATGTTTGGTTGGATATAGAAGTGAGATGCTGCTAGAGGTAGGTTGGTTTGGGCTTCGATTAGGCGGCGATAATTTTATAATGAAAATGATCGAGTGATGATGATGTTTGAGATCATGAAGAAGCACTGCTCCTGTTATTTTGTTCAGCACCAGGCTGAATGTCCGGTATGTGAGTGTTCCAGTGAGGGACTTCTTCAAAGAATTGAGAGGGGGAAATGATATCGAGGGCAGCTCTGTTTTTTATATAGAGTGGGTGAATCCCCTGCCGACAGGGTCGCCGGTTTATCCTGCGCTTCAATCAACCGGAGTCTCACACTTTGCGATTTCTCGACGATTGTTGTCTTGTTGCTCGGCAATGGTTGTTTTTGTAAAAACCCCGGGGAAGGAAGAAAAGGCACCACCCGACTACACGATCGTAGCGGGCATCAACTCTCCCCCGGAGAGGTATACACCAGGCCATAACAGTTTTCTACTTCACGATGTCTGCGCAATCATTTGGTCACTACGGCTCAATGCTGGAAAGACTGATGACACATCGAATACAGTTGATCGTCATGCCCTGCAACACAATTATTCAGGATGTGGCCCCGCTGGTTACATGTCGTGTCCCGTGCTCGTCGGCATATTTGCTACTATTAAAATACAAGGCACCACTTAAGCGGGGACGTTATAGCCTCGGATTAATATCGAATCATAGGAAAAGCCCTAGCGTATCCCTAGTCAGACTGCAGAGGGGAAAGGCCTCCCTCTCCACAACGATGCGACGAAGAATGAACCACTGTCGTCCACATCATACCCCCATCATATGAAGATAAATATGTGCCCAACAGTGAAACCCGTGTACCCGTCAGATGCGCAGAGGCTGTGACGATCGCCTAGTGTTTTGGCAGCCTCCTGAGACGAGAAGGGTGGAGGAGCGGAAAGCTTTCCGCGGACTGCCCGCGTCCCTCTGGCCATCTCGATCAACTGGGGCCTCTGCCTCGCATGATGGCCTCCGCACGCAGACGGCACCAGCAGAGCCACGGGTGCGCCAGCAACGGCCCCACCGGATGCGGCCATTCCGTGGTCCTTCGCGGCTCTGGGATCCGACGGCTTGTCGGATGAGCATAGGCAGCCATCCTCAGGGCTCGTCCTGTGGCTGCTCGTCTGCCAGGACTTGCACACCCACATGTCTCCCGAGTTGGTCTTGTGAGCAGCTTCACGGAGGCGAAGCGGATCCAAAGGCCTATAAAACCAGCGGCCTTTCCCCCCTGTTCTCCAATCCCCATCCCTCACCATCCACCACTTTGTACATAGCACCTACCACACCGGAATTCCTTCCCTCCACCAGTCTTTCCTTTCAACCAGCAAAACCCCCCACACCCGCCGCCATGTTGTCCACTGTTTACGTTGCTTGCCTTTTGGCCACCGGTACGTTCACACACCTCACTTTCTTTCTGACGCTCCTCCCTGCACCCAAAGCTCACTCACTGCGCTGTTCTTCCTCTGTTTCCTGCAGCTGCCTTTGCTACCCCCACCACGTGAGTAGTGCCAGTGGACCGGTGGCGATGTGCTTGACTGTTACTGACGCTTGCTTGCTCCGCCTCAGTCACGCTCCTCGTGGCTTCGCCCAATACTCGCAAGACGCCGCCAGTGCTGATCGGAGCCACGCCTCGCAAGCGTCCTCCACCCCATGGAGCAATAGCATGAGCAGCTCCGACACCAGCAACTCTGTCAACAGCCACAACTCGGGCTCCGTTTACAATGGCGGTCTCGGCAATGGACTCGCGTTCGGCGGTGATGTTGACCCAGGCTTTGGCGGAGCGGCCGGCTTCGGTAACTTTCAAGGCGGCGGCTACAATGCTATGAGTGCCAACAGCGCGAATGCCAACAGCTTCCAGGCTGGGGGATACCAAGCTGGAGGTCTCGGTGGTTTCGGCGCCGGCGGCAGCAGCTTTTCGTCCAGCCAGCAAAGCTCGAGCGTCTCGTCGGTCAGCTCCAGCTTCCAAAGCTTGAATGGGCTCATCGGCGGCTTCCAATCCCAGCTCGCGGCCGGCCAGCTCACTCGGGACCTCGCGTTCCAGCGATGCCAGCAACTTGCCCAGTCCCTCCAGGCCGTCTTGAGCCAAGCCACCAACTGTGCCACTTGCTTCAACGTGAGCAGCTCTTGCCAAGACTCAGCCATCAGGGCAACTTGCTCATCCTCCGTCTTCTTGTTTCAGATCGGTCAATTCGGCAGCATCGCCTCGAGCACCTTGATCCAGTTCACCAACTTTGTGAGCTCGTTGCAAACCAGCTTTGATGGAAGCGCCTTCAGCCGAATCGCGTCTCGTGAGCCCTTAACAGTCTCTACAGCCATGTGCACTGGCATTGACCCTTTTGTTTCCCCGCAGCCTTGTCGGGTCTCACCTCGTCCTTCCAGCAGTTCTTCCAGAGGACGTCCGCTTCCTCTGCGATCAGCACCAGCAGCCTCATCCCGCAGAACTTCGGCCCGGTCTTCCAAGGCATCATGCCCTCGGTCGTCCAGCAGTTCAGCGCCAACAGCTTTAACCAGCAATCCAGCAGCAACAGCTTCCAGGCTGGTGGGTTCGGCGCCGGCGGCAGCAGCTTCTCGTCCAGCCAGCAGAGCTCGAGCGTCTCGTCCGTCAGCTCCAGCTTCCAAAGCTTGAACGGGCTCATCGGCGGCTTCCAGTCTCAGCTCGCGGCCGGCCAGCTCACTCGCGACATCGCGTTCCAGCGATGCCAGCAACTCGCCCGGTCCTTCCAGGCCGTCCTGAGCCAAGCCAACAACTGCGGCACCTGCTTCAAAGTAAGCAGCCAACAAGCAAAATACATCAGCAAAGTAGCTTGCTAAGTCTCCCTCTTTGGTGGTTTTAGAGCCCGGGCCAATTCGGTAGCATCGCCTCGAGCACCTTTAGCCAATTCACCAACTTTGTGAGCTCGCTGCAGACCAGCTTTGGCGGAGATGCCTTGAGCCAAATCGCGTCTCGTAAGCCCCTATCATTCATGTCTACTTTGGTTACTCCTCATTGACCCACCGCCTTCTTTATAGCCTTGGCGTCGCTCAGCTCGTCGTTCCAGCAGTTCTACCAACGGACCTCGGCCTCTTCGGCTGTCAGCTCCACCAGCATCTTCCCCCAGGACTTCGCCTCGGTCATGCAGCCCATCATGCCCTCGCTCGGCCCAGTCTTCCAACAGTCGGCCTTCCAGAAGAAGTAGATCATTGCTTTTTCTGTTGTTACCCTCGCTAGGGAGACTCCCTTGCCTCTTCAGGCTCCACGCCATGTAACTCGCCATGTAGCCATGTACACCGTTTTGTCTCTTTTCTTCTCTTCGCATGTGCACAGTCTTCCTTTACCTGTATAACTTCCTGGACAATGTTATGCAACTTTCTCGCAGCCGTGGTTCATTTTCCTCATCCGTGCCATCATTGATGACTAGCCTCTATCTCCTTGAGACATTCAAGTGGTTGCGGTTTCCTAAGCCGCTGGATATCCGTTACAACTGGGGTACCATTGTGCAGTTGGTTGACTCGTTCATGTACAATCACACACAACCTCCTTCCAACCACTGTAAAAATTCAAAACCATGTGTGCTTACCAAGTCCCCCCTGCCCCAAGTGCGAACGTCGCGTGGCAGCTCATGATAAATCATAACATTGACTGAAATTGTTGTGCCAACTCAATGACAAGAGTTCTTTTCTGCTTTTGGTAAATGATCGAAGAATTCCCGCCAGCTGGAGGTACTGCTTGCAGAGTGGCAAAATCAGTTGGACCAGATAGAGAGCTGCGGATGAAGAAGGGAGGACTTGCCGAGAAAAAGTCTAAAACAATTGCCAAGCTGGGGGTTAGTTGGAGTGATTCTGGGTTTTTCTTGTGAACTCTGCCGATCAGGGAGTGACACCCCTCAGGCCATCGGGTGGAGAGCCAACCACAACCAAAAAAAATCAGAAAAACAAACAAACAAGCAGCGAAGACCATGGCGAACACCACGCCGAAAACGACGGCAAGCACCACGCCGAGGACAGCAGCAGCACGCCGGTCGCTGCCCCAGTCGAGCCCGGCGGCACCGGACAGCATCAACAGCAGCCCGGCCAGCCGGCGGCGGTCAGCGGCCTACTCGAGCAGCCCCCTGGCACGCACCCCGTCCACCACCAGCATCGCCACCTCCACAAGCAGCCGGCCCCAGTCCCTCTGCGCCACGCCCTCCCCGCTCACACGCTCCTCGCTCGGCCACCATCGCCAGCTGCTCGCCAAGCCCCGCATCCCCTCCGCCTCATCCCTCCCCCCCATCAACCAGCCCAGCCCCGGCCCCTCTGCACCCTCCACGGCCGACCAAGCCTCGACTGACAACGAGGACGACGACCTGGTCACTCAGGTCCCCGAGCAGGCCGAGCTCGACGCCGAAGTCAGTCCCCCTCCCCTCCCCCAACCATCTCAACAAAAACTGAGTGGAGTGTATGTGTGAAGATGCACGCGGCGATCCAGACGGTGATCCAGACGCATGCCCGCCAGCTCAGCGGCCTCCGCCGGGTCCTGAGCTCGGCCGACCACGGATCGGCGATGACGATCCACCTCCTGCACGCGGAGATCAAGCTGCTGCAGGACCGGCTCGAGGCCGACCAGGCCGAGATCCGCCGGCTCACTGCCCTCGCTGCCAAGCAGACCCTCCGCGAACAGCACGCCCAGGTCTCCCCCCCTCCCCCTCCCCCACACCTTCATTGCCTCCGTTGCTGACGCTCCTGGTTTGTGGAAAGGCTGCGCAGGCCCCGCCGAGGCCTCAGGGATCGATAGTCGACGTCTTGTCCGCGTCCAATGACCTCGACCTGCGCCGATACTTCCGCACGCTGCCCCCGCCCAGCCGTCTCCATCTGTCCGTCCGTCCTCCTCCTCTCTCCTCCACACACACACACACACACACACACACACCGATTCATCCCTGTTTTTTTTTTTATCACAGATTGCATCTGTTGCTGGAGGCCGCCGTTCCCGGAGACATATCCAGCCTGCGCAGGTACCTCGAGCAGATCGAACGGTCCCGCCGCGACTGTTCGTAGCCCCTCTTCTCTCCACCCCCGCACTCCTGCGAGAACAAAAAGACTGACGTCGGGGCCGAATGGCTTAGTTATTGGCCATCTGCCGGACGATCTCGCCGTGAAATGTCTGCTGTATCTGGACCTGGGGTCCATCTTGAACGCCCGCTGCGTCCGTCTCTCCTAGTCCTCCATCCCAACTCTCTGCAAAAGTCTGTTTCTTTAGGTGAAGTTAACGCGGGTCCACATTTTCTCCATGCGCAGGTTTCACACCGCTGGTAAGAGAGCCCGCTCCACGCGCGCACGGGCGCACACAGCTGCTGATTCTGTTGCTGTTGGTGGGGTCGAGGGGGGCAGGAACGAGGTGGTGATGGGGTCGGGCCGGGAGATCTGGCGCAGTCTGTCGCTGGCCCTCACCTCGCGCGACGACGAGCCCCCCAGGCCGCAGGAAGATAGCAGTTCGGGCTGGTTCGGGCTCTATAAAGGGCTGCATTACCGGGAGGAGAACTGGCGGAAGGGCCGAGCCCAGCGAGTCGTCGTCCTGAAGGGCCATTCGGGTCCGTCTCTTCTCGCGCTCTCTCCCCCTTCTATCCCGTGCTGATGGTGGGAAAACAGGCTCGATCGGAGCCATCAAGCTCCGAGGCGTCACTCTCGTCACCGGATCCCTCGACGGCTCGCTGCGCATCTGGAACGTCCGCTCCAGTAACTGTCTCAAGATCGTCAAGATGCCCGCGCCCGTCTCCTCGCTCGACTTCTTCGGCCAGTACGGGCCCACTGGGGTCATTGCTGCCGGCGGTCCGTCACCCCCCTTCTTCTCCCCCAAAGCTTGTTGTTAATGTGTGGGTGGCGTGTAGGCAACGATGTGGGCCGGGTCTTTCTTATCTCGATGACCGGCACAATCCTAAGCACGCTATCTGGCCACAACAAGGTGCCCCTTTTCCGTATCTCTTCTCCCGAAAAACAGGCCACTGATTCTCCCATTCCGACTGGCCACAGGGCATCCGGACCTTGGCAATGAACAGCCAATACCTGGTGTCGGGGGGCTACGACAAAGCATTGGTCGTCTGGAACTGGCGCGAAGGGACGCGGATCGTCAAGTTCGGTGAGTCCCTCTCCCCCTTTTTTTCTTGGTCTTGTGTTAAGTAGTGTTTTGTGTAGGCCAACAGACGAACCCGTGTGCGGCGATCTCGCTCTTCGGCGCGACGTTCAGTAGTGTCCAGGTGGACGGCGTCATCCGCTGCTTCAGCATCGCCAAGCGGGAGCTCGTCTCGCAGCACAAGGTGCAGACGAGCTACGAGCGGGGCGCGGACAAGCCGTCGCCGGGCGGCGAGGTTTTCCAGTTACGCTCCCCTCCCCCGCTTCCCCCCGTTTTTTCCTTCTGGCTGAGAAGAAGCTCTTGTTCTCCAGATGGTTCGTGGCCGAAGCCCGGCGGGTGATCATCGCGACGAAAACGACGATCTTCCAGCTGGAGTACAACCTAGATGCGACGGGGTGCGGGGCGGATGGGCTGCCGAGTGTGGACCTGGCCGCGCCCCCCCGGCTCATCTCCCGCACGCCCATCACCCACGAGCTCAACTCGGGCACCCTCGACGTGCTCAAGCGCAGGTTCGCGGCCGCGCCCAGGTTCGCCACCCGGCTCGGCGACGACATGCGCATCTGTCCGTCCCCGCTCGCTCCCGCACACCCGCACACCCGCTGATCTTGTCGCTGCTGCAAACAGTCATCGGCCATCTGCCCGAACATCCTAGCGACCAACAGGGAGCCAACGACGAGGAGGACGAGGAGACGGACGCCGATGGACTGCAGCCGATCGGCGGCGCTTGGCTCGACGCCGACGCCCGCGTCTCGTCCCGCAACCCCGTGCGTTTCCCCCCCTCTCCCTCTCTCGCGCTCATTGGGAAGGGTTGTTGATGATGCCGGTGGATGGGGGTAGACGTGTATGTCGTTGTCCAGCGATCAGTTGGTCGTCGGGTGCAGCGACGGGCTGCTCTATGCACTCGACTTCTGCGGCGACCGCTATCGCGACTCGTCTCCCGGACCGTCTTCCGATTGACCCCCCACCTTCCCTCTCCCTTATTGTTCATGCTCGGGGAGAGTGGGGAGTCTGTGGACGCTGGTGTTCTTGTATTCTCTCTCTCTTTGGTTAACTTATCATGCACGATTTCTTGTTTCTTCTTTTTTTTACTCGCTCGTGAGTTTCTCTCTTTTTTCCCGTGCTGCTGGTCTCCGCACCCCGTGTCACGATACTTGGAACAGCTGACTGTGGGTGGGGCTTTTTTGTAGGTCGTTGTTTGTTGTGAGAACATTTCTTTTTCTGGGTTGGTGGTTGGGCGCCGGGGTGCTGGTGTTGAGAGGTAGGCACACATTGCATAGATGAGAGGAGATGGGACGGGCGAAGAGAAGAGGAAGACGTGTGAGAACAAACAAAATCTAGAAAATAATGAGCGGTGACAACATGGACGACACGGGCGTTGGAAAGTCCCTAAGATATGGACACCCAAGACGCTTCTTCTCTCTCGCTCCTTTCTTTTCTTTCCATTTCCATCACAACAGAAACCCGCACTATTTTACCAGTAGCAGGAAACACCCCCGCAAGAAGGAGAGCCGAAAAGACGAAGGACGGACGAGAGAGCGGCCGGGAGGAAGGCCTCGGGAAGACAGGCCAGGGAGAACGAGGCGCCGCGACCAAGGCCGAAACCACGCCGCGGCCGCTTCGGGGCGCTTCTTCGGTTTCCGGTCTTGGCCCGATCCGTCCTCGCGTTCCTGGCCGCGTCGTCCGGGCCCTCCTCCCCCTCCTCTCTCCCCGACCCGCGTCTTTTTGGCCTGCTTGGACAGGGACCGCCCACCCGTTTCTCTCTGCCTTACAAATTCTACAAACAAAAACAAACCCCCCCGGGGTTGTTTTTGTTGTGCTATATTTATCTCTGCTCGCGTGTGCCGCGCAGGGAGGGAGCGGCGGAACGCCCCGGCGCCGGCTTCGGCCGCGGGCCTGCCCCGGGCTTCCTGGCTCTCACATGCTTCGTTAATGCACGGTTTTTGCGCCGATTCGGGTCGATCAGGGCCTTTGTGAGCGCTGAAACCTCGCTGGTGTACACATTCCTATCCATCGGAGGAGGGCCCCATGCACTCTGATACATGTAAATCGGGTATACAATCTGGTACTTACGGTATCGGCGGGAGCTGTAGCGGTCTTCGAAATCAAATCATAACTGCATAGACATAAATTCAAATGTGGCTTTTGGCTGGGATTATCTAACACCAACACTGAAATAAATACAACACATGGAGCGTATATGGTAAATATTTTTCATTGAAGATGCATACCTCCATGTGCAAGTTTTTGTTTTTAGCCACAATATACAAGATAATGGCTAGAAACAAATAGATAGGCATCTTCAATGAAAAATGTTTACCATATACACTCCATGTATTGTATTTGTTTCAGACACCAAAAAAAACTTGAGAAACTGAGGTCTGTTGGCATGCAGTTACCATGCTAGTACTTTGATCAGTACCTGGGTTCTTCCAGCCTAGCTCAGCATGGCCTGGTCCTAAGCCACAAGGCACAGCCCAGTGCTCAATTTTGAGCACTGGGCCTCCAGCTGTCCTCAGACACTCAGCCTGGACAATGGACTGCACAATCCACTTCAACTGGGTACAAGTGCGTTGACTGGGAGCAATCCCTCCCAGTCAAGTGGGTACACAACCCTTTCAAGGACACAGTGAAGAGTTAAGTGTCACATTTTTCAGTGCAACACCCAGACAAATTCACGCACAGTCACTGAAGATGCAACCCCAACAAACTCGTCTGGGTGTTGCAACACATGATTTTGTTGAGATAACCATATGCTTATATATCATGTGTAGTATGCTTCAATCAAAACACAAGTAATCTTGTATATAGTCCATACCAGATTACTGCTGGTGTTTTCCTCTTAGTGAATCAGAACATCTTTCTCACTCACAAAGTGTCATAGGTTTGTCAACCATGAACTTTGGTTCTTTTCATCTTGCATCCCCTGCAACAGATTTGTCCCTAAATTACTGTGTGACCGCCACACACTGGTGTCATTGATTGGGTACACAACCCACTCACCGGCAAAGTCCAGTTATCAAGTGGGTACACAACCCACTTGATGACCAGCACACACCAGGACCCACTCAATGACCGGCACACACCGGTCATAGTGCAGTCATCAAGTACACAACCCACTCACCGGCATAGTTTGGTCATTGAGTGGGTATACAACCCTCTTGATTACTGGTGTGTGCTGGTAATCAAGTGGGCTGTGCACCCACTCCATGACCGGTGTGTGCCGGTCATCAAGTGGGCTGTGTGCCCAATTAATGACCGGTGTGTGCTGGTCATCAAGTGGGCTGTGTACCCACTTGATGAACGGTGTGTGCCATTCATCAAGTGGGCTGAGACTCAATTATGACCGTATGGTGTTGTTGACCAGGAGGGATTCCTCCCGGTCAACAGGTGGATGTTGTTGTGGCCAGGAGGTACTGCCCCCGGCTGTCTGTTGTATGGTGTTGTTGACTGGGAGGGATTGCTCCTGGTCAATGTGGTTTCCTGTTTTTGACCAGGAGCTTCTTCCTATTCAACACAGGGGGAGGCACTCTGCCTAGTTGACAAGGCTGTGGTATTGTTGACCAGGCGGGAGGGGCTGATCAACGGTGGGCTGCTACACTATACTACGCTACAGGGCCACTTAGCGTTAGCGTAGCGGCAAAAAGCGCCCGCCCATTTTGAGTAGCGTTAGCGCCGCTACGCTGCGCTAACAGCGCGCCAATTGTTTGTTAGTGTTAGCGCGCCGCTACAGTCACTATGCTGCGCTACAGCGCTTTTAGCGGAAAAAAAGGCCTTTTTTCAGCTAAGAGCACTGTGGCGCACCGTAGCGCGCGCTCTTTTGCGCCCTGCGTGTGTAGCGTTAGCGCAATTGCGCGCATCTGCGCTAACGCTACGCTAACAGCTAAATTAGCTGCGCACCCTTTGCGCGTAGCGTTAGCGCAGAGAGGCCCAATTCCGCTAACGCTACGCTAAAGTTTAGCGGAATTCCGCTACGCTACGGTTAGCTTAGCTGGCCCACCGTTGGGCTGATGCTGGCTGACAAGCCCAGGTTGGCAAACCATGGATCCCAGCTGTCCAAGCCGTCTCCGTTCATTCATCTTCTGCACATGGTTCCGGGCAGACCCCTTCTGTTGCCACAGCGACTTGAGGGTCCCCCCGCAGGCCCTTGTGGTAGGTTTTCAACCGGGCCAGTGTTTGGGTCTCGGTGAGGAGCCCTGAGTTCCCTTGACTATGATTGACCCAGGAGTGGGCAGAGACTCTGGTCCATGTGCCTGGGTATCTCACAGACTCCTCTCCTGGATCAGAGAAGAAGATAAGGGAGAGGTTCCTGCAATGTGTGAGAGAAAAAGGGGTTTGTGTTACACCTTTTTAACCATCTTGCCCATCAGGCTTTGAGCCCTGAGACTGTTGGGGAGGGTGGGAGGACTTGAAAAAACTGCTATTGATTAGAAAACAGAGAAGATAGCAAGGATGGGGGAGAGCTTTGCGGTGCCAAGCAAGAGGAGTCGGGGAATGCAGTTATGAAGGTTTACTCAAGGAGAGCATGAGCCGGGTTTCAAACCAAATCTATCATAATTGCGTCCCAACCCTCTTGGCCTGGTCTAGCCTCTCCTCACTTGCGTGCTTGGACCTTGGTGACCTCCCCTGACGGTCTGGTCACCGTCTAAGAAATCGCTGCAGAGCTCAGTCTTATCTAGAATGATGTTGAGAAAATTCCAAATATTGCAGGCTGTTCCAGCTTGGGATTCAATTTTACAAACCTATTTCTAATTGAGTATTGACTCAAGTATGCCGCATGTCAACTGGCTGTTGAGATTTCACTTCTTGAGGGGAATGGTGAGAGGAAAGGAGTGGGGAATGAACAAGGAGCTTGATGATTTGAGGGCACTGGTGGGTCTTGATTTGTTGTGCTCTGACTCAATGATCTTATTACTCATCTGAGGAGAGGAAATTTAACACACAACTAGAGCGCCCTGCACAAGATCCAGAGGGGTGTTGTAGCCCAAAGGGGCTACACAATATGAGACTTGCCACGGTTTCAGTATCTTCCTCATCCCAGATGTGAGTCTGGGCTGAGAGCTTGTCAATCCATACCATCTTGCGTCTCCAAGTCCCTGTGCCTCAACAGGTTATGAGCCCTTAAGGCATCTTGTTAAAACCGTTACAAGCCAGAAGCTGAAGAAAAATACATTGACAAACAACTACTGGGGTCTTCCTTTTTTCTTACCTTGAAAATCCAATGAAAAATCCCAGGCCTATCTTGAATTTTCACATTTTTTTCTTTTCTATATTTTGACTTTGCCTCCCACTCCTCCAACACCTGAAATCAATGGACCCACACGCTCACGGTGCTTACAGCCGGATTTGCCTTTTCCTTGCCAATTTGAATCTGGTTTTAGGATCCGCATCATACACAACTCTCTATGGACCTCCACCAGGACTACAACCTCACTTCAACAAATTTGCACATCTACCACAGTTCAACCATGGTGGGTTTTATTGATCAATCCCGTAGAACCGGCCCACAAAGCAATCTTGTGTGTGGAAGAAGAATCACACTCAGAGACAACCTAGAGACTTACAATCAGCCAGTTGCTTGCCGAATGTCTTCTCAACACAACCATACAGGCGTTCCCTTTCTGACAATCATGTGCTTCCTGGACCCATCATACGACAGCCGCTCTCAGAAAAACTTTGTACAAGCTTGCCTGCATCAAAGAATCATATCCAGACCTTTGATTGCCCAACTGAGCAACATCTGGTCAGTCAGCATCCCAACAAATCAACCCAATGTCCTTGGATGTTACTGCAGGCTGTTCAGGTACTTTGGAAAACCCAGAAGATGACCATCCTCACCTGGAGACCAACAACTTCAATCAAGAACATCTGGCTTATGATGGTTACCCAATTGATGATCACTATAGCAAACCAGAAATTGGGTATTCAAAGAGACCACTGGGCATCAGCAGATCTCTATGATGATGCCACAGCGGACAATTCATCTGTGTAATTGAAATCAACCAAGATGATGTAAATGTGATTGGTGATCAATTTGATGTTGGTACCGGTGCCAAAGGTCCCTCTCCCTCATGTCTGTTTCTGCAACCACCACAGAGTTGCTTGGATTTGAGTCTGTCTGAGGAACAATACACTGAACATAAAACAGACAAGTTTGTATCATCAAGACCAACCCACAGCCAGAAACTGTATGACTCCTTTGTTCTGTCTCTACCTGACAGATTGCCTGATGAAGACAGTTGCTCAGCAGATGAAGGACCAAGGCCAACAAGCACCCGTAATCATCAATGTTAGAGAACGGAAACCTGCCTGGAAAATCCTTACCTGACCGCTCCCAGCTTGAACAACATTCATTGCCACCACAATTAACACATACCCACTGCAGCCAATTCTTCATGGCTGAAAAGACCAAATTGAAGAATCTACCTCCTATAACCAACATGGACTAAGGCAAGCTTTTCTCCTTTTTTTTAGTGGTTGTCTCATGAAAAGTCACATCTTTGCCAGATAGATGTATCCAATCAGATTACTGGCTCTTGCAACCATCCCCCCCCCAGGAACGTGCCAACACACACTTGTAAGGGTTCTGTGAACCCTCACTGGAAGGAACGGAGGGATGGAGGGCCAAAGGCCAGAAGTCTATAAAAAGAATGTGAATTCCTAAGATTGGCCAATGAGAGGAAGGAAAAGGATGAAGACCAGCTTGCGGGAAGAAGGGAAGAGGTGGAATGAAAGCTATATAAACAAGGTTCTATGTATAAGCATGGATAATGGTGCTTCTATTACAATCTAGCTTATGTAAGGGTGGAGCCTTGGTGAGACCCTTACAGTCTCCCCTCCTATATGAAAAAAGGAGAATAAAAGAAAAGAAACTCCATGAGAGAGCAGGGAGTAATGATCTTTATGCAATTAAAAGGGGCCAGAGTTGACAAGTAGGGGCTAGAGGTTCTGAAGAGGGGCTAGAGGGGAAGCCAAGGGGATAGAACCAATGACTAGGGGATGGAGCAACAACAAGCTGCCTTGGACAAAGACGATGATCCTAAGACGATCTCGAGGGTCCTCAGACAAAGACCAGGATCCTGGGACAACGAAGAGGGGCTTAGGACAAGAATGATGACGAACAGGGATTAGAGGCAAAGACGAGGGCTGAAGGCGAGTACAATGAGGGGATGGAGGCAATGGGGAGGAGCTGGAGGCGATGGGATTGAGAGAGGAGACAAGGGTGCAGAGACTTTCCAGCAACATGTGGAGGCAGAGGGCGATGATCGGCGGGCTGTTGGTGCGCGTGTCAAATGTGAGGATGGGGCTAGGCGAGGGCAACGGCGTGGGTGCGCCGGACAAGGGCGGCAAAGACGCAGGTCTTGATTTGTGTGAGGTGCAAGCGGGGCGTGATGGGCGGTGCAAGGCTGAGCGGTGTGTGTGTGTTGATGCGGACGTTGAGGGTGTTCTGGCGAGGCTGAGGCTGGTGGCGGAGATAGGTCTGGCAGGAATTGGAGATTCAATGGCGATAATGAAAACAAAAGCAGGGAAAGTATGAGATAGTCCTGGTGGGACTCTGAAATGCAAGAGCTGTGGCAAGACAAAGACGAGACAAGAACCAGGTCGTCCTGGTGGGACTCTGAGATTTGGGAGCAATGACAAGAGCAGAAACAAAACAAGAACAACGCGAAGCCCTGATGTCTAGCTGAAGGTGGGCGTTTGGAGTGGATCAAGTGTCCAAGCAAGCAAGGTTTGAGGGCGGGGGTGGAGCTGGCAAGGAAGAGGACTGCCGTGCTGACGGCAAGGGCGAGCCTTGGAAAATACTGAAGAGGTTCCAATGATGAAGTTGGTCCAACAGCAAAAAAGCCTCCGAGTCCAACGCGGATGAGGCTGTTCCGACGATGAGAAGCCTCCGAGTCCAATGAGGATGAGGCCGTTCCAAAAATGAAGGGCCTCTGAGTCCAACAAGGATGAGGTTCAAATGGTGAAGAGTCTCCAAGTCCAAGGAGGGTGAGGCTGTTATGACAATGGTGAGCTTTGGATGGCCAAAGTATTAGTCATTCAGATGATCCATTGGTGATTTTGAGAGTCCTGCAGCAATCCTGAAATTTCAGAGATGATTCCAAGTTCAGAGGTGATTTCAAGGGTCTAGAGAGAGCGTTTGGGGAGAGAAGGAAAGTGAAAAAAACTTTTTATAGAAAAAAAAGTGTAAAGGTTCTGTGAACCCTCACTGGAAGGAACAGAGGGATGGAGGGCCAAAGGCCAGAAGTCTATAAAAAGGATGTGAATTCCTAAGATTGGCCAATGAGAGGAAGGAAAAGTATGAAGACCAGCTTGCGGGAAGAAGAGAAGAGGTGGAATGAAAGCTATATGATCAGGGTTCTATGTATAAGCATGGATAATGGTGCTTCTATTACAATATAGCTTATGTAAGGGTGGAGCCTTGGTGAGACCCTTACAACACACCTTTTCTAGGAGTGTGCCAAAGCACACACCTTTTCTAGGAGTGTGCCAAAGCACACTCCTTTTCTAGGAGTTTGCCAAAGCCCACTCTTTTTTGCCAAAGCACCCTCCGTTACAGGAGTGTTCCAAAGCACCCTCTGTTACAGGAGTGTGCCAAAACACCCTCCGTTACAGGAGTGTTCCAAAGGACACTCCATTTCTAGGAGTGTGCCAAATCACCCTCTGTTACAGGAGTTTGCCAAAGAACACAGGGAAATGTTTTTAAAACAAATTGAATGGTCCTTATCTTGTTTGTCAACAGCTGCGGGCAAGTCCTATGAGTTAGAAGAGTTAAACGGTGCAGTGCTAGCTAGAAAATATGCAGCAACTTGTGTCAAAAACTATTACACTTGCAAAGAGAAAGAAAATAAATTGCTTGCTCTGATTGCCATGGTAAACCAGGCTTGTGCACATGTATTGACCTACACTGCCATTTCCAAAAGACAAATACAAAGCCAATCCTGACCCGCTTGCCATGGGGGTAGATCTACATGGGGTTTACTTCTTGATTTTATAGAGAGGGGAGTAGATATTGGTCTACAAAATATCAAATAACTGAATATCTAATCAAATATTAGCATCAAAGATCTTAAAGAAAAAAAGAACAAGAAGCTATATGTGCTTTTGAGAATGAATCAAAAAAAAATCCCAATAGGAATGTGTACTTACTGGTTAACCCAATGGGGCCTTTGAAGAGATCCATGAACCTCTCTGTTTCAGGTGGATCCTGCTCTTGCGGGTTGGAATTACTGGCTTTTTCTAGGACACTTGGTTGTAGGAGTGTGCCAAAGAAAGCTCTGTTTGCAGTAGTGTGCCAAAGCACACTCTATTGCAGGAGTGTGCCAAAGCACACTCTATTGCAGGAGTGTGCCAAAGCACACTCTGTTGCAGGAGTGTGCCAAAGCACACTCTGTTGCAGGAGTGTGCCAAAGCACACTCTGTTGCAGGAGTGTGCCAAATTAGCACACTATGTTGCAGGAGTGTGCCAAATTAGCACACTCTGTTGCAGGAGTGTGCCAAGGCACACTCTGTTGCAGGAGTGTGCCAAGGCACACTCTGTTGCAGGAGTGTGCCAAGGCACACTCTGTTGCAGGAGTGTGCCAAGGCACACTCTGTTGCAGGAGTGTGCCAAGGCACACTCTGTTGCAGGAGTGTGCCAAGGCACACTCTGTTGCAGGAGTGTGCCAAGGCACACTCTGTTGCAGGAGTGTGCCAAAGCACACTCTGTTACAGGAGTGTGCCAAAGCACACTCTGTTACAGGAGTGTGCCAAAGCACACTCTGTTACAGGAGTGTGCCAAAGCACACTCTGTTACAGGAGTGTGCCAAAGCACACTCTGTTACAGGAGTGTGCCAAAGCACACTCTGTTACAGGAGTGTGCCAAAGCACACTCTGTTACAGGAGTGTGCCAAAGCACACTCTGTTACAGGAGTGTGCCAAAGCACACTCTGTTACAGGAGTGTGCCAAACACACTCTGTTGCAGGAGTGTGCCAAATCACACTCTGTTGCAGGAGTGCGCCAAAGCACACTCTGTAGCAGAATTGTGCCAAAGCACACTCCATTGCAGGAGTTAGAAGCGGCGTGTGGTTTGACTCCTGTAATGTAGGGTGCTTTGGCACACTCTTATAACAGAGGATGCTTTGGCACACTCCTATAACAGAGGGTGCTTTGGCACACTCCTGTAACAGAGGGCGCTTTGGCACACTCCTGTGACAGAATGTGATTTGGCACACTCCTGTAACAGAGGCTGCTTTGACACACTCCCAGAAATTAAAGAATGTGGCTGCGCACCTGCGGCTGGTACCAGGGAACCTTTGGCGGGTACCAGACACACTAAGGCTGAGTAAGAACCAGGTGGGAATTTACATTACCCAAAATTGTGAATGTAACTTTATTGTAAACTTCAAGGTTACCTTATCCACCAGTTATGGATATATTTATTTTAGTTGCAATATTCACCCAAGAAAAAGAAGTGTCAAAAAAAACAACATCATTGATTTTTGGCTTGTTCCAAGTTCCAAGAAAGACTGGCTTTGTGCATTTCTTCCTCTTCACCATATTTTCCTTCATTGATTTTATCCGCAATGTTTAATGACTTTGTTGAAATTTGAGCCAACATCAACAGTCCGGTGAAGTATTCTGATTCTGTTGGTTGGAGGGTGCAATGGTAGTATTGCTGTTGAGCAAAGTTGAAGCGGAACATTATATTGGGGGAGAACTTGACCCCAAAGCAAAAGTGGGGAAAGATAAAGGGGCCGCCAGTGACATCATAACCAACATTGCCATTGGCCAGTTTACGGCTCCTGAAGATTTGGAGAAAAAGCAGGTGTGCAAAAGGATGCCATGGGGTGTCATTGCCATCCTGGTGGGGGTGATTGAAGAATCCCACAGGAGTGAAGGTCAAAGTTGTTGCCAAAGAAGACTTGTTTGGTTTTGAGTTCTTCAAGGGACATTCCAAGTCTTTGAAGCTGGGCAGATTGTGCAGAATCATGAATTCCTGGTTCTTTTGAAGTTCATGTTTGGCTAATGGAGAAAACAGATCCCACAGGATTTGACTAGCCTTCTTTCCATCCTTGATGAGTTTGGTGTATCCTTTTTGGTTCTTTTGAATTGCATCTGATTTCTTGTATAGTCCAAATATTTCAAATCTGGAAGTTGATGATTTCCACCAAATAATTGCCCACATGAAACCTCCGCATGAATCAACTTTGTCACTAACTGAATTGAAAAATTCTTTTTATTATTGAAGGAAGATACACAGAAACTCAAGGTCTGCAATTATATTCAAAGTTAGTGAGGTGAGAAGAGTGAAATCAATGTTGGCAATGATCCTTTGATCATACTTCTTCTGAGATTGATTAATCACACCCTCCTCAACACTGTTTGCCCTATAGTTTTCTGCATGATTCACCGTGCCATTACTATCTTGCTCTTTTGTCACATCAAAAACTGTGATTTGACCATGGTTGTAAACCTTAAAGGTCTCATCAACTGCAGTACGTGCAAGCTTCATTTCTTTGGAAGTCAGTTTCTGCTTATAAATCTCCCAAGCAAACTGTTTTGGTGCCTTCTTTTTTTCTTCTCTTCTGGTCTTCTGCATATATCTTCTTTTCAAGGTATTGTGCCGCCACTCGTGCCTTGTACTATGCTTTGAATTCTGGATAAAGTTCAAAGGGTTGGTACTTGCTTTTGTTGATGAGGTAGGGTCCTTCAAGGTGGAGCATGCAAATAGCAGCTTCAATGCCTTCAACATTCTTCTTCTGTCTTTGGCTGGTCTGGCTTGTTGCGTTTTTGATGCCTGTGGGCTAAGGAAGCACTGATACAGTCAAAAATGAATGTGCCAAAGCACACTCCGTTGTAGGAGTGTGCCAAAGCACACTCCGTTGTAGGAGTGTGCCAAAGCACACTCCGTTGTAGGAGTGTGCCAAAGCACACTCCGTTGTAGGAGTGTGCCAAAGCACACTCCGTTGTAGGAGTGTGCCAAAGCACACTCCGTTGTAGGAGTGTGCCAAAGCACACTCTGTTGTAGGAGTGTGCCAAAGCACACTCCGTTGTAGGAGTGTGCCAAAGCACACTCCGTTGTAGGAGTGTGCCAAAGCACACTCCGTTGTAGGAGTGTGCCAAAGCACACTCCGTTGTAGGAGTGTGCCAAAGCACACTCCGTTGTAGGAGTGTGCCAAAGCACACTCCGTTGTAGGAGTGTTCCAAAGCACACTCCGTTGTAGGAGTGTGCCAAAGCACACTCCGTTGTAGGAGTGTGCCAAAGCACACTCCGTTGTAGGAGTGTGCCAAAGCACACTCCGTTGTAGGAGTGTGCCAAAGCACACTCCGTTGTAGGAGTGTGCCAAAGCACACTCCGTTGTAGGAGTGTGCCAAAGCACACTCCGTTGTAGGAGTGTGCCAAAGCACACTCCGTTGTAGGAGTGTGCCAAAGCACACTCCGTTGTAGGAGTGTGCCAAAGCACACTCCGTTGTAGGAGTGTGCCAAAGCACACTCCGTTGTAGGAGTGTGCCAAAGCACACTCCGTTGTAGGAGTGTGCCAAAGCACACTCCGTTGTAGGAGTGTGCCAAAGCACACTCCGTTGTAGGAGTGTGCCAAAGCACACTCCGTTGTAGGAGTGTGCCAAAGCACACTCCGTTGTAGGAGTGTGCCAAAGCACACTCCGTTGTAGGAGTGTGCCAAAGCACACTCCGTTGTAGGAGTGTGCCAAAGCACACTCCGTTGTAGGAGTGTGCCAAAGCACACTCCGTTGTAGGAGTGTGCCAAAGCACACTCCGTTGTAGGAGTGTGCCAAAGCACACTCCGTTGTAGGAGTGTGCCAAAGCACACTCCGTTGTAGGAGTGTGCCAAAGCACACTCCGTTGTAGGAGTGTGCCAAAGCACACTCCGTTGTAGGAGTGTGCCAAAGCACACTCCGTTGTAGGAGTGTGCCAAAGCAAATTCCTTTGTAGGAGTGTGCCAAAGCACCGTCTGATCTAGGAGTGTGCTTTGGCACACTTTGTAATAGGAGTGTGCCAAAGCACACTCCGTTGTAGGAGTGTGCCAAAGCACACTCCGTTGTAGGAGTGTGCCAAAGCACACTCCGTTGTAGGAGTGTGCCAAAGCACACTTGTAAGGGCTTCGTCTAGCCCTTCACTGAGTCCCTCAGGAATATCAGTGTAGTCCGTTTAGTCCGTACGAGACCGTTTGTGTCTCGGAGAGAACCTGAGAATTTCTAGAACCAATGCTTGGATTTCTAGCTCAGTAGGAGAATTCAGTACGCGGTTCTCTCCTATACAATTGGAGTTAGAGAGGAAGAAAGAGGAGGAAGAGAAATGAGAGCTTACCTAGCTCAGTAGGCGAATTCAGTACGCGGTTCTCTACTGAGCTAGGCGGGTGGTGGGGAGCCGCAGACTAAGAGGCGCGGGTCCGAGTCGTCTTGTGATTGGGTTGTGATATCTGTGTGGGGCGCGGATCTCACAGTCTCCCCCCCTATAATTATGCGTGGAATGCAGGAACTATGGCGGCAGGGTTGTGATAGGGGGGGCCGAGGGAGGAGGGGAGGTGTCAACAGGGAGGATGCGGGGCTTGACCTTGGAGACGTGGAATGTTAGATGGCGGCGGTCGCCTTCCGGAAGTGCTAGTGTTACACTCTGTCCGTTATTGAAGACCTGCAGGACCTGGTATGGGCCCTCGAATTGTTCTTTGAGCTTGTCGACGCCGCCTTGATGGCGTCCCCGCCAGTCGGCTGAGTCAAGGTACACCCAAGAGTCTGGGAGTATCACCGGTCGGTCTCGGCGTAGGCGGTTGTGCTGGATTGCTTGACGTACGCGGCTTGTCCACAGAGCATCCCGCGCGTCCGCCCAGGTGCCCTCTCTGGCTTGAAGCCACCGGTCCAGGGCCGGGGCCGAGTCTGAATCGCCTTCTTTGGAGGGGAAGAGTCGGGGTTTGCGTCCGAAGAACAGCTCAAACGGGCTGTACCCGGTCGAAACGTTGATGGCGCTGTTAATGGCGAACTCGACCGCGGGTAGGGAGTCGAGCCACTTGGACTGACGCTTCGCCGTGAATGTCCGGAGGATCTGGCCAATGGTCTTGTTGCTCCGTTCGCTCCGGCCATCCGCCTGGGGGTGGAAAGCCGACGTCATGTGGAATTGAATGTGGAGCTTTTCCATTAGGGCCCTCCAGAATTTTGACGTCCACGTCTTGTCGCGGTCGCTGATGATTGTCTGGGGGGCTCCAAAGATGGCGATCCACCCGGAAAAGAAGCGGGCTGCGGTTTTTTCGGCTGTGTCCTTCTGGAGTACTGGAATGATACGAGTGTACCCGGAAAGGCGGCAGGTACATGTTAGTATCATATCGTAGTGTGCCGATTGTCGAAGGGGTCCCACGAAATCAATGGCGATATCGGATAGAGGGCGAGATGGTACTGGAGGGGTTTGCATTTTTCCAGTTGGCGCCGTGGTTGATGCTTTTGTTCGTTGGCACACCTCGCATCCCTCGACGAATTGCAGTGTGTCCTTAGAGATCCCCGGCCAAAAAAAATCCCGGCGCAGTTCAACAACGGTTTTCAGGTACCCGAGATGTCCAAGGCGGACATGGGCTTCCTGAATCAGGCTGGCACAAAGAGGTTTATCGGCCGGGATGACTAGACGGTTATCAACGAAGAGGAGACCATCGAGTTCGACGCAGCCTTCCCGGAGGGGAAGAGCCTTCTTCAGCGATGAACAGAACTTGTCCGTTTGGTATCCAAGGCGGATGCGGTCTCTGACCCCTGGGGCGAGGGATGTCCCTAGTTCGGTCAGGGCTGCTACGCATGCTACATCGCCTGGTTCAATGGGTAGCTCATCTTCCCTGATCCCTTTACGGGAGAGGGCGTCCGCAACGGTGTTCTCTTCTCCAGGAATGTACTCAAACCGGAGATCGAAGTCGGCTAGAATTTCGGTCCACCTTGCTTGCCGTCGGCTTAAGTTCCTCTGCTTCATGAAGTGGACGAGTGAGTGGTGGTCTGTTAGCACGTTGACCTTCATCCCGAGCAATAGCATTTTCCACTTTTGGAGCGCGTGGATGACTGCCAGTAGCTCTTGCTCGTGGACGGGATAGTTCTGTTTGGCCGATGTCATTTGATGTGATTCATAGGCAATCGGCGACAATCCTTTCCAGTCTTTGCCCTGGAACAGCGCAGCGCCGAGTCCTGATCCACTAGCATCGGTGAAGAGCCATAACGGATCGTCCGATTCGTAGTCGACGTTCTTTAGACAGGGGAGCGATGTCATAATCCTTTTGATGTTCTGGAAGGCGTCGTCTTCGGCTTTCCCCCAGACAAAGTCCTTGGGGTCGCGCTTGCTACTAGTCAAAGGTGTGAGGGTGCCGACGTACCGTTGGAGGCCCCAGATGAACTTCTTCATCCACTGGACCGTCCCCAAGAATTTCTTAACTCCCTTGGCGTTTCTCGGTGTTGGCCAGTCTTGTACCGCCGTAATCTTGGAATCGTCCGGCTGGATGCCCTCCGCAGAGATCCAGTGCCCGAGAAATTTGATCTTCGTTTGGAAGAGCTTCGTTTTTTTTGGGCTGCAGTAAAGGTTAGCTGCTCGGATCCGGTCAAGTACTCGACGAACGTGGTTTTGGTGTTTGTCGAAAGAATTCGAGAAGACTACGATGTTGTCTAGGTAGACGACGCAGATGTCGTTGATGAGATCTCCGAGCGCTTCCTCAAGTCTCGCTTGATGGGTGGCCGGCGCGTTTGTGAGGCCCATCGGCATGACTCTCCACTCATAAAGTCCCCAAGGTGTCTTGACCGCGGTTAGAGGTATGTCAGCCTCGCGCATCCGGGTCTGAAAAAAGGCATTGGTCTGATCGATGATCGAAAACGCCTTACCGGTTGCCACCAAGCGTACCAATTCATCAACGTTGGGGAGGGGTGACCGGTCCTTGACGGTCAGGTTGTTGAGTTTACGGTAGTCACAGACCCACCGGGGTAACACCTCAGGGTCTTTTTTTGGTATGATAAGGCTGGGGGAGGCGTATTGGCTGGTGGACCTGCGAATGCGTCCTGCTTCGACATGCTGGTTGATCAGTTTCCGCCAGGCAGCGAGGTACTTCTGCGGGTACGAGTACTGTTTCTCATTGATGACCGCTTGAGGGTCGGTGAGAATAATCCGGTGGCGAACCTTGGAGTTCTCATCTTGCATGACGTTAGGGAAGGGCCCGTCAGGGAAGAACGTGGGTTTCTCGCCATCTTCTGGCACTGCTGGGATGTCGGCCGGGAAGAGGTCGGAGAATTCAGACAATATGGCGCGTTCTGCTTGTTCGCGGGAGTCAGCTGAAGTGGTCACGCTGGCGATTTGAGGAGAATAAAAGGTCCTTAATGGCAGCTCCCGGTAGTCCCAGATTGTTGCTGCGGGTGTCTTACACGTAATCGAGTGATCTGGGTAGGATAGCAAGACTTGGGCCTGTTGCAAGAAGGGGGTCCCCAATATCGCATCGTGTCCGCCAATGATCGGTCCCACGTAGAAGGGAATCGTCCCGAGCTCAACTGAGGTCGCAGGGACGGAGAGTGCGGCGTGTGTGTAGAATCATAGCAGGAGGGGTGTTGGGGAGTTGTTGTCCATCGCTAGGCCAATCCGAACGGGTTTTTCCAACGGGAGTTGCTCGAGACCTGAAGATTGGGCCACCCGCTGCGAGATCAGATTCAATTCGGATCCTGTGTCAAGCATGGCCTTAATCAGGGAGCCTCCCAGGCGGAGTTGGAAGATGATACGGCTCGGGCGCATCGTGATGGGTGTTCTCGCGTCAATCGGAGAAGAGAGGGGAAGTTGGACCCAATCCTCGGGGTGATTTTGCATTGGTTTGAGAAAAAAAAAGTGTAAGGGCTTCGTCTAGCCCTTCACTGAGTCCCTCAGGAATATCAGTGTAGTCCGTTTAGTCCGTACAAGACTGTTTGTGTCTCGGAGAGAACCTGAGAATTTCTAGAACCAATGCTTGGATTTCTAGCTCAGTAGGAGAATTCAGTACGCGGTTCTCTCCTATACAATTGGAGTTAGAGAGGAAGAAAGAGGAGGAAGAGAAATGAGAGCTTACCTAGCTCAGTAGGAGAATTCAGTACGCGGTTCTCTACTGAGCTAGGCGGGTGGTGGGGAGCCGCAGACTAAGAGGCGCGGGTCCGAGTCGTCTTGTGATTGGGTTGTGATATCTGTGTGGGGCGCGGATCTCACAACACTCCGTTGTAGGAGTGTGCCAAAGCAAATTCCTTTGTAGGAGTGTGCCAAAGCACCGTCTGATCTAGGAGTGTGCTTTGGCACACTCTGTAATAGGAGTGTGCTTTGGCACACTCTGTAATAGGAGTGTGCTTTGGCACACTCTGTAATAGGAGTGTGCCAAAGCACACTCCGTAATAGGAGTGTGGAAAAGCACACTCTGTAATAGGAGTGTGCCAAAGCACACTCCACAATAGGAGTGTGCCAAAGCACACTCCGTAATACAAGTGTGCCAAAGCACACTCCGCCTTCTTCTGCTTCTCCTCCTTCTTTCTTCTTTCCTCCTCTGCGCGCTCCGCCGCCGCATTTTCCTTCAATGCCTTGCAATGTGTTGCCAGCCGTACCTCTTCATCAGTTTTAGTTTGATGCTTCTCCACAATCCAAGCTAAGTTTTTGTTCATTTGGAACAAACAGCTGTAATGCGTTGACTCTTTGGTTGTTGAAACTGAGGCAGGGGGCGCTGTTGTGTAATCATGGAATTTCTTTGTCTGCCAGACCACTTTGACGATTCCATTGCACACCGCGTAGTCAATGATTACGGCATGATGCGGAAAGACCAAGCCATGTCCATTTTTGTTTGACGGGGGTGGGCGCACTCCCAGTAGAAGGATCAATATAGGCAAAAATCCCGTACGTGAAGGGGTTGACATCCGCCTGGTCGCAGTGATTCTTGTTGAAAAAGTTGTTGTACGTGACAGAAACATTGGACGCAAAGATTGTTTTGGAGTGTTTTTCGGGCCCCTCCTTCTGATCCCAGTTGGGTATAGCGCTTTTGTCCATCACCTTTTTGTTTGATTTATAAGGGGCGGCGGAGCCTTTCCCCAAGGAATTTGTTTTATGATTGTGACTCCTCCCAAAGCTTGATGTCTTCTGCTATTTTTTTGGGCGTCATTCTGTCTTCAAGTGCATAGGTGCCTGGACGTGTAAGCAAGAAGTTAGCTGCAAACTAAAACAGAAGAGAAATAAAAAACTGAACCCACCTCTGGCCCTTGCCTCCATCATTCCCAGGACAAAAGCCTAACATCCGCATGCTCCTGTGGAGGTGATTTGTGTTTTTCTTGTTTGGGAGGGGATGTGGTAAGACCAATCAACATGGTACTTGCTTTAAATCCTTAAATTTCCAAAGCGCTGGAACGGAGTGTGCCAAAGCACACTCCGTTCTAGGGGTGTGCCAAAGCACACTCCGCTCTAGGGGTGTGCCAAAGCACACTCCGTTCTAGGGGTGTGCCAAAGCACACTCCGTTCTAGGGGTGTGCCAAAGCACACTGCGTTCTAGGAGTGTGCCAAAGCACACTCCGTTCTAGGAGTGTGCCAAAGCACACTGCGTTCTAGGAGTGTGCCAAAGCACACTGCGTTCTAGGAGTGTGCCAAAGCACACTGCGTCCCAGGAGTGTGCCAAAGCACACTGCGTTCTAGGAGTGTGCCACAGCACACTCCGTTCTAGGATTGTGCCACAGCACACTCTTTTTCCAACAAATCCTTGATTGGAGACCGTTGGACAAACCAAACCCCACCATTCTGCCGCGGGAAACCGTCCTTGTTTGAGGATGGTTGGGAGCATGTTAGAATCATGCTTGCTCCAACGTTAGACGTTTGCTTTTGTCCACCCAACGCATACACCACCAAGTCACTTTGTGAAATTGGTGCCCAGGAGGAAAATCCAAAACATCAGGGAGGAAGAATAGGGAAGAAAAATTCAAGTTCCAGGGACGCCACCTGCACGCTTGTGAATCAGCTCCTCGCGCGCGAGACGTGATCCTCCAAACAACCCGGAACCCCGCAGTCTCCTCCAGAGAGGCATTGTCAAGCTTGCTGTTCCTCCAGCCTCAACACAACAACCATCTCCTATGATCAATGAACAGCAACATCCAGTCTCGAATTGATGTGGGTCAGGGAAGGGCTCAATGGGGTCCCTTCCCTGCTCATGGACTCCTCAAGCAAACAGCGACATCCAACCTTGAATCAATGTGGGTCAGGGAAGGGGTCAATGGGGTCCCCTCCCTGCTCATGCACTCCTCAAGCAAACAGCGATACAACTTATCCGACTTCCAGTCGGCCGTTTGGGACTTGGCATGGCGTCAGTGAGGTCCTTTGACCTTTTTTCATTGCGGTTCCAATTCAGCAAGTCTCAGAATTGACATGTGCATCAGGGAAGGGGTCAATGGGGTCCCTTCCCTGCTGATGGAATCAACAAGCATTTCTTGCAAATCACCATCCATTTCCTGCCTCAACCCCAACTCGGGTGTGGGTGTGTAGCAGATGTGAATAAACGTGTAAGTCCAGATGACATTTCTTACACCAGTGTGGTGCTCCATTCCAAACCATAAGTAGTATTTTATTGCTTTCCTTTTCATATATTCATCATTACATTGCCCATTCCCCCATAACCCTTCACAAATACCTCATTATTATTGCATATTCAGATTTTACGCCAAATTTCACCTATAGTCACTCATACATAGTACCCCTTTATCTTCAATGGTTCAGTAGTTATAGAGGATATAAGACTTACAGAAAACCTACAGTCTTCATTAGTTACAATACTCATTTCATTAGTAACCTACTTGAATCATTTCATTACATTCTTTTTACAGATATATTCTCACATACTAAACCCTTTTCATACATTACTCATTATGTACTATGCCTACTGTACACATTACATCATTGGATCTGTGCTTACCTCTTTCAGTAGTGCTCATCATTACAAGTAGTTACTATGTTCACATCACTTTCCCCATTTGTACAATCTTTTATTCCCATTGCCAGAACCTTTCCTCATTTGTACAGTCTATATTCCCATAGCCAGAATTCCTCATTGTCTGTGCTCATCCCTCCTTCATATAAGAACTTTCCTCCCCCCCTCACTTGTACCCCAGCAGAGGAGACCCTAGCCAGCCTATGCAGAATTTATAGAGAATTTTAGATACAGAAATTATAGTGCCCATTCTCATCAACCCATTGCCATTGAATCATTGCCAATTGCTTTCCCCCTTCAACCATTGCTCCAACACTCTCACCCTCAGTAGTCAGTAGTCAGCTCATAGTACTAGCTCCTAAGATCAAGTAGAAATCAGCCACACCTTTTCTTTCTTTTTCTTAGTGTTACTCTCATCCCCTCAGCATTCGTCAGGAAGGCAGCCTCATCAGCACCCTTGCATAGCTTACATTAGTACTAGTGTTGCTATACATTTCTCTTCCAAGCTCTATTCTCCCCATTGAGTAGTTCCACACCAGTGTGTAGCAGATGTGAATAAACGTGTAAGTCCAGATAACATTTCTTACACCGCCTCCTCGTCTCCAAAAAACCAAGAGATCAAAGATCAGCATAAGAACCCGCCAAGCTATCTGGTGTTAACCTCCACCTCATCTGCCCCAACTCAAATTTTGATCACTCGCCGGTGTAGGACAATCCCGCGCCAAATCACAACAGACCCAGATAAGGCTGTCAACCCCTAGTGGTCATGGAACTCTCCACAGCGGTTAACTCAACCCCCGTTGATGCACTCATTAGGATTCAAATTTACTTCAGTATCTGGGTCAACAACCAACATCTCCCAAATTCAGATTCACAATCCGGGGCAGGTGCATTTTTGGTTGTTGAGCCCAAGGCGTACATGCCAGTCTTGTGCACCACTCTGTATGGTTTGACTTTTGAAAAGCTCAAAGCGTTGGTGATACAGTACCTGCAAGAAACATACCTGGATTGTCCACTGTGGCTTTGTGTGCAAGATGCCGAGCGGGACTGTGGTTTATTAATTTGGAAATATATTCTTGCTGGGAGCGGTGTCACCAAAAGACTTGATGCGTCTACCGAATCTGCCTTCCTCCAGGCGGTCGCGGAGTCATTGGTTGGGACCAAAAAAGCAAAAAAATTTACTTGGACTCTACATGATGCCATGTAAGCTCTCAACACGGAGAGCTTCACTGGGACGAGGGGCAAGGGGACAAGGGCGCAGAGCAGTTCTAGAACCTCTGTTTGTATTGCAGATGGGGGCAAGGGAGCTAGCTTGGGGGAAGTCTCAGTACTTCCCTCTACATACAACTTTGGGGCGGGAAAGGAGAAAGGAGAAAAGGGGAAAAAAGGGGAAATGAGGAAGTTTTGCTCACCTAGCTCGGGGGAAGTCTCAGTACTTCCCTGCCGAGCTAGGCGAGGCAGGAAAGGAGGGACTAAGTAGATGCTTGATGGTGGTTTGTGACACCTCCTGTGATACTTCCTGTGAGTTCGCGGGAGCCGCAGCTCACATGCCACCTCATCAGGTAAGTTTCAGCGGCCATATTTTTAACCCTGTTGCTAGTACTCCATGTTGATTCTGTATGTGATGATTATTAACATAGGTTGATGTCGTCCTGTAAGGGTTGGGAGACCCTTCACTGTTTGGAGGCTGGTGGCACGGAGGGACAAGGCACTAGGCCTGGAGACGTTCTAGTTCCAACTTCCTTGGGGGTCTGTATTGCAAGCTAGCTCAGCAGAGAGATGTCAAAGGTTCCGGAGGTCTCTCTCATTAGTCTATGTACACAGGTCTTGAGGATGGGAAGGAAGGAGCCAGAGAGAGGAAAGAAGAACTCACCTAGCTTGGCAGAGAGATGTCGAAGGGTCCGGAGGTCTCTGCCGGGCTAGGAAGGAGGGGGAAAGCCTGAGACTAAATCCCTGGCTGTGTGGGTCATGTGATAGGTTTTGTGACACCTAGTGAACCCTGCAAGGGGTGCAGGGCTTCACACGTCCAAGGCTAAAGCGCCAAAATAATACAGAATAAAGCCCACAAAAGAGTTCCCAAGTAGCATATATTGTTTGCAGATTTTGTTCTTGATAGTTGCATATGAATAGTGAAACAGACAAGTAATACTGTTATTTCTTAACTATCATGCTCCCTAGATAATCATGAACTCTCAAGCGCTAGATTTTCCATCTGAACTCCAGGCTGCTTTAGGACCTCTTGCTGGTTCTTTGTAATAGGTTCTCCAGACCCGATGGCCCTAATTGATTCCATTGACAGCAGTTGAGGGATCCACTTGCCTGAAGTTGTACATTGACATTCTCCAATGTGCTTTGGGTTTGTGGAAAGATTCGGCAAGTGATACAAGTTGATTTTGTATGTGATGGTTGTATATGTAGGCTGGAATTCTCCAAGGCTGAAGCACCAAAACATTAGATATATATTTAATGAAGCTTAAAAAGGAGCATTATCATGTGTCAAGTTTTTATTGATTGAAAAGAAATAGAAGATTGAATAAAACAAAAAGTAAATAAGAATACATAGGGAAATTAATGACTGATGCTAAATTAATATGCAGAGATAGAGGAATATACAGCAGTTTTTAACAATTATGTGCAGGATTTTCCATCTGAACTCCAAACTAATTTTGGGCCCCTGGCAGGCTGTTTATATTTGTTCTTCCAGGTCTGATGACCCTGATTCAATCCTTCCACAGTAGTTGCAGGATCTACTTGCCTAAAGGTTACAAAGGACAATCTCCAATGTGCTTTGGGGGCATGAAAAGATGTCAAATTGAGTATGTGTCTTTCTTGATCGGTATGACAAACCTGTCAAATTTGGATTGATGTTTCTTGCCTCTTGATTTTCAGTACCTTATTCTCCTCAATGGGACAATTCCCACTGTGACAATTGTCCTGGAGATTCAAGGTGCACACAATGTCCTGGGAGAAAAAAAATACAACAATACAATGTTAAGTAAGCAAGTAAGATCAGACATCGGAGAGAACCAAGCAACATAATCCTTACTTTGCAGAAGAACAAACATGTATCACTGGTTTTGCAATACTCCCTCATCATATAGTATCCGTTCCAGGTGGCCCTCTTGAACTTTGTCACATTTACAAACATGTATGAACCTGCACTCCATATAGAATTAACACGTCCGATATACTCCTCTGAAGATGTTGGTTTGACCTGTAGAGTTCACCCAATCCCCATTACAGTCAGCCCATCAGGAATTATGAGAAAATAATGTGCAGATAGTGACAATACCAATACAAAATAATCCTTGCTAATACGTTTGTGTTTATTCAATTGCAAGCATGTGATATGTTGGAAGTCTTTTGTCAGAAATTTCTGCTGCAAGGCTGGCGGTACTGGTATCACATGGTCTTTAGCCAAGATCTCTTCTGCTTTTGATAATGGAACAACATGTTCATGCGGGAAACGTGTGATTGATAATGCAACAGCGGCATCATATCCCATCAACTTTTGAATCGAAACATTGTTGTGAAAGAGGTTTAATACAGGAGTAGACAATTGGGTAATTGTTTTAGTGTTTTTATTGTACAGCTGGCCACCTGACGCAAGGAAACGAAGCGATAGATAATCCGCTAAATTTATTGCTATGTCTCTCCCAGGAGCAAGTCTATTGGAATGTATGGATGCTTCCTGGAGGACCCCGTTGTAAGATTCGAATTTTTCCGTAGAAAAGAGAGGTGCAGGCCCAAAACAATGCATTGAATCTGGGAGATGTACAATGATGTAAAACTTAGGTTTGTTGGTCCACTGGGCCAAGGATTGCATTATGTTATGGAGAAAGTTTGCAATGTGTATCTCAAGTTGAGCAATGAACTCGTCCATGTCATCAATGTGAGTCTGGAAAACATAAGAGGAGAGTAGCAATAAGGAATGCCATATTTCCTTTTCATCTGCGTCCATGAAAGGGAAAAGAAGGAATGGTGCGCTCTGAAGAAGTATTTTGAACTCTTTGCCTATTAACTATCCCAAATGTGTTGTTAAATATTTTGGTTGTAGCTTTGGAAGATTCAAGGAGTTCAAATTGAATGACTCTAGGCGGCCCTCCAGTTCTCTCTTTTGAATCTCAGTCAACCTGTTGAAAAAGGAATGCACCAGATACTTCTCCACTCCAAGCAGGAACACGTGCAAAATTTCCACTGGGGTGTCCAGACAACCATCAAATCCTTTGTCAACAAAAGGGTAACTCTGTTAGAATCATTGTATCTTTTAGTTTTAGAAATTATTTTAGGAATCACGTACCTTTGAGTTTCAGAAATGGATTGAACAGTTGGGACTTGTCTTCTTCTTTGAGTTTTTTAATTTGTTCTCTTATCAGTGGATTGTTTTGTCAATCAATAAAACCTTTGTTTATTCAATCCTTGAGACCCCAATCTTTAGTTTTTTCATCAAATTCTGTAATTGTCTTTCCAGTGGCTATGTCAAAAAGCTCATGGCTGTGTTTGATTGTATCCGCCCACTTGCGCCAAGGGTTGGGGCGCAAATTTCCTCTCCAATCAATTTGAACAAACTTCCAAACATATCTCTTGAGATGTTTTGCAATTTTGGTTGGAGCTGATAGAGTGCATATTCAACATGGATTGAGGGCATTGCCTGGAAAAGGGGTGTTTGTAATTTCTGCATGCATTGGTGAATCCCCCAAGGCAAACAAAACAGTACTCATCACCCAAACTGGCTGAGAAATGCTGGCATTGTAGGCTTCAAACCCATCTGTGGCTACTTTACTACATGCAAAAATAAGGCGGTTAGACTTGGAGATGGATGAAGATAAATCCAGATGCACTCAAATCATTTGCATAAAAATACATACTTCAGCTCATCAACAATAAGTTCTGATAATTCTAACGCACTCGCTTGGTTTGATGTTGCCAAGAAGTGGGTATTATACTCTTGATTTGACAGGTTGGGTGGGAGTCCAGCTAATGTAAAGTAGAACAAGATGTGCTTGTTCCATTGTTTGGATTTTTTTCCCAACGTGTCATCTGAGTACAGGGAAATCAGCATGTATTGGATGATTCTATTTCCGCTTTTTTCTCTCCATTTGTTGGGCAATGGCATCAGGCTGCGATTTTTTCCGATTGTTTTGTACATTTTACCACCACAGACAGACGATAACAGATGGTCATGGTACATGATTTGAGCGTATTCAATATGAAATTCTTTGGTCTTGATTGTTACCAGACGGGGGTTGTCAAATCCAATGTTAGCTGGTATCCGCATCTCATGCTCCCCTGATTTGAGCGATCTCAGCGTAGGAACTACACATTTAGAATGCAGCTCAGATTTGAATTGGAATAGGTAAATGGGGACAAAAATTTGCTTGGAGTACAATTCCACCGGCTCAAAAATATAGAAATACCGGGTGTTGTTAACACACATCTGGGGCAGGTAATCTCGAGATAATTCTAGCCATTTTCTTGATTGAGAGAGCTTGAATTGATTTTTTCCTTGCGTATCTTCTGGATAGAAATTGAGGTGGGGGGCAACAAGGGGGTTTGAGATCTCCTACACACACCCAGGAATTTAAAGATATTACCAGTCAGCAAGTATCATTTTGACAGCATGCCTGTGGGATGGGAATACCTTGCAAAGCGCACTGATTGAGCTGAGAGTTGCACATGGCGTGCCCCAGACACTTTCCTTGGTTTTTGGTTCCATCTGGAGATATTCGCGGATATGTTTCTGTGCTCGTTGTATGGTTGACCAGGCCGGGATATTGAGGTTGCACAATGATTGATTATTGAACGGATCTGGTCATACAAAGTCCTAGAGACGCAGTTGCGAGTATAACCCACCAATAACAAGCCCACAAACTTCTATAATAACAATCACTTCAGAAAGTCAGTTTTTCTTTTTTGATCTACCTAATCATGAGCAGCGGATCCACCATTTTGTTTTTAAACGGAAACCATTGCTCATCCGCATCATTTTCAGATTCATCAATGCCAACATTTTCATTTGCGTTTTCCTCCAAAATGTCCAAGTCCTGGTCCTCCAGTTAGGGTGTTCAAAGTTGACTTGCATAAAATCATAACACCATAAAATCATAAAATTCTAAGCTTAAAAAAATATGTTGCACCCAAGCACTCAAATTAGAGCAACATTTCTAGAATGGTACATATGAAATCATCACTTGAAAGTTTTATAATTTTATGATTTTATGCATTGAAAATTTTATGATTTCAACTTTGAACACCCTTAGTATTCTTTCTAGTTCAAGTTCCATCCATGATTCCCAACTCATGTCGGGGGCTTGTTCTTCACTCTGAGCTTCCTGTTGCTGATTCCGCCAATCTTCCTTGCCTTCTCTCAACCTATTCATTATGTCTGCAATCTTGAATTCAGGATTGCCCAATTGCAAACTAGTATCATTATTGGCCTTGTTATCTGCGTCATAGTCTACCTCATCATTATTTGTCGCTGGGTGATTTGTGGGTCCTCCTGGATCAGTGTGACTAGCGGTTCCAACAGGCTGGCCATCAATTGCTAGTAGATCTCTCCTGCGCGCTAACCATGCAACCATATTCTTCTTGTGTGCTTCCATACAAAGATGTCGTTTCTTATTTTTTCCCATCATTTGATTCTTCCGCCCACAAGGTATACATACAAATCAAGGGCCCTGGTTGGTGGCGTGTTTGGTAAATATCTCATCTGTATCATGCAAATCGGCCATGTCACTAAAGTAAATAAAGACAAACACTGCACGCAAAGAGGGGAAATTGAAACAACATACCTACAGTCATCCTGAATGCGCCTTCGTCCGCTGAGTGTCCCAAGTACTGTGCGCTGGTGTGAGCTTGTGCAGAAGATGAGGAAGTCTTTGAATTGATACTTTTTGATCCAAGTCTAATGGGCCACAATATTGGGGGCCACGGAGACCCTGTATGAAGTTTTAAAGCAGAGTTTCAAAATGACATCATCATCACTTCTTTTTCTCCCATCTGTCTTCTCTCTCAACCACCTCATTAAAAATGAGTGTTCCATATCAATACAACCAACAACTGAATAGTCAGACTAATCCAGCATTGCAGCCCCTTAATGTTGGAATCTGGCGGTCTCTGTGGCGTGCAGCATGTTATTTTCTTTGTGCTGCGTGCCCAGTGTGATCAAGACAAAAGACAATGACGTCAAGACTATCACCGGTGTCAATACTCTATATTTGAAGCTGTTGGTCATTCTTCATCGGAAGCTGTTGACCGCTCCTTCCGACTTCCCTTCCTTATCTCAACAACATCATCAATCCTGCGGTTCTTCAAAATCTATCAATCTGAATCTTACTCCGCGGGTTCCTTTGTTGAGGTCACCAGTCTAGGCCAGCTAGTTTTTAGGTTCTTATCTTTCTCCTTTACTTTATTTCTCTTGTTGACCGTTATGGAAAAAGCATCTAACCTTTACTTATCTTGTCAGCCCTAGTCCTAGTGTTTGTTTGTGGTGGTTATTTATCTTTATTGTTATTGTTCTCATCTCATCACCTGTTCCTGTTCTATTTTAGGTAAACCTTTTCATTTATCTTTTGTTTTGTTTTATTATACTAAAAATGAAATTCTATTTTAGCCATATCTTCTCACTTGATACTCAAAATCCACCACCTCACCAGCAGCCTCAGCTCTCAGAATATCAAGATATGCTTCCAGGGTTTCAAGGGTTTCAAAAGCAATATCAACATCTGTTGCCAATTTTTCACAAGCAACATCAAGAATATTTGCAAGATCTCCACCATCAGTTCCCAAACCAGCCAATAAGTTTCCCAAATCAGCTGTCCAGTTTTCAAACTCAGCAGCCGGTTTTGCCAAATCAGTCACTTTCACGTCATCTTCCTGGCCTGCAAACATTAGAATCTCAAAATTGCCATCCACCAATTCGAGCAAGAGGCCTCCAATCACTACTTGAGGAGCCATCAGCACTTCTGGCAGATGTACCCATGCCAGAATTAGCTTAAAATAAACGTTTAGCTGGGTCAATATCAGGCAAGCATTTGCAATGATTACTTCTTTCCACACAAAAATGCAAACTGAATCAATCGATTTTTTTATAGCTGAATGTCTTGAGGACAATGCCGCCGGAAAGCGCAGGCAACTCAACAAATCATCTATTCCTTGGCTCTCCCCTCCTACTGGCAAAGAAGACAAGGAGGATGACAAAGAGAATCAGTCCCAAATTTTGGACCACAACATTGTGGATGTGGACTTGAATAGATTCCAATTTGAGGTTGGCAAAAGCGCCTCCAACAAAACTGGAAACAACAGCAAGCAATAGAACCATTCCATTACATTAAACTTGGAATCTCCAAGTGCAACCCGCTCCTCAACATCCGGCAGCAATAACCTGCAACCAACCGGTTCTGTGGCATTTGACTTGGATTCATCCCATTCCTTGACATTAAGCCTTGATCCTGCTGTGGATGATGACATTGATCATGAAATGCTTCAGGGCATGTTCAAATTAGACAATGGCCAAAAAGAATTTGCAATGGACATCTTGAAAGTGTGTAAGCTGATTTGCAAGCATGCATTTAAGATCTCCTAATTGTTGGTTTTGTTTACAGTTGAATCAAGCAAATCAACGGGCCGTAGAGAATCTGCCGTTGGACCCGCGGCAGGTACCCGGCACCCGTTGGCAGGTACCTCCGGCACCCGCCCCGCACCCGCGCGCGGGTGCCGGGTGCGGGTACGGGTGCCTGTTTTTTGGGTAAAACGGGTGCGGCACCCGGGTACCTGCCCAGGTACCGCCCCAGCTCCCCCGGATGCGGCGGAGTTTGGGTCGTCCAGACGAAGAGGCTACAGCATAGCCTCGTCGTCCGGGAGGAATCCCTTCCGGGAGACAAGGCTGTTGTAGCCTCGTCGTCTGGGAGGAATTCCTTCCGGGAGACGAGGCTGTTGTAGCCTCGTCGTCCGGGAGGGATCCCTTCAGTGAGACGAGGCTGTTGTAGCCTCGTCGTCCGGATCCCTCGCGGAGGACGAGGCTACAACAGCCTCGTCTCCCGGAAGGGATCCCTTGCGGACGAGGAGGCTGTTCTCGTCGTCCGCGAGGGATCACTTGCGGACAACGAGTTGTAGCCTCGTCGTCCGCAAGTGAACCCTTGCGGACGAGAACCCTTGCGGACGACAAGATACAGCCTCGTCGTCCGCAAGGGATCACTTGCGAGCGACGAGGCTGTTGTAGCCTCGTCGTCCGCGGATCCCTTGCGAGCGACGAGGCTGTTGTAGCCTCGTCGTCCGCGGATCCCTTGCGGACGACAAGACTACAACAGCCTCGTCTCCCGGAAGGGATCCTTTCCGGCGGCACCCGCCGGTACACCGCCGGTACACCGCCGGTACACCCGCGGCACCCGCCGGCAGGTGCCGGGTACGGGTGCGGGTGCCTATTTTTCAGGTAAAACGGGTGCGGCACCCGGGTGCCGCTGGCACCCGCACCCGGGTCCAACGGCAGATTCTCTAACGGGCCGCCCTCGTCTATGGCTTTGCATCTCTTCTACCAAAGAAAAGTGCAAATGAAACAGGAATTGTACCAAAATTTGTTTTTGACAAGAGAATTCAAGTGAGACTTGATTTATTTAATTGCCAAGATTGAAGCCGGTGAATTTGACATGTTTGAACCTGCTTGTACTGACCCACCTGATTCAGGGAGATGTGAAAGACTTTGTTCAATCCACCCTTCTGGAATGCAAGCTTGAAGCATACAGCCTTGAGAGCAATCCAAAAACCTGTGAGGTTTATCGGCGCTTGTCGGTCTGCATGACCACAGTAAGCTATTTTTGACATTTTACAAATGTGTTGAATCATTGATGCTCATTGCTGTTGCTTGGCAAAAAAAACATGTCATCAGCATGTCTGATCAGTACAAGACCAAGCATTTACCACCGGGTTTCAACGATGATAGGGACACAGAGAAGAAGGTCCAAGAATTAATTGGAGATGTGGTGAGAGCGGAAAAATGCATACTATGTGGTTGTGTAAGTCAAGTTGGTTGTGACAAGGCTTTACTGGTCGTGAACTTAACCCTCCTATCCAATGGTTCACAGCTGCTCAAAAATGTTATCCCCAACTTGGTCTCAAAATCAAAAGTTACAGATGCTGTGCCTCCAATAAAAACCTATATCACCAGGAAAAAACAATGTTCCCTTGGCAGCAAGTGACATTTGAACAGCTCTGGCCATCTATCCAGCATCTATCCACAGCTGGTACATCATAGCACAAATGCCATAACTGAGTATACATTTGTTTGCCTTGCACAGCCAACAGCGGCTAGTGTAGCTCATTCTGCCATGTGCACACACAGCTTGTGAAGTGCATCTGCTCAAGCTGTTTGACACCCCTCTCTCTACATTGGCACTGGGAAAAGGGTGTTGATACACGTGGGCACATCCCCCTGGTGCACACCCACGCCCACACCCTTTGAAAAGGGTGTGTGGGGCCGCACACCCTTTGAAAAGGGTGTGTGGGGCCGCACACCCTTTGAAAAGGGTGTGTGGGGCCGCACACCCTTTGAAAAGGGTGTGTGGGGCCGCACACCCTTTGAAAAGGGTGTGTGGGGCCGCACACCCTTTGAAAAGGGTGTGTGGGGCCGCACACCCTTTGAAAAGGGTGTGTGGGGCCGCACACCCTTTGAAAAGGGTGTGTGGGGCCGCACACCCTTTGAAAAGGGTGTGTGGGGCCGCACACCCTTTGAAAAGGGTGTGTGGGGCTGCACACCCTTCAAAAAGGGCGTGTGGGGCTGCACACCCTTCAAAAAGGGCGTGTGGGGCCACACACCCTGTATTTGCAGCCGGCGTGCAAGTCAAAGGGCGTGCACACCTCTGTATGGGGGTGCAAGGGCATGCATGCCCCCCCCCCCCCCCTGTATGGGTGTGCACGCCCCTACATGGGCAGGGGCGTGCCCCGTGCCTGCTTGCCAAGGGAGATACATCTTGGCAAGCAGGCATACACATCCCTGCTCGCCGAGAGCCCCGCGGGCAGGCGTACAAATACCTGCTCGCCGAGAGTCCCTTGGCGGGCAGGTGTACATATACCTGCTCGCCGAGAGCCCCTTGGCGGGCAGGTGCACGTGTGCCTGCTCGCCGGTATCCCTCTCAGTGAGCAGGCATACATACATCCGCCCGCCGAGAGCCTCTTGGCGAGCAGGCACACATGCACCTGCCAGCCAACAAAGTATACCTGCTCGCCGAGGGGCTTACCTTGCCGAGAGCCCCTTTGAGAGCAGGCACACATGCGCCTGCCCACCAAGCAAGTACACCTGCTTGCTGTCAAGACTTAGGGCTTGTCCCAGGTCAAATGAAGCGCAAGGAAAACCCTAACCCTGCAAGGGGGAGCAGTGAGTCCGCGCATTCTCTAGGCCCATGCATATGCATGCGGCTCCCAGACAGGAGGAGTAAGCGTGAGCTGAAACCTTGTTCCTCTTCTATTAGCCACGTCGACATCAGACAAAGTGCCAAAGCAACCCAAGCCAACCCAAAAACCTTCAAGGTAAGTAGGAAAGCTGGGAATGCCTTAGCTAGGAGAGCGATGCTGACAGGATCCTTTTCCTGAATACAGCACGCTAACATCCAACGCCAACCTAGACCAACAAGGTTCCAGCCTCAGCCAAAGGATCACCGACCCATCGAGAGAAGGTGAGTCCTGTGCTGCAGTGCCTAGTGACAAGCAAAAAGATGCTAACTGCAGGAATCTTTATTCCGCAGATACCAGAAGCGCGCAAAGCCTCGCAGCTCGGATAGGCAAGTGTTAAGCGCCCCACCTACTGAATCCAAGTAAGAGAACTTTCTCTTTCCTGGTAGCTTTGTCTCCGGAAGCCCTAGCACTGACGACATGCGCAGTTGCCTCTCCTAGACGTTATTGTCCTCGTCGCCTCTGCGCAACTCCAGCTGCTTAGCAGTCAAACATTTTCATTCCTTATTTTCTTATTGCTCTACCAGAGTCGGCCCGCATTTCGCTCTTAGGTAAACCATTGTTTTCCTTTATTTCTCTTGTCTCTGTGAGTGACAGATAGACCTATATCTTATGAGCAATAAACCTCTCTTAGTATTGTGAAAACTTTTACTCGCCGAGCAAGTATACCTGCTCGCCGAGGGGCTTACCTCTTGGCAAGCAGGTATACATACACCTGCCCGCCAAGCCTGCTCCACGAGAGCCCCTCGGCGGGCAGGTGCAAGTATAACTGCTTGCCACGTACATCTGCTCGCCGAGGTGCTCTCGTGGAGCAGGCTTGGCAGGCAGGTGTGTGTATACCTGCTCGTCGAGAGGGTCTCGTGGAGCAGGCTCGGCGGGCAGGTGTATGTATACCTGCTTGCTGAGCTGCTCGCCAAGAGGTAAGCCCCTCGGCGAGCAGGTATACTGGCTCCTGCCCGCCGAAAGGCTCTTGGTGAGCAGGTATACTGGCTCCTGCCCGCCGAGGGGCTCTCGGCGAGCAGGGAATGGTATGCCTGCTTGCCATGAGGGATACCTCTCGACAAGCAGGCATGGTGCACGCCCTTGGCAAATACAGGGCATGCAGCCCCACACACCCTTTTCGAAGGGCATGGGCATGCAGCCCCACACACCCTTTTCGAAGGGCGTGGGCGTGGGCTTGCCCCCGGGGGATGGGCATGCGTTTATCAACTCCCTTTTTGCAGATCAGGGGAAGTATTCATATGTGTGTACATAACAGCACAAACTTCCCTGCCTTTTCTGTATGTAATCTACATAGCAAAAGGCAGGCCTAGGCAGGCTTGTTGAACTTGCACCCAACAGTCATAGGCTCATAGCTCAGTGGCTCACTGTTAGTGCAGAACTGTGCCAGAATGAACAATGCTGGGTGGCACTGGGGATCATTGAGCTGGGCCAGTGAGCACTGAGCCATGAGGATATGTTTGTACATAAACCACTTAAACACACTGAGCACCAAGGACACAGGTGGCACAGGATCAGAGCCACTATGGAGCTGCAACCAAAGTTGTCAAATGTCACTTGTCTCCAAGGGACTATTGTTTTTTCCTGGTGTATATGCTCATGTAAGTCAATCACTTACAGGTATATCTTGCAGCAGTTTCATGATACCAATGCTGGTTTGTTTCAAGATTCAAAAGCAATTGAAATTTGTGAATCGATTGAAAACTATTCCAGCACTTTCCTCACATGTGTTGGTGTGATTTGCCTACATGCGATTGGAAACAATCAAGTACATTCAAGGCAAATCCACACATCAAGCTCAGTGGGTTCCAATTGACCAGTGATTGCAGGCCCTGGCTAAAGAATCACCTGATTATTTTCTAGCGTCAGTATTTGCCCGCACTCTATCTACATCAATTTTTACCAATTGCTGAATGTGGTGTGCTATGCACACTAACAGGCGGTCCTCCCTGATTATAAGTTGGGATGCACACTTCTTTGGCGGCAGGAAGACAATGCACAATACATTTGAGCCAAATATTCCTATTTTGCCAACTGAGGAGGAGATTCAAGCCCAGATTGTCCATAAACAAAGGCACCGCAGCCAACCATTGGGCTCAAGCATACATGCAGGACCAAGCCATTCAAGGTAGATAACAGCAGACTTGCCATTCCTACACAGCCTAACAAGCTTTGAGCTTCTGCGCGCCCATGCTCCTTTTTGGTTTCATATTTCCCTCACTTTTTGCTTTCACTTGCCCTTTTCTTTTGCATTATTGATTGTATCTTCCTCTCCCTCAAATTTATTGTCTGTATTCTCATCCATATGTACTCTCTAAGCCCATTATTAGAAGACCTGCCCCTTGCGCTCAACAATAGAATAAATAAATAAATAGATTTTGTTCATTTATGATCCGCAGAAGTGAGGTCGTAGGTTTTGGGCGGATAGGCTCCGGTGAACCAACAAGAGCAGGAGCCGGGGAAAAATGAAGGCGAATCCAACTTGTTCAGTCAACCCTTGGAGCGGATATAATCTGTTCTACACACTCAGTGAAAGCAGCAGCAAGCGGTGATACGAGTGTGAGTGTGGTTGGAAGGTTGTTGTGGAATCGTTTGACCAACCAAACCAATGATCGTTCCTGTTTGAGGACAACATGAAAACAAGGACTCAACGTTTGCCACCCAGCCAAATGCATTTGTCGCAAAAATGTTGCCGACAAACGTTATGAAAACGCTTGAGTGACCCGGTGGTGTGCAAGTGTGCCAAAGCACACTGTTCTAGGAGTGTGCCAAAGCACACTGTTCTAGGAGTGTGCCAAAGCACACTGTTCTAGGAGTGTGCCAAAGCACACTCTGTTCTAGGAGCACACTGTAATGACAGTTCAAGAGTGTTTGCGTTCCAAGTTACAAGCATTTGACTCAGGCAGTGCACAATTGGGGCTGTCCTCTTCCCACAAAAAAGGGTTTACATTCATCATCAAGCAGGGGTATGAAATGATCTTGGTGGTTCTCCTAATCTATGAATCCAGCAACAAAAAGAAGATCAGAGATCCAAGCAGGAATATTGGCAAAACTTAACGCTGATTGCTAGTTGATGCAAAGTGCAGCAAAAACAAACAAGTAAAGGACGATGTTTATGAGATGGAGCTCCAATCATACTTGGTGTTGATAATCTTCTTGCTAAATGGACATCATCCAAAAAGGTTATAACTTCATGGACCTCTATATGTTATTTTCTTTGGGAAATGAGATGGGTCTCCAGGGGATTGGGATCAATAGTTGACTGTGTTGGGACCAAAATTTGTGTCAAAGCACACTCGGTGCTTAGGAGTGTGCCAAATCACACTCCGTGCCTAGGAGTGTGCCAAACACACTCTGTTCCTAGGAGTGTGCCAAACACACTCTGTTCCTAGGAGTGTGCCAAATCACACTGCTAAAGTGGAGTGTTCCCAAGCACACTTGGTTCTCAGAGTGTGCCCAAGCACACTTGGTTCTAGGAGTGGGCCGCTACACTAAACTACTTGAGCATCAACTGTTAGGGTAGCGGCCTTTTTTTGGAAATTCTGTAGTGTTAGCTAAAGCTATACTCAGCTGAATCAACAATGAGTGTAGCGCAACATTTTCAACCCAAAAATTTCTTAGCATTACTTACAAATAATCAGAGCTACACTCACAGTTAGACAGTTAGTGTTGTTGTTTTTCAGCTATCTCAATTTTTCTAAGCCAGTAGCGGGTTTTGCCATTCCATGATTTATGCTACGCTGGAAGTTAACTTGTAGCTAAAATTTTCCACGCTACACTATGAGAAAACTTCCGGACAGCAAAAATTTTGGCCTGTGCCGCAACACACATGAGAATCAAACACATCACACATCACAACCATTTGACTAACAGGTACACTTAACACTCAGCTAGTACTGATTCTCTGAAAGAGGCATCAGTCAAATTCCAGATAGTTGCCTCACCCCTTGTTTTGCTTTGTGGGTTTCACATTTATTGGCTTTGGATCAAACCCCCTGCTTGTACATATTATTTACAAGCATGTTTCAAACCCCTGTTTCAACTGACAAATGAACCTGAGAATTTTTGTAATTCTTATGCACAATCCTGCTCTTCTGACCAATCTGTTCCAAGCTTGACTCAAATTTAATGACCAGTACCAGACCAGGCAATCCCTAGAACAATGACCAGGACATACTGGTCATCGCGCCGACCTTTCCGAGCTCGGTGGTCATTATATACTGTCCACTCAGCTTGGCGAAGTGCAGCTGGCTGGACAGTATGTACTGTTCATCAAGCCGCAACTTTGCCAGCCCAAGCTACATAAAATTCACACCAATCCTTCAAGCTGGGAAAAGTCCTGCTCAACAAATAACACATACACTGGTCATCAAGGCTAAGTTGGGCTTTTCCCGGCCCAGTGACCTATAATTAAGTGGAGTGTATCTCCACTTGACGGCCGGTAGACACCGGTGGAGAGAGCTCATTTTATAGACAAAAGGGGAGCAGAGGGGCTTGTGGGTTAGGGTTTCAGCTAATCTAGACAACAGGGTGAGGGATTTTAGCTGGTGGGATTAGATACAAATGATGTCATGACCCCCCAGGGGCACATGAATGGTGTCAGAATATACAGCCAAACATTCTAAACCTGCCAGGGGTGCATACATGATGTCAGAATATACAACAGAAAATTCTAACACATGCAAAAGGTGACAGTAGACTGCATGAGCTTTCACACAGGGGTAATTAGTGTATACACAAAGTCTGAGGCTGTAGAAAAAGTGTAAATGATGTCATATTATGTATATAAAGGAGTGTATTTAGCTAATATGTAATCAGTGTAGCCTGACCGGGAGATATATGTTTGTATCCTGTGATATGTATAAGTGTACTACTGTGAAACTTGTGTTGAGGCAGGTGACAGCCGAGTTACTGGGGCTGGCCGCGTGATAGGTGTTCATGAGGTGTAACTTCCACACTAGAGGGGGCCCAGGGGTGCTTCCAGTGGTGACCAGGGGTGAGATTGGCTGTAGAATCCTTTTATGGGGTCCATTTGGTGGTATCTTGAGGCCTGTTACAAGTACTTATGTGGTATAGAAAAAACTTTTTATTATTCCACTTTTCCGTCTACCACAACGCTTGATCTCAACCCCGCAGAAAAAACTTCGATCATCTGTACTCCACACTCCACTTGCCAACAACTCAAACTTTCCCCATTCCCTTTCTTTTCTTTCATCACCACTCATCAACATTGCTGATCATCTTTGAATCCAAAAATACTCAAAGACTTTCTTCTTGGGGGTTGAGAAATTGACTCCCAAAAATTAAAAAATCAAGTTTACGTCGCGCGGACCGCCGCGCAACGTCTGTCCCGGGTCCCCATGACCCAATTTTGACCCGGGGGCATTTTGGGAGTCGATTTTGTAATTCCGCAATCCCAAACAGGAGTTGGAATTTTAATTTTGCAAAAAATGCCGGAAAATAAAGAAAAATTTATACCTCCGCACTGGGGCACCCAAAGCCCCCCAAAATTTTACAGCACTCTAAATACACTCTCTAGAGCATATTTTATGCTTCAGGGCATTAGCACACCTCAGGGAGACCCTGTGTAGCCGGGGGCGGATTTGGCGGATTTCCTACTAACGCAATGTGCCATGTCCTGAGATACGGTGATCCCAATGCCCCCAAAATTCTACAGCACTCTAAATAAACTCTCTAGAGCATATTATAAGCTTCACAGCATTAGAACACCTCAGGGAGACCCTGTGTAGCCGGGGGCGGATTTGGCGGATTTCCTACTAACGCAATGCGCCATGTCCTGGGATAATATTTTTGCGGTTGGTATCGTTAATTGTAGATAGGAGGGCGGGGAATCCTTTGAGCGCCCTCCGTTTTTTTTTTATCTCTTCTTGATCAGAAGATATAGAGGGTTCAAGTGAGGATAAGTAGTAGGAAATCTGCCAAATCCACCCCCCCGGCTACACAGGGTCTCCCTGAGTTTTTCAAATGCCGTGAAGCTTAAAATATGCTCTAGAGAGTTTATTTATGTGGCAGAAAAACTTTGGGGGAATTTGGATCACCGTATCTCAGGACATGGCGCATTGCGTTAGTAGGAAATCCGCCAAATCCGCCCCCGGCTACACAGGGTCTCCCTGAGGTGTGCTAAGGCTGTGAAGCTTAACATATGCTCTAGAGAGTGTATTTAGAGTGCTGTAAAATTTTGGAGGGCTTTGGGTGCCCCAGTGTGGAGGTATAAATTTTTCTTTATTTTCCGGCATTTTTTGCAAAATTAAAATTCCGACTCCTGTTTGGGATTGCGGAATTACAAAATTGACTCCCAAAATGCCCCCGGGTCAAAATTGGGTCATGGGGACCCGGGACAGACGTCGCGTGGCGGTCTGCGCGGCGTAAACTTGATTTGGGAGTCGATTTTTTAATTTTTGGGAGTCAATTTCTCCACCCCCTTCTTCTTTGTATCAATTCAATCAAATTGAAGGCTCAAATTCAACTCTTGTCTATCTCAAGCTCTCAGGAGGAGCTATTTTTGGTCTCTTTTCAGGCTGTTACGTTGTGATTATTCCTGGTACTTGTTCATTGTCGTTGTTATCTGTTGTGTTGAGATTTCCTTGCTTTGGTTCAACTCTTTTAGGTATTTATCCATATAGTATTGTGGCTAGTGATCCATAAGTCTGATCTATTTATCTTATCATGTTGCTCAAGTGTATTTTAATTTTATTGAGTTCTTTGTAAATAACTGTTTCAATAAAGTATCTTCTATCATTTTTACATTCCTCTTGGCAAGCAGGTATACACACACCAGCTCGCTGAGAGGTCGGAGAGCTGGTGTACATACACCAGCTTGCCAAGAGGTCGGAGAGCTGGTGTACACACACCAGCTCGCCAAGAGGGATTCCTCTTGGCGAGCACTGGTATACACACACCAGCTCGCCAAGATGTAAGGGTTATATGAACCCTCGCTATTGGCGATATCAAGACAACACTAGGACAAGGCTACAGGCTAGATTTCAAAGGAAGACTGGTTGGGAGAGATTAGATCTCTCCTGTATCTACAACAATTGAATTGAGAAAAGAGGAAAAAGGAAAAGGTGCTTACCTGGTCAGGAGAGATTAGATCTCTGGCCAACCAGGGAAGCGCGTGACCCGGGACTAAATGATCCTTTCTTGGGGGGTCTGGTCTATGTGATGCCGTGACCCCTTGTGTGAAGTCCCCGCGTCAAGGGGGTCCTCACACAAGAGGGATTCCTCTCGGCGAGCAGGTATACACCCACCAGCTCGCCAAGAGGAATCCCTCTTGGCGAGCTGGTGTGTGTATACCAGTTCTTGCCAAGAGGAATATCTCTTGGCAAGCTGGTATATGTATACTTGCTCACCAAGAGAAATCCTCTCTTGGCGGCAGGGATACTGATATTAGTTCTCCTAGGCCCAAGAGGGATCCCTCTCAGCAAGCAGGCACACATCTACAAAAAACAACTTGGACCCCCAGGTATCGCCGCCACAGGTGCCAAGTACGGGTACGGGTATCTGTTTTTGGCCAAAATAGCAGGTGGTGCCCGGGTACCAATTGCCATCTCTATTCAAGACTCTGCACACAACCTCCAAGCCCATGCCACTTTCTACAAATGTGAGTATATCTCTGTTTTTTTTTTTTCTTGACTGGTTGTTCATGATTGGAGGACTGTTTCTCTTTTTTTTTCCCTCCGCCAGTCACCCAGCCTGAATGATTGTCTGATTGCTCTGCCGCTTGATTCAAGACTCCGCACACAACCTCCCTGCCAGTTCTCCTTTCTGCAAATGTGATTGGATCTCTGATTTTTTTTCTCAACTGATTGTTCACTCCACTGATTGATTGGAGGACTGTTTCTTTCCTTTGCCAGAAATACCACAACTCCATTCAAGCTTCCCTTCACATATTGGGCAAGAGTTGTTACCTTAAAGATTTGGTATAATCGGAAAGAACCACCGGTAGGAGTTTCAAAGTTCTTTCACTTGATTGATAGCATACTGATTTAACCATGCTTTTTCTTTCCAATCTTTTTTATTCACCTCTTTTTTAAAAAAAATTCTTGGATTATGGTGACTGCGGGATTTGTTGTGACACTGGGACCTTGAATATTGTATTGGTGACCCATTGCCGTATCAGTCATTGTAATACAAGAAGAAGGTTAGCAAAGGAGGAGTATAAACAAAGGAAGAAAGCAGAAGCACATGCCAGTCTACAGAAAAATGTGATTGGTCTGAATAACACAACAAATACCACTGAAACCTCCATTTGATGGCAGCACATAAAATATGAAGAACCCAATCTTTATCCCAACATTCCACTTGATGATGAGGAAGACCCTACTTTAAAACCAACTCCAGAGGAAGTTTCTGCTGCTTGCAAGACTGTTGACAAGAACTTCTTCCTCTTTAACAGCGGCCAATGTGTGATTGAGGATCCTGATAATCCAAATGAGATCATTTTTATTATTGAGTTTAATTCCTGGGACAAATTAACTGATGAGGATAAGGAAGAGTTAAACTTATTTTCAACTTTTCTTCACAATTCTCAAGCCTTCATTTGTCCTATTGCTTCTTCAACCCGGTCCTGGGGTGGAAAACTCTGGGCAATTGTGTGGCAAAAGTCACAGGACTTCATGCAAATTTTTGGATGATATATTATAGCATTTCTCCCGGAAGATATGGAAAAGTACAATACTCATTTCTCAAAGTCATCCCACGCTGGCAAAATCATTGGAAAAATATTACAAGAAATGGTGTCAGTTCCCTTTGGCCACAATCAAGATACCATGAAGAAGTACAATATCCCATCTTTTGAATCTCTTTTTTATGGCGATAAGCCTGGTCCTCTCTCCTTCCAACAGTGGGTAGTTACGTTACCAATAACGGTAACATAACGGTTTTTAAGCCATTATCATTACAGTTACCCGTAACGGTGGTGCGCTACGTTATTGCACCACTGCTTGAATCAGTTTTTTCTGCTTGTTACGTTATTGGGGCCTGCGGCGCGCCAGATGCCGAGCCAATTTCAGCGCCAAAACAGCCTCTGAGGGCTCGTTATTGTGTTATCCAAGCAATAACGTAGTGTAGCGGTGTCGGAAAAAGACCCGTTACGCTAACCATTTGCCACTTAAACGGCCCGTTGATTGTAACAAAACAGGGTGTAGTGGATAACGCAGGTAGTTACGTTACACAAAAAGCGTGGATAACACAACGTAACGTAGTTACCCACTGTTGCTCTTGCTCATCTCACTTTTACCACCAAACGTTTTTTCAATCCACCCCACAAAGATAAGGAAGACGTTTCCAAATTTGCATTAGTATTATTTCTTCCTATTTACTCTTGTACTGGTGCCTTAGCCCCTCCTATTCCGGTTATGATGTTTCTTGAGGTCCTTTTGTTTTTGCTGACTACAAGATTGGTATTAACTTTGATAAAACACACCAAATAGTTAAGATGGTTTGGCAAGCCAATAAATACAAGCATTGTAAGCTCCCCCCTAGTATTATTTTTATTTTTGATTGGCTTGGAATTTCTCTTCAGATTAATTATTCTCTTTCTCAAACTTGTAAAAAAGAAGGGGAAGTTCATTACACTAATCCTTCATATTATTTTGGTGATCAATTTTATTACATGTTTTGTAGTTTTGGTGGAGGGACTTTATTAGCGGCTATATTCTTCTTTTCTCATTTTTTCTTATAAGGGATTATGACCTTTTTTTCTCTTAACTCAATTGAAGTGTTATTTTTTGACTTGATATTCCATGTTGTGTGTTTTGTGATACTATTTCTGGATATAAGCTTGTTTCAGATAATTGTGCACAGTTTGAGCGGAAAAAAGTGTATGGTTTTGAAAGCATCACTTCTGAATTTGAACAATATCAGTACCAAACCTAACAGGATTAGATTGAAAGGTTTAATATATTCTTACTTGAACCCAAATGTTTAGAACAACCACACATGGGTTGAGTATTACAAAAGAATCACTCCATAAATATGGATGCTTCAGCATATTGAGATTAAAACATTTGAATATCAACTAGAGGCCAAGGCGGCTTTGCTGCTGCAAATCCAATGTTCAGTTGCTCCACCACCTGTATTTACTCCTCCTCCAATGATCTGTGCATTAAGATAAAAATAGCATAATACAAAAAAGCTCAACATCAAAGTGGCATTTTACCAGGATTGCATAAAATTCCTCTATAAAGTGTCCAAATTTGTCAGCCTTAGAGTCAGCACAGTTGACCTAAAACTGCCTTTTATCTCCATTTTATACCTAAATGTGTTTATATCTTTATAACCCTAAGACTTAAGGTTATTTTGACTTCAGATTCTGATTTCTCATGCAATTTTGACCCTGTTCACTGATCACTTTCCAATATCTATACTCTTTCATAGAGTTTGTGGTTTGTGACATGCATGTACAGCGGCACCGTGTAGTCGCGCCTGAGCGCTCCAAACCACATGTACATGTGTGATTATGTCATCCAACTTTGAAAATTTTCAAAGTTGGGATCCCCCATGCAGCTGGAGGATCAACAGACTTCAGCAGACCAGAACCCAAACTTAGCACAAGTCCCTCGCCTGCCGGGGGGCAGGGGCGTGAAGCGCCTCGCACAAAGTGCAACCTCCTGTCAGGGAGGGACTTGTGTGCAATCCACAATTCCTGGCGTGAGAGCCCCGCGTGCAGTTGGTGTTTTTTGCAGGTGGCCAACTTTGTGCCCCCAAATCCCCCACTTCCCAGAGGGCATGTTGCCCGCCTCTTGAACCGGTGAAAGACCTGCATCTCCTCTTCAAATTGGTGGTAGGCATGCCACCATTTCCCTCCTCCCATGAGCTGGAGATTGGCTCAAAGGAGCTCACTTTCTGAGAATCCTTTGAGATGACTAATAGAGCTGTACAGTTCTGTACAGTAAATCTCACTCCCTACACGGCCACTTTTCCTCCATGATTGGAAATTTCAACCGGGAGGATCAGGCATTATATCAGCAGCTACAAGGCCCAAATTGCATCAGAAGAAGCGCACTCCCATGCACTTCTTAAGTCCAGAAGGGCGACCTCAACGGGCCAATGGTTGATGTTTAAAAATGAAAAGAGTGAAAAAAGCCTGATACAGGCTGATATTCCTGGGGCTCTCAGGCCAGATACAGGTTTTTGCAAGTAAGCCTCTCTGTGAGACAGAGACCCTGCGGGGCTGCAAACTTAACTAAGTCCCTCTCTTGCCTGAGGCTTTGCCGGAGGGACTTATGACTAATCAGGGATTCTCACATGAGAGAAATTTTCATTTTGGTGGTAATTTCCTTTGAACCACCAGAACTCAATTCTGACCATTGTAAACCTTCTAAAATTTTGGTGGATGGTACACCTGCATCTGCCCTTCCTTCTCATATAATTTCAGACTCCCTTGCCTCAATCTTCATCCCTCTTTTATTTTTTGAAAAGTCTCATTTTTGAAGAAATTGACCAGATCACACAGAAAAGGTCCGAGCGCGCTCAGCCAAAGCACTGTGCTTTTATTAAATTATTATTTTCTCAATCAAGTGTTTAAAAACTTTGAGTTAAGAAATAGACAGTCTAAAAAATGTGTAAAATATAAGAAAAAGCATGCAATGTATAAAAAGTTGGTCTTGTGAATAATGGTTGAGAATTACATGAGATACAGCGGATGTAACAAAATGAGGGCTGAAATATCCGGTTCTCTCACGCGAGAATTCCTGATAAGTCATAAGTCCCTCCGGCAAAGCCTCAGGTGAGAGAGGGACTTAGTTAAGTTTGGCGGGGCTGCCCCTTTGGGGCTCTCACAGTGAGGCTTGTTAAGCTCAACCAGAACCACACCTCCAGACAACTCAGGATCACCAGAACAAGGCCACTCAGGAGTTTTTTTTTTCTGATTTAGTTTTCCTGGATCCAGTTCTGGACGCGGGTTCTGGCAACTTTGAAACCCCCTACTTTTTGGAGTGAACTGATGTCCACTCCAACAAATATTGGGGTGAACAGAAGTTCACTCCTTTTTTGGAGTGCATGCAGCAATTCTTTGGAGTGCATAAAGCCAGCCCCTTAATTTTTTGGTTATTGGGCCTACCAACTTGCGGATTATATCTTTTGGTTTGACCAATTCTGTTGAGACTAAAAATGTACAGTACACATGCATTGAGTCACATTGAGCCCACCATGTCAGCGGTCAAAGTTCACAAGACATTTTGCGGGCGCGGGGTTATAGAGAAGAGGCTAGGGCACTCTAATGGTCTCTCACGCGGTGGTCTTGCGGTAAGTCCCTGCCAGGGGTTCTGTTGGTGGTTGGCGCTAGTTTGTTGCTGAACGTTCGACAAGAAATTCGATTTCCAAATTAGAGGAGTGTACCTTCATGGCCGCTCTGCCCGCCTCTCGTAAGCTGAAAAGTGTGACCGTTTTAGATCAGCGCATGCGTACACAACCACGAAATGACCTAATGCAAGGTGTAAAGGAAACTTGGACGTACGGTTGTATTGAAGCAATTTCTCAATCAAATCAACATGTGTCAGGACCATCCGCCTGCAGCAATATCGCTTCAATCCAAGAGCATCCATCGCGTCTCTAATCAAGGGAACAGGGTAAGCTCCATAAGCAATCTGTGCTGTATAAATTATTTGATCGTAAATGAGAATAGCCGAACCCTTCACTAATTCCGCTTTGAACGATGAGTAAAAACAGCTCCCAGACGTGTCCGACAACCTTACCGCACGAGAAGCATCTGATTGGAATGATCTAGAGAAACCGACATTGTTGGCGTCCGCAACAGACAGGATAGCCGATCAGCATTATTCGAATATCGATTCTTGGGTTTGATATTGGTTGTTCACCATCGATGTATACTCTTTCGATGAACTTGAGGGTTGCCGGGGATTGTGCCGATGAGCGATTTCTGGCGAGGAACGTGAAGGACTCGTGGGTGGAAATCTTGAGACGCGGGAAGCAGAGGTGACAGGCCAGCCGGGAAGGAGCAGGGCTTAAATGCATATACATATTTATGCAAAGTGGAAAGCACCGCCGGCTGCCCACAACCCAAGTCAGCCGCCGGAATGCAAGAGCTCGCGAAGACCGACATCTTCCCATCTCGACGATATACAGAGCAGCCTCTCCCCATTCAAACAACAAACTCAAGAACGACTATCCAAGATGATTTCTAAACCTATCTGGTCACTCTCACGACTTGCCGTTCGCTCTCGAATCCCGCTTTCGGCGACTCTTCCAGCCCGGGCGTCACCTTTCCTTCGATCAAGCCCTCAAGCTTGCTCTCAGATACTCTCAGCCCAGAGACACTTTTCCGTTGGACCAGTCAGCCGCTCGGCTGGAGAAAGTAAGTCAAGATTGTTCAACTTCCAGACTATATCATATCACATACTGATCCTTGACCGGATGGCTTTATTTGACCAGCCGATTCCCAACTAGTCGATAAACTTGAGGCAGAAATCAGCTACGAGAAGGATGCAGAATCGACAGAGGACCCACAGTGGCTTAAGGAATTCAAGGCAGATGGTACATTCCAAGTAAGCTCGGTAGTCATGACGCAATCACTACGTGTATAATTGTAATTACAACAAGTTCAAGGGGTAAATGGTTGTTCAGTGAAGCTGATCTGCTGCAAATCGCTCGCAGATTACCGATAAACCCGGGTCTGACGAAGTCACCTTAACCCGCAAATTTGGAAACGAGCAGTGAGTTAAAAATTTCTGAGGTCCCTTAAATGGATGGCAACCGAATGCTGAGGTTTTCATTTGTCATTGGATAGCATTCGAATTGTCTTCTCTTGTTCGGACTCTGAGACAGATGAGATTAACGATGAACTTGAGGAGGAGTCAGAGGACGATGATAAAGAAGCGATTGGAAACTGTCGAATCCGCACAGCCATCAGCATCATGAAGCCTGGAAAGGGCGGTATGGTTATCGACTCCTCAACAGACGGTGAGCCTTGTCGATCGGGATTATTCTGTGAGCACTGGCTGATTTCTCGCAAGTTGGACAGGTGCTAGCTTTGACATAGATAACGTGTCATTTTACGACGATGAGAAGTTGGCCCTTGATGAAACTCATGAAAGCGACTGGAAACGAAGGGGTCTCTACTTTGGCCCAACGTTCGTTGACCTTGACGAAGAGCTCCAGCGATCCTTTGCCGAGTTCCTCGAGGAACGTGCCATTGGAAGTGAACTAGCAGCGGTGTAAGCCCATTTTCCTTCGCATTTGATCAACTGACTGCGGTGCTCATCACAATCGTGGCTTGTTGTGACTTTCAGTGTTCTCGACTTGGCTGACCATAAGGAGCAAAAGGAATATGTCAACTGGCTCGATAAAATGAGCAAGTTCATCAAGGCTTGAGCCGATTGATTACAAAAGCCCATGGGTGTTAAACTACAACTCCTAATGCTTTGCTGAGATGAAGAAAACTCCCCCAAGGATATAATCCAAAGAGACGGGATATTATATACATGGTTCTATAAATACAAACTTTTGTTGATGAGCAATAAACTCATAGCAGGCTATAAGAGTTGGATGGTCAAGGGCAAAAAGCGTTTAAACAATCAAACCCCAATTTATCAGTAAAGATCAGTAAACCACACCCAAAGGCACACAGCTTCTCAAGTGCTGGCTCAACTGTATTCATTTCATTGTGGCAATTTGTCTTGTACCTCGTCTGCGGCGATCTCGCTATCCGGCTTCAGCTTTGCGTCACAGTGGAAGGAGTGATCCGCTTTTTCAGCATCCTTGATCAACAGCATGTCTTGCCACACAAAATCCAATGTTTTTTTTTGTGCTTGAGAGCCCCGATCTCTTTGTTTGTAATCTATATGTAGTCCTGCCTATGTCTGATCCAAAATTTGTGATCATGATGAACTAGAAAGGATTGTGAAGTGGCTTTTCAACTAATTAAAGAGTAAATTCCATTCAGTGGATGGTAGGATTATTATTTATTTTTCTGGTTGGCAAGTGTCGAACTCTGGCTGTTCAAGACTTGCGCGGGAGTCGGGACGGCTCGACAACACCGGACGAAAGCAAAAGATGACCAGCGCGAACGGGACGCCGGCGCCGGTCGAAGAGCCTCCTCGACCAGACATCCATGCCGGACTAGCCTACTGGAACTCGGTCGCCCAACAGGATCTCACAAACAATGCCGTTCTTGGTGGTCAGCTTACAATCCCATCCTTCGCCTTCTGTGACCGTTTCTCATCGTCTCGTCCCCCTCTTCTTCCTCTCTCTTTCTCAGGTTTCGGTCTTGGTGTAAGCGCCCGTTTGTCTAATCGTAAGTTTCTATCATTCATCTCTCTCATCCATCGCTCCTTTGTTCCATTTTTTTTTTTTTTGGTTATTGAAGTTGGTTTCCTTCTGCTAAAATATAGAAGTCTGCCTCCAAAGAGATAGGATTCAATTGACCAATTATTCAACACTATTTATACGTTCTTACAGTGACTGAACCGATTCTTCATGTGTGAGGGAATAACAAGACTCATGAAAAAATGACGATCGCTATGGTATGATATGGTTGGGAACAGAGTTTACCGAGAGTTGATGCGATGGGTAGTCGGATGTTTTTACTGACGATCCGACCGGAGCTATCGAAAATAAAGCCGCCGTACCAAACCAGCCACAATCCATCAGGAGGAGCGGAGCAGAAAAAAAATGGCGGAGGAAGACGATTGTATCGAGCGTTGGATGTAGGAGCAGGTATTGGGCGAGTGACGGGAGACGTACTTCTGTATCTATTCGACCGAATTGACCTAGTCGAGCCCATAGCCGGATTCATCGAGACGGGCAAACGGAACGCCCTGAGCGGAAAATGGTCCCAATTGAAGATCTCGGACAGCGAGTCATCCGAAAAAGCTGTCAGGTTCTGGAAAAAATCTATTCAGGACTTCGTCCCCTCCGAAGCTGTCGCACATCTATCTTCTCCCTCGGCTCCTATCATGATCGCCGATTCTTGCGCCATCGTCGGCTCTAAAGATGGATGGAATGACGGCTGTGGCTACGATGTTATCTGGGCCCAATGGTTAGTCTGGCCGCTTGTTCTCTTACGCTTCCGAGGGTTTCTTCTCACCTCTGTTTATGGCTGTTGTTGTGAAGGACTTTGGGGCATTTATCAGATGAAGAACTGGTCGAGTTTTTGAAGAAATGCAAGGATTCATTACGACCGGCAGCGTCTCCTCACTCGACTGACCAATCCGACCGAGCTCTTGAACCCCCGACTTTCGAAAAAGATGGCGGATTGATCATCATTAAAGAGAATATTTACATCAGCAAAACGGATCCAGATGGAGACAACTTCTTATTCGATAAACAGGACTCTTCATTAACTAGGTCAGTTGCCTTTCAAACCCCGTGTCTATCTTCCAATTCTCTCTCCACTGACTTCTCTTTTTTTATTCCCCTCCTTTTTCGTTAATTTGGTCAATTAAATGTCCACGCCCCAGATCTCATCAAAGTTTTTTGAGGATCTTCAAGCTGGCTGGCTTACGATTGATCAAACAAGAAATTCAAAGAGGATTTGATCCTGATCTTTATAGAGTCAATTTTTATGCCCTTCAATAATACATACTTTTTAAAAAATAAATGAATGAATGTTGCAAACTTATCACCACCATTGAATTGTTTCTGTTTTGGGAGGATTGTAATTGTGCCAGTTTGCAAGGAGGCTTGCCACAATAAAGAAACCATGAGGAAGTCAACGTAGAGTGTTGAAGGATATATCATATAACTTGGGAGGAACCACGTGGAATGTCAAGAAAGCATACTAAATCAGTTTGAGAAACCTTCTCATAATGGTAAATCTTGCCTGACTGGACCCTTGGTTCAAAGTCTGTCGGTTGCCATCATAAAATAGGTACGCAATGGACTGCCCAATACTTATCAAGAGGATAGGTTTGTTTTAAACTTGAGCTGCAAGGAGACCAATAGTAGCGCAATTAGCCCCGGGGCCTAAGAGGTCATAGACATCAATACCATTTTATGAATCCTTAACTATGACCATGTTGTTACCTCTTTGCTTACTTCAAAAAAAAACCCTCAACATTCTACAATCCCTCTCCCTTTTAACATGTAATATGTCAAATTCGGGGACAGGACTCATTCGGTCTTCCCAATCGTTGTTTCAGACCATGATATCAATAATGTGATGGCACGCCAAGAGACATGTACTTTAGAAAAGCTCATGAAGGTTTGGGCAACCAAACAGTCGGAGGAAAAATCGATTGGCTCTGATAGGTTGTGCAGATGTTTATTGACTCTAAACAGTAGAATAACATCTTCTAATACACTCTAAACAGTAGAATAACATCTTCTAATACACTCTAAACAGTAGAACGACATCTTCAAATATAGCTCAAAACCACAATTTGAGCTGACAATCACGGCAATGTCCCTTAGTTGTGTTCACTGAGTCGAGAGGACACTGTTCATCATATCGGCAATAATTAAATTGGTGGTGATGATGGCGATTGCAAGACAACGGTAGTTCATGTGCTATGATTCGAATCAGTCTCAAGTTTAGATTTCAAGAATACGATGAATCGGTCGGTAGACTCTGAGAGATTGAACTGATGAGCTTTCTGACTGAAAGCCAGGATCGAGCGGTTCCAATTCAGTTTAATCCGTTCAGACAGCGGTTTTGGCTCAAATGGACTGGAGGGCAGAAGCAGATGATGGTTTGGGCCGGCCGAGCAGTCTGATATCGTGCGGAATTGTTGGCTCAAGTCTTGCAAGGATCTCGCGATCAAATCCGTCCGATTGGCGATGTGTGCATGGATTATGTAGTACGAACCTCCCGCAATCAACTAAATACACATCAATCGAATTCCGCAGAGAGGAGAAGTATATTCCAGTTCAGTTTAATCCTTCTGCTTTTATGAGCTTTTATGTTGTTTAGCGAACTGTGAAGCCCGACTTACCGCTCCTTTGGCAGTTTGGGTGATTGCACTCATATTCGGATCTCGGGAGATCTGTTTTCCGTACTGCGTCCCTCGATTTTCGTTGTCTATGTAGTCCGGGATTCAAGTGCAATCGGCGATCGTGTCGTTTTCTTTTCGGGAGGTATTTTACCGGTTGAGGGTGCACTGGCTCATTCAGCCTAGGATGGCAGTCTTGCCCCCCCGTAGAAACCCGTGAGCTTAGCGGACAGGCCGGGCCGGGCCACTATCACGCAAAATGCTGCCCAGCCCAGAGGCAAGCAGATCTACGAATAACATCACCCCAGTTTGACGTGCTAAGGCACAAGTCTCCACTGCGGGGAGTTCCTAACTTAACACAAGTCCCCCCTGGTGAGAGGCTTGCTGTGGCTGGCCGCAAAGCGGGCCCTCCCGCAGGGAGGGACTTGCGCGTAATGTCGAAATTTTGGCTGGGAAAGAAATCACAAATGGCTGGAGGGAAAATATTAAGTCTCAGCCAGCCTCCCCCTCAGGTCCTGTGGACCTGCCCCAGAGCCAAAATATACTTCTGGACCTCAGCTTTCATTTGGCACCGGTCTCATCTCCTCAATCAAAACCATTTGCACTGTACTAATGTTTTTTATAAAAAAAACATGAAGAAATGTAAACTAAGGATGCGCAACCATCATGCCTGGTGAATCCTGGATCTGCAAACCCGCAGATCCTACACATGTAGTGTTGCATTTTGTTTCAGATAGGATACCCAATTGTGCATATTTATTGTCAGAAAATCCAAAAATGGATCTTCAGAGCAATGTAATATCCTTCAGGATTCCTTTGACCTTCAAAACGGATTCCTTCAATCAGTTTTGGAGCTTTTTTGCTCAAAATTTTGGGTGAGGGTGCGCATCAGCACTGCCAATGAAACTGTCTATTCAGTTTTTTTTGTACATATTTTGCTGATTTTAAAATAATTATTAGAGATTTTGGGGTTGAATATCCTTCCTTTCCCAGCCAGAATTGAGACATTAGGTGTAAGCCTCTCCTGCAAAGAGCCCTCCGGGCAGGGTCCCCCGGACCCTCCGTTTGAGAGGCCTAGTTAAGCTAGGGGGAGTCAAGCTTAACAAAGCCTCTCAAATGGAGGTCCTAAAGGGACTCTCCATAGGAGAGGCTTACGCCCCAAGTTAGCCGCGTGGCCTGAGCACTTTGAGAAATTTACATGAATTACTTCTTTTTTGGAATAAATAGCTTGTTGAACAAAAACAACTGCCTCTCATCAAGTTCTGAGGAGAATGACTTGTAGCCTTGCTTCTCAGGCATTGTTTCATATTTTTTTGGGGGTGGTTTGGCTTGAAATAAACAGTTGCTTGTGATTGCTAGTCAGCCATGTCCCAGCATTTTGCCCGGTAGAGATTGACAGCTGGCAAACCGTTTGGATCATTGGTTCACACACCCTCTCACGGTTCAGTGAATCATGGAGCCAGATAGGTCATTGTTAAAATGATAGTATCTGGTTTCTGAATTGTTACTCAGCTGCAAGGTATGTATGTCTGAATTGTTACTCAGGTGCAAGGTATGTATGTACTTGCACCAGGGGATATCTGGTCCTGAAAAGGTTGGATTGTTCACAATGCTATTTTCTTTACAGGATGATTCTTGTGAGGGGATGGAGCTATTCAGAGTTTTCAAGTGGTGTGTAGTATGCACAAAGCCTTGCGCTTCTAATGGTGCCAAGGGCCAGATGTTCAACCAAGAGCTTTTGCAGAATATATGGGGATGAGATCACCTCACAGCCATTTGGCTGGTAGCTCTCCCCCTTATAAGCCAACCTTAGGTGCAAGTCCCTCCCTTCGGGAGGCGGGCCCTTTGGGCCCCCCTGAGCGTAGGCCTGAGGGAGGGACTTGTGTTGAGTTTGGGAGTAGTCAAGCCTAACTAAGCCTCTCCAAGGAGGCGCAAAGCATCTCCAAAGGAGAGGCTTAGGACTAAAGTCGGATTCTTGGCCTGAGGCTGACAAGGTTTTTTGAAGAAAATGAGCAATTTTGTATTTACATTCATTTTATGATTAGCTCTACAGTTTTACTCCAAATCCCAGCTGACCATGTTGTATTCCTTGATCTCAGCTATCTTGTACATATTTTTTCAAGTATTCTCAACAAAAATTGGCTGCTCAGCAGCCATTCTTGCCAGGGCTGTTTCTGAGAAATGTGATGGACCCATTGGGCCACTCACTGGTCAAGATTGGACAGGTTCTCACGATTTTGGCTCACCAGACCTCCCAAGGCAGTTTTTTTACATCACAATTACTTCCAAGGGATGAGGATACAACTTTGATGGGATACATGGTAACATGTACAACAAGGAGCTGATTCTAATGGTACTGGAGGCTGTGAAGAAATCTGAGGGGTATGCGGTGATATGTGGATTAGAAGGATTTTTTGGCCATTTGGCTGGGCAGCCTCAGGCCAAATGTTGGACATTATGCACAAGTCCCTCCTGCAAGCGGGAGGGTGCTTGCGCCCCGCAAGCACAGGGAGGGACTCGTGTTAAGTTCGGGGGGAGTTCGCTTTCTGAACCAACCAGCCACCGAGCTTAACAAAGCCTCTCTGGAGGAGGGCCCCGCATTTGGAGGCTCGCACTTTGCGCAAGGGGCCCCTGCCCGCCCCTCAGAAGAAGGACTGACTAAGAGCATCTCCACCGCGGGTGCTAAACTGCGTTGCCAAATGTTTGAGTTCGGCAACTGGGGCGCAGTTTTAGCAACCTGCAGCGAGGCAGCTTTGCACCGCGAGTTGCCATGATTGGCAGCTTGCGGTTGTGAAATGTGTGGTTTTGTGTTGCTGTTGGGGGAGAAGGTGAGAGTATCACATGAGAGATGTGTGATACTCGCAAGGGTGGCGCGAGGTTGGGGTGCTATCCTGTTTCCAAATTTGCGAACAGGATAGCTCCCGAGAGGCGAGTTGGCAGATTTGACCACCCGCGGTGGCTTTGCTAAAGCGGGTTTGGGGTGCTATATCGGGTTTAGCAACCCGGTTTAGCACCCGCGGTGGAGATGCTCTAAGTTCGACCGGCCACACTTCGAAGCCTTTCGGAGCTCGCTGGCTGACGCCCCCTGCAGCAGCAGAGTTGTGTGAAGTTTGATGTCGCAGGAGGTTTAACAAACCATCTCGGCAAGAGAGCCCCTCTGCGTCACAGGGTCCTCACGCCAAACACAGCTCCCCGGCGCGTCACGAGCAAGCGGTCAGAGTATTGACGTGCTATCTACTGCCATCATAGACTACGGATTGCTAGCCATAAACATATGGGGAACGTGACCCGTTCGTGTTCGCAATGGAAGCTAATTGAGGTCCACGATAATGAAAGTGGGAATGTATTGATGTATAAGTTCATACAGTTAGAAAGAACAATTAATAAGGCAAATAACCCAAAATAAATAGAATATCGTCAAGTCCTGCATTGGTACATCAGCAATTCGCCAGATGAGAAGTCGAAGGATAGGAGTGAAAGGCCTTAGCAACTTGATAGAGCACGCGGTTATATACATGCCAAGCCGAGTGCTGGAATGGTTGTGTACAAGAAAACAAAATTACGAAAAATATCTCTGTCCACCGGATTGTCGATTTTTAGTTGAATGAATACACGAAACATAAATAAATAGGGCGCAGCACTTTATTGAATATTAACAGGTTGACTACTAAGGACTATGAACAGGATCTCAGGGGAGATCTAGTGGTTCACGTGGTGAATCACAGGTCGGTCGACGCTTAAACTTGCACGGGATGTTGAGGTCTTGAGAGTTTTCCATAAGGACTTGGTTTCAGGGCGAGTAGAGTATTTGCGGGATATGTTCATTGGGTTTAATTCTTCCTCTTGAGGCAGAGTACCAGATCTCGTGCGAGTACGCGGCTTGTGGGGGTTTGGTTTCACGGGAGTTATGTCCTCGTTGACTTCGAGTGCTGGAGATAATGATCCGGCGGTTGACAATCGTGCACCCGATGAACGGGATGGGCGTACGGGAATAGAGAATGTACCAGATGAGGAGGCGGAATGCGACGTGTTGATTGGCATCGGGCCGGAGATGCGTAGAGACCCCGCATTGGTTGACGTTCCTTTGCGCTGTTTGACCAATGAAACCACCGAAAAGGATCGTTTGCGACCCGCGGGTCGTTTGGGCTCAGGAGCGCTTGGCTCAACTGTCGAGCTGAAAAAGCTGCGACGGGCAAGTGATTGGGCGATAGTACCCGGAGAGCGCACATCAGCAGATGATGCTTTGGCCATTCCAAGAGACCCTCCCAGCGAGTTCATGGGATGTTGTGCCTGAAAGGGGGAAAGAGAAGCCGCTCGCAACAGGTTAATCTTTGATCAACTCAACCAGGCGAACTGACGTAAAGTCTACTTACGGAAATTTGAATTCTATCTCGGGATGCGTAGGAATGAGACCCTTTTTGCAGAGTCGGTTCGCAAGATTGCCTCCGTGGAGCAGGATTCACTTGGGGAGTGTATCCAGAGTGCTGAGTAAGTCTCAGAGGGTGAGACGAAGGGTAGCAGGCAAATGGATCATCCATGTCGTCGGTGTCGCTGTGGTCAGAAACGGTGGAGGGCGTAGACCAGCTGTACTGAGTCAGATGCGTTTGATGGGGCTTGTAATTATGCTGAGGCAAATAATTTTGGCCAGAGGCAAATCCGAAGGGCCGATTTGGGTCCGTGGCGGGGTCGTAGTCGCACGCTTTGGCTGCATCAAAAACTAATGATGATGGGCGGTACTCGTCATCGCAATGAAAAATTCCTGACGGTGTAACTGATAAGGTGAAAGCGATGACATGAGCTTCGTGGAATTATTCATGTAAAAAAGCTTGGGCTCGGCGGTGAAATGTAAAAATACTCACTTGGTAGATGATCCTGCTCTGATTGATAGCCCGACTTGGAGACTTCCGTAGGTGTGGTGGGGGGTGATATCAGACTACAGTAAAGTTCCAGCGCTTGGCGCATAACTATATCCTCCGGTCGTTGGTTTTGAGAACGGCTCAGCTGGTTATAACATGCTTCCACATCCAGCTGGACGGGTGGGAAAGAGGACACGGTTATGGGTGTAGAAATTCCGGTGGCTTTTAGTAAGGCATCCATGCGTTCCAGGTCGGCTGAAGAGCGCATCGCTGCCGGCGATTGTACGTGCATTGAGAAGAGGTTTCTTGATGATGTGCAAGAAGTGGAAAAGTTGAGGACGGAATGACTGATCCTGTAGTGTATTTTTGTGGATTTGATGCTGAATCAAATATGTTATAATGATATGATAAATGTGGCTAGTAACAAGCCCAGTATCTGAGAGGGCGCTCCGGAGTTTTTGGTACGAGTAATATTCGAGTCGTGGGCTGACAGAGCAGCAGCTGAGATTGGGGGCCTTTATTTGTTATACGAAGAAATTAGGGGATGTTGCTGGAGGGTGCAGGTTGGTTAGAAGCGACTGACAGGCGTCAAAAACAAACAAATGAGCTGCTCGGATGGTTGGAAATGCAAGGATGATAAAGAAGCAAGAGAATATAGGAAAGTACAGCTGCAGAAAGGATACGTTGTCTGGTTGATGTTAGATATGATGTTAATACTCGATTTGGACTGAATCAATCATCTATGGGCAAGTACATAAGTCCAAGCCATGCGGGCATGTGAAGGGTAAAAATTGAAAGCCTGGCTGGCTGAGGTTGGCCTAACTTGCGCTGGTTCAAGATGAGAACGGGCGAGAGCGGTCCAGAAGAACATGCCTGTCAACTCAAGTTACCTACATACATCTCAGGCCACTTCTGGTTTGGTGTTGGTGCTCACGCTGCTAGCCTGCTTCGATCCAAGGCCGAACATAGCGATTATTGGCGCGAGAGCGTCCGAACGATCTGGCAAAGCTGCATGTGAAGGCACCGAGCTTCAAAGCCTCTCTCCCGAAGCTTAACACAAGCCCCTCGTTTCAGAGGGCGGCGGGTGAAACACCGCTGGGCGCCTCTCGCGGCCTCTTCAGAGGCCGCGAGGCGCCCCGCGCGCCAGTCCCCCGGCCCCTGAAACGAGGGGATTGTGTTAAGCCCAAAGACTCTCCGTAGGAGAGGCTTACGTTGTATCTAAATTAACAAAGTCCCTCTACTAGGGGGGTTCACAATTGAATTTTACTAAACTTTGGAGCCAAATTTAAGGCCTTTGTGAACAAATTTTGAAAATTTTGGGAAATTACACAGCAGCAGGTGATACTGATCAATCAGTGCAATTTATCAATTTTCTTAAAAAATGTTCATAAACACCTTAAAATGGGTCCCAAAGTTTTGTAAATTTCAATCGTGAACCCCCCTATTTGAGGGGGGACGCTGTCCCGCAGGGACCCTCCGAAGGAGGGACTTACACCCAATGTCCAAGTTTGGGCTGACAGAATCAGAATTATGTTGTTTTTCAAACATTTCTGGCTTCATGTAACAACCCCGATTAGTTTCTATGGCTTCTATGGCTTAAACTATTGCTGATTATGGTCTATTTCATTAAAGTTGTTCTGCAGGACAATTGAACATCGGGATTCCAACTCTCCGGTTTTCATTGTTATTGTTGTTCATCATTAAATGACGTATTTCATCTTTTGTGACGTCATTGGTGTTTCTCGATCTTCGTTGTTACTTTTCTTCTTTTCCGTTTACCATTCTTTCCTTTCTCTTCTTTCCCATCGCGATATTATTTGTCACCACTTTTATAACTTTACTTATCCCAATCTTCCGAGTTTGTTCTTGGAAAGCATATCAATCATAACTTTATCAAATCAAATCATAACTATTGACTCTGAAATCTTATCTATTACTTAAGCATACGGCGAACTATCCTCTTGGATAAGTTTCATAGCCACATAGCGAATTAAGTAATAGGCTGGACTTCACACTTCACCCTTTCCCATTGGGCAGCAAAGGTTTGGGGGAACAAAAGATTCCCAAGATCAAGGAGAATCTCTCCAAATTTTTCTGAATTTTTTGAGGCCTTCAGAATCCCTCAGATCTATTTCTTGTGACTATCTGTGGTCTGCTTCATCCTATATTACAAAGTTCACACTGTACAGAATCCAAAACTCATGATGTTACAAAGGACATTGCGCATCAAGAAGACAGGTTGGGGATAGGTGGGTATAGTACATGGATAAAGAAGACTTTGGGCATCATGGAAATCCAAACAATGATGAAATTGGACAGGAAATGGATGGGTGAGAGCAGTTTTAGAAAAGTCCCCACCAAAAAACCAAATGCTGTCAGCCTGTAAGTCTGTTTAGCGCATAAGTCCCTCCCTCTGGTCGGCGCAATGCAACCAGTGTTTTACCGCTCCATCTGTAGGGGGGTGACTTAGTTAAGTTAGATGTTGTATGTGAGTCGCCCGAGTGGCTTGAGCACTTGGAGAAATTGTTGAGATTTGTCAACTTTTTTCAATTGGCAGCTGTTTGAACAAAACAAACTGCCTTGCACCAAATTCCGAGGAGGAGAAATTGTAGCCTTCCTTCTCAGGCAACTTTTCATGTCTCCTTGGAGTGATTTGGCCCAGAATGGGCAGTTGCTTGCACTTGGTAGTCAGTCGTGTGGGATTTTGCCAAGTAAGGGTTGACAGCTGGGGGTAAGGTTCCAATCCAATGCTCCGGAGCCGGATTTGACCTATCCCGCACCCTGACCCTGGTAGAATCCGGTATCCGGCCGGATTTTACCGGAGTTTTGCAGAAATGAACAATCCAAGCTCCCAGTGTGAGTGGGAACACTCATGGGCTCCCAAATAGCACTTTTGTCAGCCTCTGAAGCTTCTAGGACACCCAGAAAGCACCAAGTACCTGCCTGAATTTGGACCCAGACTGGACACCTGCACCCGCACCCGCACCTGCACCTGGCAGATACCTGCGCACTTCCACGGGTACCCACCAGCAGGTACTAGGGACTAGCTCTACCTCCCACAGTATCACTACACTCCATCCAAAGTTTTCACCATGTGTGATAGAAACAACGTAAAAAGAACTGGCAGCTTTTTGGTGTTTGCCCTGAAAATAAATACAAAAACCGTTTCAGAGAAACCTACTGGGTATGTGTTTCCAAAGAGGTCAAAAATCATGATAATTGAAATATGAGGAACTTTGGTCAAGCTTGAGGATCAAGTAAAACTTATCATTAAAATGGCCTTGTTTTTGGCACAGGTGTAGCATACATTTTACACATACATTGCACAATACATCAAGTATTGTTCCAGGTCATTTCAGGATATTTTTTGGCAGACATGAACCTTGCCTTCAAACCAGCATCTAAGTGATATCCAACCAAATCTACTACTGAGTTAAGAGATGGCACTTGCACGCAAGTGCTGAGGAAACTCCCATGGTGGCAACCGCAGGAAGAACTTAGAAAAGCTAGGGATGATAATTGGGCTGCTCCACCAATGGGCCGCCCAAGCCCGGCTGGGTTTGGCCTGGGCTTGGGCTGGCATTTTGGGGAATTTTCTAATGTTGGCCCAGCCCAACAGACCTGCCCCATTAGTTGGGCCGGGGTGGGTGCCCCCGGCAGGCAAGGAACTTGTGCTAAGTTTGACATGTGTGTGCCACTCCTGCTGTTCCAAGGCCAAAAATTTTGAGTAGTATGGATACAGCAGGTCTGCAGTACCAAAGGCTTATATAACAGCATGTGCTACTTCAGTGACATGTGATAAGAGTAATCAACACCACATTGTTTTACCATGCACATGGAAACAAAGGTACCTGTGGTGAAGTCATACTACGTAGAGGAGAAAGTTCATGGGAAATAAGTATTGAAAAACACGCAAATACAATCAATCTAAAAGAAAAAGGTGTACATAACCCAAGCTGAGATTTGCCTGAGAATGTAAGAATTGACTGTTCACCTTGTAGTTCTTAGACAAGCTATTGGATTCTTTCTCCATCTGGTTTCAGAAACAAGATGATATTGATGCACCAGTAACTATCCACGGATCTAATCCTTTGCCTTGGCAATTTGTCTTTGTGCCTCTAGAACCTGCATTCTTCAGTGAGTTGTAGGTAAAAGTATGAAAATTGTACAATGAGTAGTCCTGTAATACACAAGGTGTATATTCCCGAATGATAAGCTATTCCCACTTCAGAATTTAAAATTCTTCAATTTTCCATAACTTAGTAAAAGAGGTAGGGAAAACTGAATCCAGTATATTCACATTTCATATTTCTGGGAGTCAAATTGCATGTTAAACAGGTTTTCCTAGCTTTGACACTGCTTGATACTTGAAGAATAGAAATTTGATGCCAAAACAGTCCCCCCCCCCCCCCCCCAATTAATATCATGACGGAAATATTTCACTCACTAGGATTCATCCAGCAGTTGGCCAATCCTCTGAAGTTGTTATACTTAGTATTTTGCATAATGTGGTGTTGTTTGTTTTTTGAATTAAAACAATTCAACAATGCAAAATATTTCTTGTCACTTGGTTAAAGATATATTCCAGAATAAGGATAGGTACATTCTTGGAAACAATTTCGTGCATTGACACTTGTGTCCAAAATTGTGATCATGATGAACCAAACACAAAACTTCAACAGAGAGATGTTGATGTGTTGACATTGAGTGACAGATCATTTCACAACAAATTCACCTGCATTTACCCCTGTATTTGGGGAGAAATTTGAACAAATTTACTTCTGACATTGCAATCACATCATACCATTTGTGTGAGCCTGAGTCTCTATAGTGACAGCAGGACCCAAGGATATGGGGGGCAATATTTGGATTTCTTGGGATAAAGAAAATACAAATATAAGAGAGAGAGAGAAAAGGAGAGAAAGAGACTGAGCAGGATCAAGATAAGCAGATATTCAAGGTTTTTCTGGTGGGAATGCACGTCCACTGGCAATGCTACCTCTTCAGAAGAGTGCTACCAAACTGTGCTAGAGAGTGCAACAGCCTCCTCTCACCAAAGAAACGTGGAGGGCTTCTGGATTAGACAAGTTTAATGCAGCCACAATTGTTTAGCTTCCTTCTGGATAGTCAAGGTTCTTTAAGGGGAAACCTATGTGGTTTGTTTCTTAGAAAAACCACAGAAAAAGAGGGATATGATGCAGCAGAATCCTTTGGTTGATGATGTCAAGATAGGTGCAGACCTGTGATCATAGATTGGGCAAAAGCAAGCAGAAAGAGAGAGCAATCAAGAGACACAGAGTTCTACCTCTGAGATAGTCAAGGTTCAGTAAAAGAGTGATACTTTCTGTCAATATCCTAGGTGCCTGTGACGGTAGGTATACTGGGAGCGTGGTATCCTCTTTGGTGGTGATCCTGGGCTATCTACGGGTGTGGTTCTGGGTGTCTGATTTCTGTAGATCCTGCTCAGGCAAGGGAGATCCTGACTTCGAAAATTTTCACAGTTTGCTTACATAATTACACATGTACAAGTGGTTGGTGCGCCTGGTAGCGCTGCCACGTCCCAACTGCGCATGCGCGCCATAACTCTCATTGAGTCGCAGGACTCAATCAAAATTCATTGAGTTGCGGGACTAAATTGCCTGGTAGTGCAGCCACATCACAACTGCGCATGTGCGCCATAACTCTCATTGAGTCGCGGGACTCAATTGTAATTTATTGAGTCGTGGGACCCAATTGGAGGAACTGACTCTAAGGCTGACACAAGAACTTAGGGAAAGAGTAGAGTTACAAAGAAATGATAAGTGGTATCTAGGGTGAAAATTGCATGAGAAGACAGAATATGAAGTCTAAAAAAGTGTATCTCTTAAGATGTAAAAGATATGAATTAATTCATCTGTAAAAAGATAGAAAAGGCAGCTTTTAGGTCAGCTGTGTTGACTCTAAGGCTGACAATTTGACAGACAAAATTATGGTCTGGCACTCTCTAGAGAGTGCAACACATTCCCCCCTGGTGATTGTTCTTATTAATAAATACTTGTGTACACCCCTTATATCTGATTTTGTGATGCCACCTCATTGCATAAAACTTCAGGGCACAAATCCAATTTAATTAAATCCACACAAACATGGAAACCTAGGTCTAAGTTTTTGCATATTTTTAATTAAAAAAGACCACAAAAAGAGAGCACACATTTTGGACAATACACACAGCTGTTGAAAATATCCCCAAAGACCCAAAGGCTCCATGGATGACCCTCCAGCTGTGCAAAAGCAACAAGCAAAAAAGGGCCGGCTGTGAAAGTCTCTGCAATAGAGATGGAAAGGAGGGGCCTAATCAAGCAATTAGGGGGTTTCCAGGGTGGGTGCGTAAAAAACCAAATCCCCTGGGGGCTCAAAAAGTCCAACCCCACTTTAAATACTGTTCATTGATAGATTTTTCTCCACACCTTGCTAATCATTGCCACAGCCATGGCCTGTTGACATGCCAACCACTCCTTGCTTTTCTGCCTCCACCTGCTTCCTAGCCAAGAATTTCCTTCAACAAAAAGCCAGCACTTGACACTTGTAGGCAGATGTGGTGTTATCTGTTGCGCTTTTCTCACCATGGCATTGCCAGGTCCAACTCATTTCAGCCAGCCCAGTTGGGCAGGTCTGGCCCATTGGTTGCATTGTGCTGTTAGCACTATGAATTACAGGGCAGACAGTCCTCAGGGCACCAGGTTGGCCTGGGCAAGGCCAACAAGACTACCATTGCAAGCCAACAGTATCCTATTGGCAGATTTGATTGTGGTTCCATGGCAGACCACACAAAGTGGAGGGGATGGTTGACCCAACGGAAAAGGCTTGCTGGCTGGTCTCAAATTTTGGGGGCCCCAGTGCGGGCCAAAGCATGCTTGTCCTTTCCCTCAATATTTTTCTTGACATGAAATTAAAGGGGGTCCCTTGGATTTAAATTGCATCAGTTGAGATCAACCAGGTTTAAATCAGGATAACCTCAGCCCAGCCAATCATGCTGGCAGTGAAACAGTCCGCGCTTTGCGCTGTTTGAGCTCTGGAGTCTGCATCATTGTGAGTCTCTGTGCCTCCAGATTACATCTGCAAGCTGTGTGCTCCGTAGTACTGTACACCTGATTGCTCTGTAGTAGTACCCTTTGTTAAGATTTAGCTCGGAGAAAAGAAGGCAAAAAGGGGGGGCTATCCTGGAGAGACTAAGGATAGGACCAAGGAGCTTCCAAGGGTTGCAAGAATGGAAGAAGCTCTGACTTGATGCTTTTCATTTCATGTCCGAGGAGCTGAATTTAACCAAACAACTAGAGAGCCCCCCAGCAAGATCCAAAGGGGGGCCTATAAGCAATAACAGGGGACAGGACAGGTGACAGAGAACAGGAGTAAGTCATGGCCACTCGGCCATACAAATCAGGACAGGTGACAGGTGACAGGAACAGGGGACAGGAACAGGGGACAGGAAACAGGGAACATGAACAGGGTACTGAACAGTTAACTGAACAGGTGACTACAGGACAGGACAGGATTTGACCACTTGGTTGGACAGGAAACAGGGGCCACTTGGCCAGACAGATAATGTGAGTGGAAGATAAAGTCAGAATTCTGACACCCTGCACCTGATTGCTCTGTAGTATTGTGCATCTGATTTCTCTGTAGTATACCCCACACCTGATTACACATTGACACCCGTGCCAGATTATACCACAATGGTGTTACCAGGAAATGGAGGTTTTCCCATGAAGATCTGCAGACCCTGCAGAACCAGACAGCATTTACCCGCAAAAATTAAGGTTTTCTGGTTGCAGATTTCAGATCTGATTCTGCAGGGGACTGCAGATCAACAGGAACCTCCAATAAAGTACTGCTTATCACTTCTGGTTGTTTATGCCACTTGGAAAAGAGTGAGAAGCCTCTGATATACTTCCTTAGCTAACTGATTTTCAGTGAATCAAAAGTCAAACAGAAATTCAGAATACATGAAGGAGGATCAATTACTCTGGCAGCATGTCAAATATCAAACTTAACACAAGTGTACCCTCCTCGGGGGAGCGTAGCAACCTCCAAAGGAGGGACTTGCCTCTAAAGTCGCATGTCTTGCCCTACAGGATCAAGACAAATGGCAGGGAGGACCCTACGCTCCCCCATTTTCCCCAATATCTCCCTGTTTCCTCTTGATTCATCCCGCGCCCTTTGCACCATTGGAATGGCAAGCTTCTTAGCTTATTTTCCCCCACTTCAAACTCCCCCGTATCCATCCCCCCTTGAAAGAAACGTCCTGTAAATGTTGTTACATGGTGGATTTCTGTACCCAATCCCCCCCTTTGAGCCCGCGCGGGCTCAGGGAATTTCGAATTTTGAGCTCAAAAACTGCTGGATCACCTCTCCAGAACCACTTCACAGTAGGTGGAGTGGGCTAGTAATTATGTGTGTCAGCTAGGTAAAAAACCGTAAAATGGAAGCTGAGATTGCAGGCTACAAGTCTGTCTACTCAGATTTTTTTTTAAATAAAAACTACATTTTTAAAAACATTTTGAAAATAAAATATGTGGTTTTTTGCCAGAAATTCTTGAGTCTGTAGGGCCAATGGTGTGACTTTAGAGGTAAGCCTCTCCTTTGGAGACGCTCCGCGCCTCCTCGGAGAGGCTTTGTCAAGCTCGGTCAACTATCTGGTTATCATAATAAGAGTTTAACTCTAATTAACAATACATATACACACAAGAAGGCACATTAATTGTTATTTATACCACATGGGATTTGGAACAATGTTGTATCAATTGAAGATGTTCAAAATAAGATACAAATAGAGACCAAACAGCTATTATATCTGAACAAGCAATTTCAGATAAGTACAAAAAGACTAGTAATAAGTATGACCTTATTATTTGCCGATGAGAATTTATGAAACCACATGAAAACAATTAGGGATGTAATTTCTAGTTTACAAATACTGCCATGATCAAGGAAGCTAAAATGAGTACAATTATTTTTGCGTCAAAAAGATATGCAAATGAAAGAATGGAAAGAAATAGCAAGTACAACAAGAGTGAGGATCACAATGACGACATGAAGCTATTTTCACTAAAAAGGAAGGAAAGAAATACAATCCCAGCGATAAAAATAAAGAAAACTAAGAATATGTACAATTCAACATAGGGTTGCCAAATTGTGCAGATTATTTTATTTGACTGTCTGCAACGGGACATGGGTCGGATGGAAGAGCGGCTGCATCTACTGGAGTGAAACCTGCCTAGGCGGTGGTAAGTGCGAGTTACGGCCATAGAGATCGAGGATTGAGGTACAATCGCTTTGCCTGTCACAGTCTTCACTTCCTCAGACGGCCAGCTTCGTTTCTGGCCCGGGAGCGGCGGAATAATGGCTGTCAAGACGGCTTACTAATCCGGCCGATCTGCCGAATGGATCCTGCTCAGTTGCGTCTAGTGGGGATGAGTCTGGTTCATAGGCCGTATCCATCGTTTCCACCGCGTTTTCACCCAGGATGGATTGGGGCACTCGATCATCTGGAGGAGCTGCTTCGCTGACAGCAACAGCTGGATTTGTCGGGTGGCCTCCAGCGTGATGGAGTTTGAAGGCTGCTACGGTGTTCACCAATTTGCGAAACGAAGTGAAGGCCGGCGCGTGTTTTGGAGAAACGGGCGATTCGGGTTGGTCGAGGGAGCCCCGTCGGTCGGGCTGACTTGAAGGTACCGTGGGCGCGTGCCCGGCGTACAGTGATGTAGAGTTGAAGTGCGGACGGCAAACGTTTTGACGTAAGTTGGGATCGCTGATAAACGACTTGACTTGGCCGGATGGTTCTTCGATCGAGGTGTCGATATTCTGCCGATTGAGCGCCAAGTCGGATGGCTTTTTTTTGTTGATTCTCAGCCTGAACCCGCCTTTCAATATACCTTTGGACTGCTGGGGTACGGCGGGCCTACTCTCCGGCTCTTGTCCTTCCAATCGAAGTCCGGGCAGAAACGCAGATGCTGACACTAGTTTAGGCGCGCCAATGTGAGTCGTACAAATCGTCCTCTTTCTCGGAGGTGCCTTTTTACCGTTGGATAGCGCTTCAGGGTCGACCGTGTATGTCTTACGTAAGGCTGCGTTGGCTGCAAATGCTTGGGCTTCCACATCTTGAAAAAGTATCGATGTGAGGACAGGCCGACGTCCGCGTAGATTGGGAGCTTGATTAGAATGGCCGATGACGGAGTCTGCCCCAAAGGTATCGTTGTCTGTGAAAAAGAATAAATGTATCAACGGTCGTCGTCAGAACGGAAAGTCCACAATTTGTTAGGGAAGTCTTAGTTAAATTTGACTGACACGAGTAAATTGCAGACATACCAGCACTGGAGGGAATGCAAGACTGCTCTGCTTCAGGTGATCGGACAAGGTGGTGGATGGGGGGTGTCAACGGAAAACACAAGACATCGGGACCATCGGATGAAGAGGGTGAAAGCAGTTGGTTGTGGGCAATCAGATTTTCACGAAGTGAAATTCGTGTAGGTGACAGAATTTCATTTGAGGGCTGAGGGGACGCAGTCCCACTAGTGTGAGAGGATCGGATTCTGGCGGCGGCCTTAGCCTGATTGAGACGCTGCTGTAACGCACTCGAACGAGGCGACAAGATGGAAGGCGAAGGATCTTGGCTGCTCAGTGAGCTGTGCGAGTTCAAGGTACTACTGAAGGAAGGTGATATCGAAAGATTGGGCTGGAATGGTTGGTGGGATGAGTGCATAGGTCCATGACTTTGTGGGCGTTGAGGTGGCCAGGTGTCCGTGGGCTGAGCTGAATATTGAGCTTGAGTCGCGCTGCCTCGGGAGGATGGCGGAAAAGCAACAGACGCGAGTTTGTTCTGAATGAAAACCATGTCGTCGTAGGTAAGATTGAAAAATTCAATGGGTCGGGATCGATCTATCCCTGGCGGCGGAACAGGAATATCATCAAGTTCACCGAGTGCGAATTCGAAGACCGAAGAATCATCATAAACGCCATCTTCTTCATCCTGAAACAATCGGCCTAAAACATCATCATCACAAGCACCATCGTCAAAAAGATCACCAAGTTCGAATTCGATGAGCGAGGATTTATCGAACAAGCTATCCTTGATGGACGCTTTCTCGTGATCAAACAACCGGTCGGAGTCTGGCGACTCATCAATCTCATCACCCGGGGAAAACCGGCTTAAGGTATCAGTGGATGATGTGGTTGAGCGCGCGGGTGAGGATGTCGGTGATGAGGTGATCGGTAAGGCCTTGAAGAGTTCTTGATGCACTTGGTGAACTCGAAATTCGGCATCGAGTGGCGAGGATCCGTCGCGCGGAGCATGTGCACTAACGAGATTCGTTTGGGCGTACACGGCGGCTGATTCTTCCAGGAAGCGTGAGCCGAGAGACTCTGTTTGGTTTGAGTGATCGGACTGACTGAAATTGAGGTATTGACAGTCCAATGGTATTGGGATTGCGTTGCCAGCGCCATTGGTGGGCAACGCACCAGACAACAGCTGGTTTGATGGGATTGCTGGCCGCACTCGGGCGTTGTTTGACATTTGAAGAATTTTCGGCTGTCAGAGACGAGAGTGTCAGGGCTTGGACGGCGGAGACAAGATAGCAGAAGTATCTGTCGGTGGTAGAAGGGATCTATGTATGATCAAGGTGCGGACGCGAAAGTGGCTGGCTGGTACCGAGTTTTCAAGAGTTGCTCGGTGGCCGTGAGATTCCGAGTGATTTTTGGCTGGTCGAGAGCTTGGGTCAAGATCAAAAGGGGTACTGTGAGTATCGCCTGGGTACACACACGGCAGAAGAGTCCGCTTGAGAAGGTGGACTTGGTTCGTCGAAGGGTAAATCGCCAAGAAAAATCCGGCTGGATATGTATAAATGCTGATGGTTAGCCGGGAGGAGAGAGCACGCAACTGGCGAGCCGCAAGCTTCTCGAGCTATATTGGTAGATTCTAGTGAGGTGGGGGCGATTCCCAGGCAAGGAATGTGACGTTTGTTGATGGCTCTGGTCCTCTCTGGTCCTTCGGGTGCGTTCGCGAATTCACAAGGCTGAAAAAATCTATTTATATTTATTTATGTATGCATCTAATGTTTGGTTGTATTAGCTGGGGAAAGAACGCGGGTCTTTATAAGGAGAGTTGTTGGCTTCGAGCGCATAGAAGCACGAAGTCACCGAGACCTTGCTAGCATGAAGGGAACCTCGCACCCTCTTCTATGCCTCCATGCACAGGGCTATTTTAGCTGGCTAGCAGTGTTTATGAATATGTTGCATAATAAAGGTACTGTTTATGTAAATAAATGAAGAAAATTCAGATATTTAGAACTCCTAAACCGATTAAAGGCTCAAAATGCCTGAACATAGCGTCTCAAACAGTTACATTTACAGGGTTGGTCATGCCAGGCCATGCTTGAAAATACTGATCACAGCCGATGAACGCATGATGTCTATTGGTGACAAATATGTTGTAAAACCCTTATCATCGACTGAAAATGTAAATATGTAAGGCGATCAAGAATCGGATGAGGGCATGTGAATGGGGCTAACAGTGGTGGTTCCGCGGCACGATTCGTCTATGTCGCATAAACAAACTCGAACGTCGTCCTGGACAACGGCGCGGGTATGTTGAGGCTCAGGTGGATTTGTCAAAGGTCGTCTTGGAAAGGCCTTGCGCGTCGCGCCCAGCACTGCAGGGGACTGGTGAGTCGAGTTCGCGAAGAAAAATGGGCAGGACTTTGAGTTTGACCCGCGCGTCACGTGCCCATCACGCTTGGTCGTTCTGAGTTTTCGATGGCTTTTTTTCCTTTGCCTGACTCCGGACAGCTCTTGAGGCACATTGGGGGAGAGCCCCGTTTGATTTGGCTGGCAGCAGCTCACAATCGGCCGGAAGAAGCAGGAGGTTGCGATCCGAGACTGCCGGCTCGGATGATCTGCGCCCGGGATATCCGGCTTCGATGGCGCGCTCAATTCCCAGTCTTTTTCAAACACACCAAGCAAGAATACTTGTAAATAAGCCAACCCATAAAAAAGGGATAGAAAACCCATGAAAGAAAGTTTTCTCACAACAATTGGCAAGGGAAATTTCTTGGCTCAGTGTGGATATTGGCTTCTTCGACATCCATAAAGAGAAATGACAAGGCTTGAAGGGGATCGCTCACAACATGCTCAAGTAAACCATTCAAGTTTAATCGCAATTTCAGTTGGCCCCAGTCGATCATTGGTAACCAACCTCATTCAAGCTCTATGTACTGTCCTAAGAATCAGGCCAAGTCAAGCTGAATAACAGCTGCAAGAAAGTTTAAATTGGAAATCCTGGCTTTGCTCTACCCTTGACACTCCAGGGGGGCTTTGTTAAGCTCTTTGCCAAGCCAGGCCACAAAGCAGTCCGACCCGCCAAGCATTGGATATAGGTTAGAGCCCAGTGCCAGGGGGAAGGCATTGGCATTAAGCTTGGAGCAGTGTGGCCAAAAACCCAAACTTTACGGGTGCTGTACGCTTCCAAGCCATATGGTTTAAATCTAGCTCATACTGAAAATATCGAAATGTTCAAGCCTAAGGGGAACAATATCCTTCGAGTCATTCCTTCGGCGGTCGCGCCCAGCCCAGCTGGGCCCTCCGATCCGCCAGCCCAGGCTCTACCAGGGCTCTCCTATGGGTGGGAGTCAAGTGAACTGCCGGACTCAACGGGACGCTTCGCGACCTCAGAGAGGCCTTGAGTTGAGCTCGGGGAATTGTGCCACAGTGGGTTTCAGGGCAATCTGCCCACAGTATCCACTATTTCCCCGAATACATGGATGGAGGAATCTCTTGGGCGATTCGTGACCATTCTCAGCCAATCCCAGATGAAACCACGGGGAGGGCATGGCCGAGGTGATAATCAAGAGCGATCACTTTTCGACTCAGCGTGGAAAACACGCCAATCGTTGTCCGTTCTCATCTTGAACCAGCTCAACTCAGGCCTAACCTCAGCCAACAAGACTTTTATATTTCTATCCTTCATGTCGCCCGCATCATTCGGACTGCATGTGCTTGCCCCTGGGTGGTTGATTCAGGCCAAAGTTACTTCTGCCGACATAATAATATCCAACATCAACCAGACAACGTATCCATTCTCCAGTTGTGCTTGCCTCTCTTTCCCCCGGCCATTCGGGCTCTTATTCCAGCATTTCCAGCCATCGGCCGTGGCTTATCAATTTGTTTTTGGCGCCTGCCAGTCGTTCAACAGCCTACGTTTTCAAGCAACATCACCTAATTTCTTCCTACAAATTATACACATTCATATACTAAGGTCCCCAACCCTGGCTGCTCCTCATTTGTCAATTTCCGATTCGAGGACCAATACGCGTCACACCAAATACTCCGAGGCGCCCTAATCTCAGCTCAAATTTTGACTGGGTCTATCCTTACCCACTTCTAAGATTGGATTAGCAACATCATTAACGAACTTCTTTCCAATGCACCGCCAATCGCCTGCAGCCATGCGCTCGTCAGCTAACCTAGAGCGCATGGATGTCTTACTGAAAGCCACCGGAATTTCTGCTCACGTAACCGTGCCCTCTTGTCCACCTATCAAGCTCGATGTGGAAGCGTGTTATAACCAGCTCAGCCAATCTGACGACCAACGACCAGAGGATGTTGTTATGCGCCAAGCGCTGGAACTTTATTGTAGTCTGCTGTCGCCAGCCACTACACCTACCCAAACTTTCAAGTCAGGCTATCAATCAGAGCAGGATCGCCTACCATGTGAGCGTTTTGCCACACTGCTGTTCAAAGTCCAAGCCCTTTTTTGCATACACATTTAGGTCTCCGAAGCTCATGTTCTACCGCTTTCACCCCCATCAGTTACACCTTCAGGAGTTTTAAATTGCGAAGACGAGTACCGCCCGTTATCGATAGTCTTTGATGAACCACAAGCGTGTGACCTATACGACGCAGCGGACCTGAACAGACCGTTTGGCTTTGCTTCTGGCCAAAATTATTTGACTCAGCATAATTACTTGCCCCATCCAACACATCTGACTCAGTGCAGCTGGTCTACACCTCCCACTGTTTCTGAACATGAAAATAGTGACGCCGACGACATGGATGACCCGTTTGCCTGCTATCCTTTGTTTCACTCTCTCAGGCTTACTCCACACTCAAGCTACACTGCCCATGAAGTAAATCCAACTCCATTCCGCAGGCAATCTAGCGAACAGTTTCTAGAAAAGGACACTCATTCATACTTATCTCAAGAGCAAATACAAACCTCCGTAAGTAACCTTCAGTCGATCTGTCTGATTGACTCGATGAAGTACTGATTTTGCGCGAGCGACTTCTTCCTCCTTTTAGGCACAGAGTTCAATCAGCTCAGTGGGAAAGTCCTTTGAGATAGCTAGAGAGTCGGCGGCTGACGTGCGCGCCCAGGGAAGTATCGCCCAATCACTTGCACGCCGCAGCTTATACAGTGCGGCAGTTGAGCCGAGCGTCCCAGAACCGAAGAGCACCGGTCGCAAACAAACCTTTTCAATGATTTCGTTTGCCAAACAGCGCAAAGTTACACCAACCAACCATGGACTTCGCATCTCCGGCCCGATGCCAATCGACACTTCGCATTCAGCCTCATCCTCTGGTACTTTTTCCGTCCCCGCACGCCCTCCCCGTCCACCAGGAGCACGATTGCTGTCTGCGGGATCACTATCTCCACCATTGGAAGCAAACGAGGACATTACCCCCGTGAAACACTTCCCTTCCAAGCTACGTGTTCCCTCGAGATCGAGTACTTTGCCCCAGGAGGAAGCATTTAACCCAATGAGCCTACCCCGCAAATACCCTTCTCGCCCCGAGATGAAGTCCTTATGGACAACCATCAAGACCTCAACATCTCGTTCAAGTTTGAGCGTCGATCGATCCATGATACGGCATTTGAATGTAGATCTCTAGGACCCTGTGCCTAGTCCTCAGTAGTTAACCTGTATATACTACACAGAGTGCTGCGACTTTTTGTTCACCACATTCGTTAGATTAAAAATCAGTAATTTCTGGACATATTCTTTAGCTTATTGTCTTCCTGTACGCGACCATTCCAGCGTTGTATTTGGATTGTATTTAACTGCCTGCTCTATCTATCCTTTACAGCGTTCCACTTCTACCCTTAACCTTTCCGTCTTAACTATTGCTCGTTCACGCAGGCAGATATTTTCCGACATTCTACTTATTTTGGGTCATTCGTCTTATTAATTGTTCTTCCAAGTTCTATGCACTTTTGAATCAATCCATCCATTCTCGCTATTGTGGGCCTAAATTACCTATGTACTTGAGCGAACGCGGACAAGAGTTCCTTGTGTACACGTGGTGAGCAATGCGGAGCTTATGATAGAAGAAGAAGCAGTCACCAATACCACGACGAGTTCACACCCAGTCCCCCGCTTGCCGCGAAGCAGTGGCGCAACTGCCAGGGAGGCCACTTTCCGTGCGAGGAGCCTGCGCTAGACTGCGTGATTATCCTGCCGAGATGCTTTTTTAATGCTTACTATTTGTACACATGATTATGCATGATGTTACATTAGGTTACTTTCTTGATTGAACATGCCAGGGGAAGGAGTGATCCAAGCACTTAATTCACGCCGCCAGATACATAATTTTGAAGAATAGCTCACTTGGGTCAATGAAGCGTAAGAGAAAGTGGAAAAATAAAGAGGAGTTAGTCACAACAAGATAACACAAATGAAAGGTTGGTTATAACGAGAGAACCTCGACGAACAATTCCATAGATGACGCCATTGGACTTTAAAAAACGCACTAGAAAGAAATGGATCAAGCAACAATACAGGATAGCCTGGAATCAAAACACAAATTGTTTCGCATCTTGGTCACAGGATCATTTATAATAGGTTATTGGTGGAAGCCACCGGTCGAGATGGACAGCTTGTGAAGCGCAAAATGCAGTTAACTGCCAGAGGAAGCTGTTATGGCCTGGTGTATACCTCTCCGGGGGAGAGTTGATGCCCGCTACGATCGTGTAGTCGGGTGGTACCTTTTCTTCCTTCCCCGGGGTTTTTACAGGTTATGAGCCCAGCGTTACCTCTGTCGCGTGTTCAATTCCCATTGCCTGCATCTCGCACATGTCACATCTCCCCAGCTTGTAACCATAACTGTGTTAGCTACTCCTAGTCTTATATATAAGCATATTATTGATTATTGATTTAGGAGTGTGGTTGCCTTAAAATAGTTCCACGGTTCATGGGTGCCAAAAGTCCCATTTTAAGATAAATCATAGTATAGTCTTTAAAAAATAGCATTAGTATAGTAGCCAGTATGCGTGAAAGTTGACAGTTAACAAGTCTGTCGGGGAGTAACACTTAGATTTGTATGTAGTTTCACACTATAAGATGCTCGACGGAGCGAATGCAAATCTGACGACAAGAAATGCGTCGCAGATCGGTCAGCCTTGCTCGGTATCGTGTCCAACCTCGGTGAGATAATTGCACATACCTGACGACAAGAAATGCGTCGCAGATTGGTCAGCCTCGCTTGGTATCGTGTCCAACCTCGGTGAGGAAAGGTTGGAACCGGTACCGGCGGGCTGAGTTAGACTAGGTACAAGGCGCAGCCGCAGTATGCAAGTATGTACAAAGGTTTGATACATGCATATACTGATGGATAAACTCGGGATGAGTTAAGTTTACCATCTTGGCTGTCCCGGCCCTCTAACATCCCCCCCCAAGCTGGTAAACTTCACGCCCTCAGTCCAAGATTCGCCATCGCTCCTTCCATCTTGTTTGGTCCTAGTTTCTTGGTGAAAATGTCCGCTTGCTGAAGATGTGTATTCGTCCAGAAGATCTTGATGTTGTTTTCCCTGACAAAATCGTTGATGAAATAGAAAGCCCGCATCAAATATTTTGTCCTTTTCTTTGATGCATTGTTGCCTGCTATTAATATCGCCGCTTCATTGTCGCAAAAAATGTTCATCTTGATCGAATGATGAATATCTTCCAAAAGGATTGAGAGTCCTGCCAAGTGTTGCGCCCCATCCGATAAAGCCACATACTCCGCCGCGCAAGTTGATAATGCCACAACCGTTTGCCGCTTCGCTCCCCACGCAATCAAATCCCCCAAATGCTTGATAACAAATCCAGACGTCGACCGCTCATGCTCGCCGCCCCAGTTCGCATCCAACCACAGATCCAGAGAATTTCCACCTCCCTTCAGATTTAGCTTTACCGATTTCAACCGCTTCAGATAACCAATCAGAAAGTCCAGCGCTTTCCAGTGCTTTGGCGATGGATTTTCACTGTACCTTGCTAGTAGATTCACGGCATAAGACAGGTCTGGCCGCGTCCCAGCTGCGAGGTACATCAGCGATCCGAGTGTTGATTGATATTCCGTCTGATCTAGAGGCTCGCCTGAGTGTATTTCTAGCGCTTCATCCGGCAGTGTGCTCCGCTGTGTGAAGACCGGCCTTGATTAATCCGCCACGATTTGGCTGGCAAGCTTTTCCTGGTCAAGCTCCACTACATCAGCTTTCAACTTGATGTTTATACCCACTAGCTTTGTAACTTCATCCGACCATTTTATTTTCATCTCCTTCTCCATTGCCTTCCGAAGTTCGCCCATCAGTCCCTCATTCGATGCCACCGCAAATCCGTCGTCCACATGTAACCAAATGATAATGAAACCATTTCTGCGCCGATATATGTATAAAGATTGTTCTAACTCTGAAGCAATGAATCCCAGGCTTTCCATTTTTGATTTGGAAAATTTCCACCAGCATCGTGCGGCCTGTTTCGTGCCGTACATTGCTTTCTTGAGCTTCATGATCTTTCCTTTCAATTCCGGTCAAATTTCTATTGGCGGTTGTACATATACTTCTTCTTCAATGGGGCTGTATAGGTACGCCGAACTAACGTCAAAAGTTGCAATCGGGTAATAATATTTGATAGCCAGAGAAATCAACAGTCGGAGTGTGACCAACAATGCCGTAGGAGCGTATGTTTTGTTGCAGTCACGGCCCATAACTTGATTGAACCCTTTCGCGACGTATCTGGCGCGAAAAATTTCCGGGTCGTCACATCCCATGCCCTCCTTGATAGCAAATACCCACCTGCATCCTAAAGCTTTTTGCTCCAGGAAATGGATCTACAGGCACCCAGACGTCTAACTCGAAGAATTTGTCGATTTCGTAGTTCACCGCAGCTCGCCACGCAGTCGAATCTCTTGCTTGAAGTGCTGATCTGATGTTGAGGGGAATTCTTCGATCTTCATTGATGGGCAAATTTGTTATGGCTTTCTCTTCCGCTTTAGCATGCTTGTCAGTGGTCTCTTCCCCTAATTTCAAAACTATCTGGTTGATGATGAAGTCCAGATCTCCTCGCTTGGCTTCTTTCTTCTTAACTGGTAAGTTTTGAAACTCCGGAAATATTACAGAAGTCAAGTGTAAGATGCGGCCGTTTTGATTCGAGTGCACTAACCATCCTGCTCCAGCTGCCGGATAACCAATGAGTTTTCCCGCTATGGCCCGCTCCGACAGTTTGTCGCGCTTCTCTTTTGGGACGTGTACAATCGCATCTGCCCCAAACAGATATAGTACATTTGGATCCACTTCGATGTTGTACAACACCTGCAGGGGGCAGCTGTCGATCTTCTTGTTTGGGATCCGGTTGTGAATGTGAGCTGCCATCCTGTAAGCGTAGCTCCAGTACGGGCGGGGCATACCAGATTCGTGCAACATTGTCCTGGCCATGTCACCAAGTGTCCGGTTTACCCTTTCCGCCTCGCCGTTCTGCTCTGGGCTGTAAGGAGGTACCGGAGCTAGGGAAACACCGATGGGCTTGAGGAGTTTCTTCAGAGATGATGTGTACTCCGGAGCGTTGTCGCACCGGATGTTCTTGGGGTACCGACCAATGACGACGTTCAGATGATGCAGCCATTCCATGATCTTCGCCGGGACTTCGCTACGCTCTACTAGTGCGTCGCAAAATATGTATGTTGTAGCGTGGTCCCTCATTGTCAGAATGTAGCGCTTTCCGGATAGGTCGTACGAGAAAGGTCCTGCGACGTCCGATACGAGCAAGTCTAGTGGCTCATCACGTGGGATCAGAGAATTCCCGCCAGGAGACTTCTTATCAACGCTCTTGGATTTTGCGCATTGAGTGCAGAAAAACGAGTCCCATGTTTTTCCATCAATTTCATCCGGATAATGCTGTCGTAGATATTTCCTCACTACTTCTTCCGATACGTGGCCGAGGCGTCTATGCCATAGGAATGTGTCAAATGATGGCCGTTGGGTGACTTTATTCAGATGGAGAGACTGGTTTAAATTACTCAAAAACCAACAAAAATTTCGGTACAACGTATTAAAGACTAAATTTGTGGGGCTAGTCAAAGTTGCTTCTTGCCTGCGAAATTTCAGCTGCCATCCTACACTTGTTAGTCTTCCAACCGAGAGAATTATTCCGTCTACGCCAGGGCAATAATATACGTCTTCAATCTTCACCTTGCCTTGCTTCGTTGGGATCATGATCGTCCCCTTGAGTCTGACATCAACGGAGCAGTCAGCTACTGCTAGCAATATTTTTCTAGGTCGTTCGAGTTCTTCAGTCGAGGTGTAGAGTGACAGGGAACCACTCACATGAGTAGACACCCCCAAATCAAGCAAGATTTTCCCGTTGCCGACCTCCGGTAGATCTAGTTGACAAAGTCAATTGCTCTTTCTGAGCAGTTGTTCAGGTGGAAGGTAGTTCGAACCAGGTGTATCGTGTCCGTCTGGGGGCGGTCCTATAGCTCCTGACCCGACGTCCTCCCAGAATAGCCGGCAATTGTTGTGCCAGTGGCCGTCCTGCTTGCAGTAGTGGCAGTGGATGCCCCACTTCCCAGCGAGGTGGTTGGTGAGAGGATATCCACGGTAGGCTAGTGCTTTCTCAACCGACAGGTTCGGTTTGGGTTGGCTGACATTCGGTGGGCTCTGTTGGTTTTGTACGGCCTTCTGCTGTTGTCCAAATTGCGGGGGATTGCGCTTGTGAGGTGGCGCGTACCTTCCCGGCATTGACCTGACTGCATTCACCGCGTCTAAGTCCATCGGGGCGTATGAGTCGTCTAGATTTTGGGATGCCTTGCTTTGGGACTTGCCAGACGCAGCCTGAATCACTGTCATGACGTTGTTGAATGTCGCATCCTTAGTGGCTTCCAGCTTCTGGCTAACCATAAACTCGAAAGTCTTCGCATCTATGCCGACCGGAGCCGCAAAGCTGCTTTGGAGGAGGAGGCCTCCAGCTTCTTCCCACGATATCTTCAGCTGAGTCATCTCGGTCCACACCTTGCTCCAATTTGCTAGGTTTACATCTGTCCCAGGCGATCTGTCGCCGATGAGCTCGGCAAACTGGTTGATCACGTCTAGTTTATGCTGCCTGTCCGACCTGTCGCATTGATTCTTGAGTTGAGTGAAGATGGTCCATGGGTTATCAGAGTTAACCCCGTCCACGATGTCCAACAGAGTCGTTTCAATTGTTGACCGCAATAGACAAGCGATGGCTGCTTGATCTTTGGCTGACCTGGACACGAAGTTCACCTCGAGCTTGGTAAAAGTCCCTTGGTTTTCGAAGACATATTTCAAAGTCCGGTTGATTTTGCGGTCCCAGACTTTGAAGTTCGCTTTTCCTTTCGCGAGTCGGGTTTTCTTGGGATTATGCATGTAGTGTAGGTCCAGCGGCTTTTTATGGAAGCTTTGGAGCACGCTGTTGACTCCTTCGGCTGGCGGAGTTGGGCGGAGGAGAGTGGCGTTGTTGAGCAGTCCTTCGAGGCGCTGCAGTTTGCCTTTTAGATGAAAGTAGTCTTCGGCGGATGGGGTTGCCGCCATTGCTACTGAAGTCGAGGATGAGGGTACTGGTTGATGGTTATTTTCGTAGTACGTTCGAGTTTTTTCTTCAAATTCTTTGATCGCTTCGAGTCTCTCTTTTTCTTCGATCTCTCTTTCTCTTCGTTGTTTCTCTAGCGTATCTTGTATCGCTTTCTCTCGAATCTCTTTTAGTTTACCTCCTCAACCGACCATTCAATGTTGGTCTCCCGAACTGTGGACTCAGATACCGAATAGCAGAACCGGCTTTTAACCTATAAGACGCTCGACGGAGCGAATGCAAATCTGACGACAAGAAATGCGTCGCAGATCGGTCAGCCTCGCTCGGTATCGTGTCCAACCTCAGTGAGATAATTGCACATACCTGACGACAAGAAATGCGTCGCAGATTGGTCAGCCTCGCTCGGTATCGTGTCCAACCTCGGTGAGGAAAGGTTGGAACCGGTACCGGCGGGCTGAGTTAGACTAGGTACAAGGCGCAGCCGCAGTATGCAAGTATGTACAAAGGTTTGATACATGCATATACTGATGGATAAACTCGGGATGAGTTAAGTTTACCATCTTGGCTGTCCCGGCCCTCTAACACACACCAGTCCATTTGGTGTCCAATCCAATATCACCTCTGTTATCAGTGATATTGGCTTGCGGGGGAGTGTTATGGCCTGGTGTATACCTCTCCGGGGGAGAGTTGATGCCCGCTACAATCGTGTAGTCGGGTGGTACCTTTTCTTCCTTCCCCGGGGTTTTTACAGAAGCAAAGCTAAGCGCAGTGGTGTGGAAAAAACTCATAAAGAAGTGGGAAAATTTTATTCTCAGCATCAGGAAACTGATGTTGAATCTCCTGTGAACAAGTGATCCTGCTGGATGATGAGTTGAGCGCGCGCCGGCACAACCCCGCGCAAGATGCGAGCTGCGCCCCGCAACCTCTTCGGGTTCGAGCTCCACCTGGCACCGCCCGGCGACCGCTCCCGCCAGGAAACACTCGACTTGTCTTTCCACACAGCAACCACAGCCTACCATGTCCCATCACCAGACGCCCGCGGCCCTGCAACGTCAATATTACTCCGATGAAGAAGATGACTTTTATGAGCAAGGAGTTGAGCACCATCGCTTTCTGGAAGGCCAAGATCGGCGATCGATCAACTTAACTAACCCTCCGTTTTTATCTCCCCAGGTCACCGATGCGCAAATCCCCCTGGGTATGAGACAGGAGGGCTATGGTGAAGGGAACTTCAATGGTAAGCTGTGCTCCCATCATTAGTCAAAAAATTATTCTTCCAAATCTGTAGTTAACCTTTGCCCACCTCTTGCTTTGCAGATCAATATATCCAGCAGCAGCAATTGTTGCTCGCTCAGGCTGCCGTTGCCCAACAGCAAGCACAAGAAGCTGCAGTAGCCCTGTCCGCCGTGCCCGAACCCGTCCGGAAGGTCAGTTGCTGCTCGTGATTTGCCTTGCATGATCGACAAACTTACCGATTGATCTGCTTCAATATCTAATCTGGATAATCAGTACATTATTTATCTACACACCACCTTGCTCTCCGCGAACCCTCAAGAAATCTTTGCAGCTTATGAGGGAGGATGGAACCGATTGACAGAGAAATTTTACCAAAAGACCGAGTGGCCCGAAGCCGACATTATTGCCCCCTTGGTGAACAATGGTGAATAAATAATCATTCTTATCTGTTCATTTATCCGCAACTGAATTCACCTCAATCGGTTTCTTTCTGTTTCCAGACGAAGTGTTCTTGTTGTTTTACAGGGAGTTGTACTACCGACACGTCTACTCTCGCTTGCAGCCAGACATTGATGATCGGTTTCATTCATACGAGAACTACTGCTCGATATTCAACTACATCCTTAACTCCGAAGGACCTGTGCCATTAGATTTACCGGTCCAATGGCTTTGGGATATTATCGATGAATTCATCTATCAGTTTTCCTCGTTCACCACTTGGAAAGGCCGGATGGGCCGGAAAACTGCGGAAGAAATCCAACTGATCGCCGAGAACCCACAAGTAAGGCAGCACGCTCATTTAACATCCGATATCTCTTTGCATACTGAAGTTGTTGGCTGTTTTGACAGGTTTGGTCCTGCTACAGTGTTTTGAACGTTCTCTACTCACTCATTACTAAATCAAAAATTCAAGAGCAATTAGCTGCTACACGAAAAGGTGAAGATCCTGAGTGAGTTGGTTACCCAGATCCATTTGTTTACCTTAGATGTCTTAACATTTTTTTTTGTGGTGACGTAGCGAGGTGGGTGGCGAATGGGGTGCTCGACCTCTATACCGCATGCTCGGTTATTTCTCGATCATTGGCCTGCTCCGAGTCCACGTTCTCCTCGGAGACTACACTCTCGCCCTTCAGATGATGGACGACGTCGAATTGACCAAGAAAGCCTTGTTTACCCGGGTAAACGCAGCCCATGTGACAGTCCATTACTACGTCGCTTTTAGCTACATCATGCTTCGCCGTTATCCCGATGCCACACGATCCCTCACTCACATCCTTTACTTCCTCCAACGCCTGAAAGGTTACCACACCCGAGGTTATCAATATGATGCGGTAAGTTTTCCAACCTTCCCCATGTTATCCGGCGCTCCACTAATCATCTCTTTTCCCGCCAACCAGATCAACAAACAAGGTGATCGGATGTATGCCCTTCTAGCGATTTGCCAGGCTCTTTCCCCTAGCAAGATTGATGAGAGTATATCGAGCACCATGAAGGAGAAATACGGCGAGCAGTTTAGCAAAATGCTCTCTGGTGGCGAAGCCTCACTTGCCAGCTTCCAAGAGCTCTTCAGCTTCGCGTCTCCCAAATTTCTTTCATTGTCTTCACCGCCGTACGACCGCCCCGAGCTATTACCTCAATACGTTGCCAGCAGTAGTCCTAGTGAGAACCCGAGTGCACACCATTTGAAGCTTTTTCTTTCGGACATCCAAACTCAGCTCCCGACCCCGAGTCTCCGAAGTTTCTTGAAGCTCTACACTACGCTCAGTATCAACAAACTAGCCGGATTCTTGGGCGTAGACGAAGAAGAAGTACTCGAAAGTTTAATGCTCCTGAAAGCTTCGATGCGTAGTGTCAGACGCTCCGACGGGGATTACGGCTTGATCGAAGGCAAAGAAGTCGCCCTTGGTGATATGGACTTTGCGATTGATGGGGTAAGAACGTCTGTCCAAATTGAATAGGAAATGTCGACAAACTAATCTATTGTGCTTCACACATTAGGATATCGTCAAAGTGACAGAAACCAAGCCGGGTCGACGCTTTAACGAGTACTTCATCAGACACACGGAGAAAGCCCGAACGATGTACGACCAATTGATGGCCCAGCCACTCCCGATCCCACCCAAACCCGCCTCTGCTCAAGCAGCGGCTGCTGCTGCCCCCGGAAGTGGAGCTCAAGACAAACCTCCTGCCTGGGTTCCCAACATCAAAGCCGCAGCAACAAAAGCCTAGCATGCTTAGGCATCTATCCATTTTTATTTTTCTTCTTCTCCCACTGCTCAACGTTGGTTTAGCTATCAAACTCTTAGTAACATTCCTATAGAAATCTACAAACTTGAATCTCACTGTCTCTCGCGTCCAAGTATCGGCAGTCATCTGTCTTCCCTGCTTACCGCTTTCAATGTCTCTCTTTCACAAACACAGATGTGCTATCCTGTATCAGCATCATCACCTTTTTTTAGTGGAAAGATTGTTCTTGAAAAATTGTCGGGGACAAATCTTCGGTCATGTGGAGTATGAAATTTACAAGCCCTACAAATGTGCGCTGGTTCTTAGACTGCAAGAAGGCCTTGACAGGGGATGCCAAGCAGGCTATGTATAATGCGGGATGCTGAGCAGGTCATGAGGCGAGCTTAACTAAGGCTCTCCTTCGGAGGCCACTCGCGGGAGGAGACTTGTGTTTTCACCACGACGGTGCCGGAGCAATTTGAGGCTCAGGCTGATCAGGCTCAGGAGGGCATGAGCCGTCGGAGGAGTCAGGGGATGAGGGCAGCCCAAGCGTTGCTCGACCCGCGGGCTCGGATGGCTGCTAGAGGAACTGGAAGACAGCAAACAAATGAGCCTTGGAGTCCTGGCTTGCCGGTCCAGCAGCCAACCTCCTGTGCTATGATTGGGTCCAAGGATTCCTGGAAGAGTCCTTGTCCCATTTGGCCGAAAAAATAAATTACTTCGTGTTACCAACAGTGGGCCGCTACGCTAAACTACGCTATTTTAGCCCTAAAGTTTAGCGTAGCGGTAAAAAGCGCCAACCTTTTTTGAATAGCGTTAGGGCGCTGTTAGCGCCGCTACGCTTCGCTAATTTTCAGTGGCGCTACATAACAGCATACCAATTTTTGTTCAGCGTTAGCGCTGCGCTACAGCCGCTACGCTATGCTACGTTGCGCTAAGGCGCTTTTAGCGGAAAAAAGGCACTTTTTTGCCGCAAAAAACGCTTTAGCGCAGCATAGCGCGCGCTCTTTTGCGCCTTGCGTGCTTAGCGTTAGCGCAATTGCGCGCATCTGCGCTAACGCTACGCTAAAAGCTAAAACAGCTTTGCATCCTTTGCGCGTAGCGTTAGCGCAGATGCGCGCAATTGCGCTAACACTGTGGTAGTCAGAACTGGTCCTACCGTGACGAAATGTCCGGTGGAGCCTTCTTCTACGCAAGATAATCCCGAGTAGTCAAGGGAAACTCCAAACTCCGCGTAATAAAAGCATCAAGATAGCTCCGCAGGCTTAAAGTAACCATAAAGTAATCATAATAATAAAGGTCCATCTAAAACAGTAAAGTAACGCTCCTAAACAACTCCGCTCAACGTTCCGTAAAGAATAAGATAACTGTAATAAAAAAAACTCCTCCGCAATCAAAAATCCGCCAAAGTAAAGTAAAGTCCGCAATAATAATAATAATAAAATAATCCTCTCTCTCAGGTCCGTGAGGGAAAGATTCCCCCTCCCCCTCCCATATCAACAACTCTCCATCGCTCCACCATAGAAAAATAAACCATGAGAAAACTCCGCCACATGTCATAAACCAATAGAAAAGGAAATAACAAATAGAAATCCTCCTCCCATCTCACGCACGCCGCATGCCTCCGCTCCCACGTCGTCATTTGCGCCTCCACTGCTCGCCGTAGACAGCCGCCCAACCTCCGATCATCCATCATCCACGCCCCTGTCTAGCCTCCGGTGTTGGGATCCCACACGCCGCCTCCGCCCCAGCTACGTCCGCTGACGTAACTCGCTTCAGCTGCCACGGCTTCCCCCAATCGCCGCGTCGTTCTAGATAGTCCGCGCTGGAATGCCTGGACTCAGCAAGTCCGCTCCGCTCCGCACGCCGCAGCTCCGCCGCCTCTGACCGCACGCTCCGCGCCCAGCCTATGCGCTTCGCCTCCGCCGCTTGAAGATCCTGCGCCGCCCAAACCGCCTGCGGAGCCCTCATGCCCCGCCGCAGCTGCGCACCCAAACCTTACCCAACACTTTGGCGCCCCGCACCAAACAGCCACCACAACGCTACGCTAAAAAATAGCGCATTTGCGCTGCGCTACCCTACGCTAACAGCTATGTTAGCGTAGCTGACCCACTGTTGGTGTTACATCAATACAAACTTCATACCCCTAGTTTTACATCAAGGCTCGAAATACCCCTAGTCTCACATCAAGGCTTTTTACCGAGACAACAATGTTTGCCAGCACTCCCTCCTCCCGCGGCCAACAAATCTCGATATCGCCAGTCAGCTCAGCCACCTGCGCAACATTTGCTGCTGGGATTGTGGGTGGTTTTTGCTCTTGCACTGCCACTAACATTACAAAAAAAAACTAATATTCATGTTTCCTTTTCTCTAGTAAGCTCACAAGTCAGGATCGACACCACTCGACTGGGAGTTGCGGCAACAACCTTGGCTAGAACTGTCATTCAGATGATTGGGTTTGAAGGTGAGTGAACTTGAAATGTGAATTGATCACAGTTGCATTGGGTCTGATATTTACTTACATTTTCTTTTCTTTAATCAGATGCTCTTGCAGCCCTGCCACCTGCCATCCAGGTTGTCATCCAGGCCTTTCAACAAAATTTGCAGGCTCAACATGAAGAAACCCGCCGCCTCATCAACACCCGGCTGGATGATCTTGATGGCCAAGTGGCCGATATCAACCGCCGAGTGGTCAATTCTGAACTCCTGCTTGCTACCCTGAGTGCAGAAGTTGCATCTCTGAAGGATGCTGCAAACAGCCACCTTCAAGAGACCATTGAGATCAACACTCGGACCCAACGACGATTGCGGGGACCTGGTGGTCGTCGCCGAGGCCGCAGAGCTTGATATTTTACTCACTTCTAATCCTCAACCCTCACTGTCTTTACCGTCATATATATCTGTTTCTTGAAATTTGATGCCTGCCAAGTTCTAGCCACGCACTTACCCCAGTTGAAAGTTCATGGAGTACCATCATGAGGCACAACAGGAGGTGGGATTGGGCCGGCGGTATCTCCAACAAGCTGCCATTGCCACCCAGAGTCTGTCCCCTTGTTGATTACTGATGTGCAACGGGAAATTGCAAGTTCCGTAAAGCCTGCAAATGTTAGCCGCACAACCCCCTCAGGTGCCTCATCCCAAAAGGGACCTTCTTCCCAGTTGGGCCTCCGTCCGCATCGTGAAAACACCTGTTTCCTCCTGGATTAGCCCGCCACTGTAACTGGCAGGTCTTCTCCGCACATTTCCCTCACCACTCAGAGAATCCACTCCGATGCACATCTTTGCCTCAGCTTTATGCTTCGATAGACTTTTACCCATGGAGGGTCCGTGGGGGCCGGGGACGCCGCCACGATGGCGCCCCGATTGCCCCGCGGTGTATCCCCAAGAGAGTGGAAACAAAGCAGTCATAGTTGTACAAGAAAATAAGGATGAATGATAGCTTGGAAGGTCAACAGGGGTTTCCCGGGACAGTTTGAAAAATAGAACGAGGATTGGATTAGGTAGGGAACGGGGATGTGGTGATGAGGTCAGGAGTGAAGGAAAGGAACGAGGAGACAGCCAATCAAGCTTTTATCCATCCCAGGGCGAGTTCGGCCCGGCGCACGGTCTGGTCATCAGCAAGAGGTTGAGGCCGAGTAAGTTCTGACGGCCGCTCATCATTATCGGTGGGTAAACAAACAGGCCGGTCGTCGGCCGAGCCGCTGGAGCCCGGTCCCGAAGACTCCGACTGTCCGCCCGTCGCCGGCCGGCTCGAAGTCTGCAAAAAGTCTTCTCCTTCTTGTTGGTCGGTATGCAGAAGCAAGAGCGGCTGGATCTGTCGCTGTAGTGTTTCTTGATTTGTTCTATATACATTTTTTCCAACCGGTACTTGGTCAGTAAAAAATTGACTCTCTCCTGACCGATTAGAGGGGGGGTTCAGACTGACCGGATATTCGCGCATAGAGTTTCCAGCTCGGTGAGTCGTTCGTTGACAACGTCTCGTCGATGAGCTGTCTGCATCCTTCCTCGTAAGTTCTCGGCTACGACTGAGTGTTGTGTGTTGAGATAGAGGGGAGATAATTGGGGCGCAGTCGGTTAATGTTACTCATTCCTGCTTCTCTGCTTTTTGTTAATTTTTTGTAGACTTTTTTCAGTGAATCAAAAAAAAGAAAAAACCATTGGATTTGGGGACGGACTTAGGGCTACTGCCACTGAGAATAAGAAAGCTTCGGATAAGAAGTTGGCACCATTTTGAATAGCCTTGGTATCACTGTTTTCCGAAAAAAAAAAAAAATGGTTAATGATTATTATCTCTCAAGCGAACAAGAGTTTCAACAGATGGGAAAGGGTGGGTTGGGTCAAGACGGACCTGAGGGGCCGAATAACAGGATGTACTTTGGCGAAAATTCCGGCGGCCAGGCGAGTTTCGTATCGATGAAGGGATTGAGCAAGGCCTACACACACTGTACGAAATCTTTGTTTTTACAGTGACAGCAGATTCGGGATCAGTACTTTCTAGATGGGTAAAATGTTTTGGTCGGTCGGATCGGAGGTGACTAATGTATGCCAGCGAGAGAGAGAGACGCTTGGCTGAACTTAGGATGTTCCTGGACGGCAGACGAACCACATGCTAGTGTCAATTGATATTTTCTTGAGGAATAAAGAGTGGAAAGAAGCAACTCAACCTGTGCACTGATCTTGAGCCGGTTGGCAATTGGTTTGCTCAAGGTCTTGATCAACAGCGAGACAACCTGGAGGATGTGGAAGGATGGTGGTCAGTATCGATGCTTGCTGAGAATAAAGTTGATGGTTGCTTACTCACTTTGACCGATGCCATGGCCGGGTGCGGCTGTGTTGGGTGGTTGCTGGTGGGTGTATGCGGAGGGTTGAAGTGGCCATTTCCAGGGAACACCACCTCGCCCAGACCGAAAACCACCTCTCACTCACCCCGATGGCGAACGCTTCCAGGAGTTTCCTCCTGCCTGGATCCTTGCTTCACAAGCTACAGATAACCACACATCCGACGAGGACCTCAAGACTCGCAAGCTGTCGACTTGGCCGCTTCTCTTGTTCGCCGAACCGGACCAGTCGGGCCGGGAGCCAGTCGAGCGGATTCCGAGAGCCTCTGGACACATCCTCCTGGAAGCCTCGCGTCAACCGGCGATGGACACCCATGACCCTCGTCCTCGTCTCCGTCCCCATCCTCACCTTTGCCCTCGGTACTTGGCAGGTCCAACGCTTGAGCTGGAAGAAAGACTTGATCAAAGACTTGGAGAACAAGATGGCTCTCGAGCCGATTGGCTTGCCCAAACATATCAAGTTGAGTATTTAGTATATTTATCCCTGAAGAAATAATCCCCAACTCCCTCTCGTCCTTGTTGCTGATTCTCCATCTCCGGCCTTCCGACCCTCTCTAGTCCGAAAGTCATCCCTGAGTTTGAGTATCGAAAAGTCAAACTGAGAGGCAGGTTCGATCACGCCAAGGAGATCTTCATCGAGTCTAGAACCCGCGAAGCAGAGCTGGGATATCACCTCATCACTCCTTTCTATCCTGACAACGGCGGCGAGCCGATCCTCATCAACCGTGGATTCATCAAGCGCGAATTCAAAAATCCCCAATCTCGTCCCCTCAGTCGTGTGGGCTTTTTTCCTAAAAACTTCATGCAAACCCCCCGAGTCGACCTTTACTTAGTAAATATGTCTTGACTTCTTAGGAGTCAGCAGATATCGAGGTTGTCGGCATGCTCCGCAAACAGGAGAACAAGTCCTTCTTTCAACCGAGCAATTCGAAAGGCTCCAACCAATGGTACTTTGTCGATATCCAAGAGATTGCAGACCATCTGGGTACCTCGCCAATCCTCGTCGACGCCATTACTTGTACGCATATTGTCTTCTTCTTTCCAGAACATTTCTCACTCACTTTGGTTTTTGGTTTTATGAATAGATGCCAATAGTGGCAAGTTGAAGGAGATGGCTTCTAAAGGTCTTCCGATCGGAAGATCCCCTCAGATCTCTCTCCGCAACATGCATGCCACATACATTGCCACCTGGTAAGACTCGGTCATCCTTTTCTGTCTGTTATTATTGCAATCGGGGGGAGGGGGTGTATTGATCGTGTTTTGATTCTGGTTGGGTTGTAGGTATGGGCTATCTGCGATCACTAGCGTCATGGCTATCATCCTGTTGCGCAAACCCATGTCGGGCAAATCAAGATACACTGGTATCAATTGATCATCTTGCATGTATCCTAACGGAAATAAATAAATAAATAAAATATTTGTCATTCTCAGTCTTTTGTAATACTGTCTTCATTTTTTGACACATACCAAGCAGTATGGTAAATTCTTGTTCAAATGTTAACTCTAATGTTACTGTCAACTAGATTGAATCATTTCAAGGCTGGTTTCTACAATTGCATCTGTTCCACATCTCAGCAGCTGTTTGCGAGGGGATGATTGTCATTACATAGGGGTGGTAGTATTTTACATGGTGCCTCTTACATGACCATGTATGTACAGTGCCTTGACAGAAAATTCTGAACCCCCAAACACCAATTTTTGGGGGTCAATACAAGTCATTTTTTGCTGTTTTTTTTTTGAGAGGGGTGGGACAACAGAGGGCTGTGAGAATGACCATGGAGAGTATGAAACTTCATTGCAGATAAAAAAAAGACTTACTTCACGCACTGCCAAAAACTCTTTGCGCACTGTGGGGGTTGTACTTGTTGTCTTGATTAGGGTTGACAATTGGGCCGGGTGTCCAACAGGCCGCCCAAACCCGGCCGGGTTTGGGCCGGGCGCGGACAGTGATTTTGTGGAAATATTGAGCTTTGGCCCGGCCTGTTAAAGTTGCTAGACGGTGCGGGTCGGCGTGGGCTGCCCATGGGCTTTGCCTTGCTCATCTGGTGTGGCCAGAAGCTCAGATGATAAGTGTGCCATCCCGGAATCCAAGACCCGGTCAAAGGACCTGTGAGAAAATCTCCCTTTTCTGCATTTACTGAGTTGAACAAGGTTAAAAAAATCCATAGGAAACCCTGTGAAAATCAAATCTTCATGAACTATGTGCCCTTCACCTTGGCAACTTGGTGTACAGACAGCAGCCAATCCAACACACTGGGTGCCAAATTAGACCTCTACCTTGAGGAGAGGAATGTTGGCATAACCAGTGATGAACAGTTTGATCTCCTCAGCTGGTGGAAGATCAATGCCTCCCGCTTTCCAACCCTTTCAAAGCTTGCCAAGGTAATCTTGATGGCCCTGGCGACCTCTGTGGCATCAGAATTGGCCTTTTCCACTGGGGGGCGTGTCTTGGACGACTACCAAAGCCGCCTGAGCAACAAAACCACCAAAGCACTCTTATGCACTCAAGACTGGATTAAGAAGTAGCCTCTTTTCTTCTTTCTTGACTACTTTATTTTACATTCTTTTCTATAACTTTTTGCTTGTAGCTGCCCTAGTTGCATAGTACATGTCTTGAAATTGTAAAAATACATGTCTCCTCCTCTAAAACTACATTTTTTTGAGGGTCCTTCTACCTGGCCCGTGGGCCCCCAGGGGGCTGCCCGCGGGCAGCCTGCCATGGCCCGCTGGCCATTCGGCCCAACGGGGCGCCGCTGGACAGCCTGTGTCCGTCTCATTGTGGACACGGGTTTGGGCTGGACAGCAAAATCTGAGTTTTCGGCCCGGCCTGGCCTGTCCAATTAAGTCGCGGGCTGAGGCGGGCTAGCCCGTGGGCAGCCCAAACCCGCCCAATTGTCAACCCTAGTCTTGATGTCCAGCTCCCAGTGCGTGCTTCCGCCCCGCCTCTTTGCGCACTGTGAATTTCCCTGAAAAACTGGCTCACTTTTCTTGAGATATTTTTTGAGGGATTGATAGAATGACCCTTTATAACCCCTCAAAAAAAATAACTGAGTCCATTGGGTCTCGTTGAAAGTTGAACCTAGAGAAAATTGAAAAGAAAAAAATCATATTATACATAATGCCAGAGGCACATTTAATGCAGCTTTCTGTGACCCAAAAGCCACAACATTTTGACAGTATCATGATACAAGTTTCAGAATTTTCCCTAGCCTTGATGTATGTCAAATGGGTATTGCCATAACTTAAGCATGTTGGGGCAGTGATGAACTCCCGATGACCGGTAATTATTATTAGCTTGATTAAAGCTGTGGAAGCTCTTCCTAGCTTTGAGGATCCAACCTGGGTCTGCTTAAAGATGTATATCATTAAAAATGCAACTTTTATTTGGGGAAAAAATGTTTCTATCCAAATGAGTGTGTATTTAAAGGAATCTTTCTCAATTGGTTTCAAAAGAACTATAAATCATTTGGAACAGGTTATTTGTTGATATGCCAAACATATGGTGTTGCAAGCACGTCTGGTAACATATCCAACTCCTGCTTGGCTGAGTGCCTCCAGGGGTTGGGTATGTGCCCAGCGGGCTTGATTGGGCAGAGCTTGGCACACAGCTAAGTCTCACTTGGCCAAGATCAAGCTCTGGGCCAATGGGATCTGTGACTTATCATGCAACACACCGGTCATCAGATGCCGGCACTCATATCTGCCTCAAAATGCAAGAACAATGTGCCCTTGAGGAGGGCAAATGTTGTCCCTTCAGCCTTCTCAACAAGGGAGCTTTTACTTCTCAATGGCCAGTCGGCTGGTCATTGGGGAGGAAAGGCTCCCTTTGTGGTGGTCAACAATTTTTATCATCAAGAAGGGAGTCTTCCCTTCTCATTTACCGGTTTTAGACCAACCATCAAGGAGGGAAACTCCTCTGATTGATGGCCGGCACAGCATTTGGCGTGCGTGGCACCCTTGCTTGAAATTGTCCCAGAGGGGCTTTGTGCCAAACCTTGCCTACTTTGCAATATGCCAAGGGGGGGTTGGGAGTGTGCCAGGTGGGCTTTAGTGTTGGCCATGCGCGCTTGGCCTTTCTTTGGCCAAACTTTGGTGAGTGCCCAGACACGCTTGCAACACTATACTTGAGCATGGGGGGGGGGGGGGGGGGGGGCAGCTCCCTTATCCTTCTCCCCGTTCTTCACAAAAATTTGGGTGTTGATAAACTCACACTCGCCTCCTGGGGGTACGCTCTGAACTTAACCAAAGTCCCTTGCTGCTGCGGGTGTCTGGTCTTGCAAAGCAAGCCTCCAATAGCCCTTGGCAGGAGGGACTTGTTATAAATTTTCTTTGTGCAAAGCCTTACTTCTTGCCTGTCATCTGTGAGCCTGAGTCTCTAAAGTGACAGTAGGACACAAGAAAGAAAGGGGAAATATTTGGATTTCTTTGGATAAAGAAAATACAAATATGAGAGAGAGAGAGAGAGAGAGAGAGAAGCTGAGCAGGATCAAGATAAGCAGATATTCAAGGTTATTCTGGTGGGAATGCACATCCACTGGCAATTCTACCTTCTCAGAAGAGTGCTGCCAAGCTGTGCTAGAGAGTGCTACAGCCTCCTCTCACCAAAGAAGCGTGGAGGGATCCTTGATTAGACAAGTTTAATCCAGCCACAATTTTTTAGTTTCCTTCTGGATAGTCAAGGTTCTTTAAAGGAAAACCTATGTGGTTTGTTTCTTACAAAAACCACAGAAAAAAAAAGCAGTTAAGCAGGGACAGCCCTGTGATCAAGAATGAGGCAAAGGCCAGCAAAGAAGAGCAAATCAAGCAAGACACAGAGTTGTACCTTTGAGATAAGCAAGGATCAGTGAAAGAGGTTACTTACTGTCAATATCCTAGGCACCTGTGACGGTAGGTATACTGGGAGTGTTGTAAACTCTTTGGTGGTGATCCTGGGTTATCTGGGGTGTGGTTCTGCTGTGCTGGAGTCTGTAGATTTGCCTCAGGCAAGGGGGATCCTGACTACGAAAATTTTCACAGTTTGCTTATGTAATTTACATATGTACATGTGGTTTGGCGTGCCTGGTAGCGCTGACACGTCACAACTGCGCATGCACGCTACAACTCAATAACTCAGGGAAGGAGTAGAGTTACAAAGAATTGGTAAGTTGTAACTAGGGTCAAAATTGCATGAGGAAACAGAATATGAAGTCCAAATAATGTTATATCTTAAGATGAAAAAGATATGAAGTAATTCATATGTAAAAAGTAGAAAAAGGCAGAATTTAGGTCAGCTGAGTTGACTCTATGGCTGACATTCCCTACCACCAAAAGGCTTGGATTTCTGTAAGAAATTAAACCACAGGGGTAGACCTCTTCTCACTTCTGAATTTTCTGGGAAGGATAGCAGAGTCTGGAATGTCCTTTTCAAGGAGCCATTCATCATGATCAGCACTCATGCCTTTGTATCTAGCCAAGTACACCATAACATCTCTGCTCTCCACTCTCAATCTTTTGTCTCTGAGAATCTTCTGTATGAATTTACTCTGAGGGGTCTTATCCATGGGGGGAATGACAACTCTAACCTTCTGTCTCAAGGGGAACTTATCTGGATTAGGGTCTCTGTATGGTTTCACCAAGCTGACAGGGAATGTAGGATGTTTCCTGCTGAACTCTTCAGTCAGAATCACGTCTACAGCATTCTTTCCATGTAAAGCTTTCACAAGGAATGGTCCAGTAAAGGAGTCTCTCATCTTCTTAGGACCAGACAAGTTGTTGAAGTTTGCTGTTGATATCAGGACTTTATCACCAACTTTAAAGGATGGTTCTTTGTGAGTCTTGTCCCATCTTTCTTTGTTGTAAGAGGTAGCTTCTGTTATGCATTTTTCAGCATGTTTTCTTGCTTTCTCAAAGATTTTCCCATAGGCAAGAGCAGTAGGATGAATGTCTACAGAGTCTTGTTTCAAGAAATTTCTGGGAAGGTTTGGGATCCAGCCTTTCTCCAGGATGGCAGGAGGTTTTCCAGTGGTTGAATGTATGCTGGTGCAATATGCTAGCTCAAGGATTGGTAGAAGCAAAACCCAGTCATGAGTGTATCCATCATTGTCTTTGAACTCTAGACCATATGTACAAAACCTCCTGATCATATCTTCAAGTGTTTGAATCATTCTCTCAGCTAATCCATCAGTCTGGGGGTGATAAGCAGTGGAGAAGGAGAGTTTTTTTCCCAGCATACTATGTAAGCCAGTCCAGAATTCAGATGTGAACTTGGGATCTCTGTCAGAGATAATGATTCTGGGGATGCCAGTTCTAGGCATTACTCTGTTTCAAAATAGTATGGCAGTGTCCATGGCAGAGTCATCCTTGAAGCAGGGTACAAATATGGGGGTCTTAGAGTATCTGTCTACTATTACCAGACAAGCATTGAAACTAGCAGCTCCTCCAGGAGACAAGGAAGTTACCCAATCCATGTTAATCACATCCCATGGCTTTGAGGGTTCTTCAAATTTCATGAGCAGTCCAAATCTCTTGCCTGTGGCTTTATTGGCTTTCTGGCATCTATCACAGGAAGAGCAGTATTCACCAGTGTCTTGTCTCCAATTAGCCCACCAAGCAGTATCAGCTACTTTCTCCAAAATCCTGTCTTCAGAAAGATGACCAGAGTAGACACTGTCATGGCATTCATGCAAGATGGTGTTGATAATTTCTTTTTCAGCTAGGACTAGGACAGAATTGTGTTTTTCTCTGAAGTAGATGAGGCCATCAAATATAGAGAATCTTCCTTCATCATATACCTTTCTCCAAATATCTTGTAGAGAATTTTTCAGCTGGGCATCTTTAGCATCTTTCAACAAAAGTTCAGACAATATAGCAGTGTTTTAATCTTGCTTGTAGCCTTCTCTTACTGAGTCAAAGAACTCATTCTTGAAAGTAGAGACATGGATGCCCATGATGGGGAATCTATCATCATCTTTGTCTTCTGGGTCATAAGCAGGTTTACTAGGATCATTTGGCAAGGCCCATCTGCTAAGTCCATCAGCATTCTTGTGAATATTCCCATCTCTGTAGATTATAGTCAATTTGCCTCTGTATTCTTGAATGGCAATCTGCCACCTGAGCATGTGTCTGTTGGGAGTCTTCATGTTCAGCAGTGATCTCAAAGCTGTGCAATCTGTTACAACATGAAATACACTGCCATCCAAGTAGTAATGGAGTTTCTCTAGGGCCCAAACTAGGCACAAGCATTCAAGTTGGCTGGCACCATATCTTGTTTCACTGTCCTTCAGTTGTCTGGATATGAAAACAACAGGTCCCTCTTTTCTTACTCCATCAATAAGTTGGACTTGATGTAAAGCAGCACCTAAACCAGTCATACTAGCATCTACATATAGTGTGAAGGGATGGGCCCAGTCAGGAAACTGTTGAAATTACTCAGGTGAAAAGAATTGTGTGTTGTGGGATTTGAACCCACAACCTTCTACATTCATGAGAGCTGCTCTTATACCACTGAGCTAAATACACAGTTGGTTTTACTGGTGATATTTGGATATTAGATCATATAGCTTGGCCCCTCAAATGGAGCTTGAAGCATATATTCCAACAGAAACAGTAGCAATGGAGCTGTGGTCAGTTTCTCTTTTAACAAGTTGTAGGCTAATATCCTATGATGAGTCATCTCATATATGACATCAATCCTTGTGAGCTCAGTTAGAGGTTTTGCTATCTCTGCAAACTTCTCAATGTGTTGTCTGTAGTAACCAGCAAAACCAAGGAATGATTGCATTTCTTTCCTACTACTAGGCATAGGCTTTTGGAGGACAGCAGCTCCTTTGTTCTGGTCTATTCCTATGGCAATTCCACAGACAAGATGGCCTAGAGCTTTGATCTGATCAAATCCAAAGTTACACTTCTTCAGGGAGATTTTCATGTTCATGTTGATGACAACTTTCAGTATCCTGTCTATCCTATTGAGGTGTTCTTCCCAAGTGTTAGACATAATGATGATATCATCAATGTAGATAATGACCCACTTCTCATCAATTTCTTTTCTGAACTCAATGTCCATCATTCTCTGGAAATGAGAGGGGGCATTCTTGATCCCAAAGGGCATTCTCAGGTATTCATAGATTCCTTTGTGCAGAATGATCCTGAGCAGGTGTCTGGAATCTTCTGCAATGAAATTCTGGTGAAAACCTTTGAGTAAATCCATACTAGTCAGATATTTAGCTTTGGCTAGGTTGTTCAGAGTCTCACTGATCTTGGGAATGGGATACCTGTCTGAAGCAGTATAGGAGCTTAAAGCTCTGAAATCTCCTACCATTCTGGACTTTCCATTATGCCAGGCAATGATTACAGGAGTGGTGTTATGGCCAACTTTCCTTAGAACATTCAGGTTTAATAGCTCTTCAATATGTTGCTCAAGAGATTCTCTGCTTTTAGGGCTGGCAGGATAAGGAGGTCTCCTGAGCAGAGGAGGATAGGGCCTCTCAGTTGTCAATTTGAGATGAACTTCATGGCCTTTAATGGCACCAAGGGGCTGATTGGTGTTAAAGAAGGCAAGGTTGTTATTGTAGAGGACTTCAAACAGCTTCTATTTTTGCTCAATGGTCAGCTTATCACTGAACTTGGCTTCGCAAAGTTCTTCTGCAATAAATTGGTGCAGTTGGGTATTGGACTTTTTTACAGCAGAGATTTCATTTGAAGGACTCATTTTTTCTAGATGATGGGATTTAAAACTGAATTTATTCCTCTTATTCTCATTCCCAATGGTGAAGAATCTCTCTTTACTGTTTGTGATATCAAAACCATACAGAGACATGTAATCATTTCCAAGTATAAGGTAGTTGATTCTGGCATTTTTCATCACCACAAATTCTGCTAGAATTCTTACTGAACCTTTAGTATGAGGAAAAATTAAAGCCATTTCTATTATGCCCATTGGCTGTAATTGGTCACTACAGCTGTGGAATTTAGCATGGTTGATTGGCATGAGCTTGTTTTCCCATTCTGGTATTACAGAATCTAGCAGCCTGTTGCTGATGATTGAGCAAGAAGCTCCACTATCAAGAAGACATGAGTGTTCTCTGGATTTAATGAGGACAGTAGTGAGATTGGCTTTTCCAGTAAGATGAGCTTTTCCTTTATCACATTTACATTTCATCAGTCTAGCATCCTCTATATGGGAAGACTGGCAGGATTTGTCCCAGGTCTGAGGTTGATGAGTTTCAGCTTGAATTTCAGCAATGGAGAAGTCTTGGTTTATCTCACACTCTACAGCATCTGCTCCAAAATCAAAGTCAACTAAGGGATCATAATTGGCACCATTTCCATTGTCCATGGCAAGGATCATGTGGTTGGTTCTATGATTCTCTTCTTCTTCATCTATGGATGCACTGCCCAGGTTTTGTGGCTAGGTTCCTATGAACTCAGCTCCGCCAGCCCGGCCAGCTCCAGCGCTCCTTTGGCTTTTAGCCAAAGGAAAATGCACATTTTTCTTTGGCTAAAAGCCGAAGAATTATAGTGCCACAGGTGTAGTTTCAACAGTACCAGATAATTCAGAGAGAAATTTAGAGAACAAGACTTGTAATTTTTATTCTAGAAATAAAGGGCTATTTCTAGACATTTCATTGTTAAGTTTATTGAGAAAAAACTCTCTATTTGAGGGATCAGAAAGATTGTCAATATCTTAACTAAGAACCAATGGTGAATCAATACTTAGGGAACTTTTAGGCAAAGATTCATCTAATAAGGGCCTCTCCCCCTGGCTCTCCTGCGTCCATAGCCTCTCCTCACTCCTTGTGTGGCTCTCATTAGGTGCTCTCCTATTTGTAGGACCCTCTGAGTGTTGTCCTGTGGGCGTCTCCAGTTCCTCTCTGATCCTCTCCAGTTGCCTTGAGGATGAGGGGGGTTGTGGTCTGCAAATCCTTGCGGCGTGTGAGAATAATGGTGTGGATTGTACCCGCCAGTTTGATGATGCGGGCTGGGGCGGAAAAACTGAACCACCTCTCGCGGTATAGAAGCTGGTGGCGGCCTCACTTGGAGCGTCTGCGGCGGTAGTGCTGGCGGTGGCGGCGGCATTTGAGGACCGTGGTAGTTCTGGTTCTCTGGGCGCTGTTGGTGTTGCGGCTGTGGACAAAAGTCTGGAAGATTGGAGGGGGTAGGACCCTGGAACTCCTGCGCCATATTTTGTGGTTGAGAGCCTGTAGGTTCTGGCGTTGGTGTGGCTAGAATAGGCTGCTTACTGGCGTGCGGCACTATGGCTAGTTGCAAAGGAGGCCGGATCATTTGCGCCGTCGAGTTCTGCGGTCCTGGGCCATTGTTCTGAGTCATTAAGGAAGCTTCCAGGCTGTGTAGCTCGTCTCTGGGTATCCATTCTTGACAGAGACAAATACCGTTGTTCCTCCCAACAAGTTCTATTATCATCTCTTGGGTCAGAGAAGCTTGGGAGAGGAGGCGCCTCATAGTTAACGTGTTCTGCGCCTCCCTGGCGCGGACAAATAGGTTTAATTGCTTGTTGAACATGCTGATGAGGCTGGATAGCTCCTCCTCCTCTGGTATAAGATCCATTGGGCCAGAGGACGCCTCCCGTCGAGGGTTTGGAGTGTACGGAAGGAGGGCTAGATTGGGTGACGCCATGGGTCTCATGCCCTCTGGGTTGGTAGGCTGGGAGGGCGGTTGACTTGTCTGAGGATAGCTTGCCACTGTATCTACAGCTAATCTGAAAATGCTTGGCTTCCTTGGGAGGAATTTCCACCCAAACTATGTATTGGATTTGCCAATAATTGCTGTCAAGGTTGGAAATATGTGATTTCATGCCCACCTCATTCTTATATGCAGGTTGCATATACAGCAGCCAAGTAAATCCAATAAGCCACTTCCTTTTATTTTTTCTCCATTATGATTTCAGAATCGAGTGATTCAGCTGATTTTACTCCGGATGCCCCTCCTCCGCCGGTTGCAAGGTTGGACAGTGCCAGTCCCAGTGGCTGGCGTGTTTTTTTGTTTTGCTACCAAACAGCTTGGTTTGTGGCATCCTGCAAGCAACTGCGCTTGCAGGTCTGAATATCGTGTGTCCAACCTTGATGTTGGATGCACATAGGTTGGAAAATCCAAAAGGAATTTCTGCTGGAAATTCCTTTCAAGGAAACCAAGCTTTTTTGGATTGGCTGTATTTTTTCCCTCTCTATTGGGCGCGGAACTGGGGTTGATCTGTTCAACTCTAGAGCTATAGATGTCTCTCTTGGATGGTAGAGCGCCGGAGGGATTGCTGTATCTGGGGGGAGCGGCTCCTGCTCCGGGAGCTTGAGGAAGTCCTCCTGCAGAGGCGGTAAGGCTGACTCTAGCTCTTTGAAGCCGTTCTTCTGCGGCAGGAGTGAGGCGGTAGCGGAGACGCTGTTCTGCTGAGAGGTCTCTGCCATTTCTAAGGTGGGGAGGCATGATTATCACAAGTAAGAAAGAGGATAATTAAACAGGAAAAAGAGAATTAAGAGTTGTTCAAGGTTAAATACCTTTTGACTTAGGTTTAGAAGATAACCTTTTGCCTTTATGCGTAGTAGCAAGGATTTTCTTCTTGATTTCCTTTGCGCTGGGCTTTGCGGTGGATTTTGAGGTCCAATCAGAGATATTAACCGCTGCGGTGACCTTTTGGCGACAGACTTTTGGGTATTTAGTTTTAGAAATAGGGTTCCAAGAAGAACTATTGATCCAGTTTCCTTCTTTTGGATCAGTTACACGTTTGTTGTTGTAGTTTTCTTCTTCTGCACTAGTCTGCGCCGTCAAGAATTTTTTTACAGTCAAATGCAGTAATTATAGTTAAGAAGGAGGAAAATCTTTTGAGCGCACTCTGTTTTTTGCTATCTCTTCTTGATTCAAAGATATAGAGGGTTCTGGGGAAGATAAGTCCGACAAAGGGATAAACAGTGGTGCGGAGGAGTCGCAGTTCTGCACTTTCACAAGTACACAGGATGTAATTTTTTTTTTCAAGGGTTCAGTTAGGAAATTTATCAATGTAGAGTCAATTCAGAATGTTTTTTGAAGAATTTTGACGTTAGTAGGATATGTAGAAAGATTTTTTTTAGTGAATTTTTGAATTTTTATGAGTTTTTTGTTTGATTTAATCAGGATGATCAGTCCTCTGGCTTTAAGAAGTCTAGAATTATGAAAAGGATGAGTAATTTTACCAATGAGGCCCCCAATTGTGAGCCTGAGTCTCTATAGTGACAGCAGGACACAAGAAAGAAAGGGGAAATATTTGGATTTCTTTGGATAAAGAAAATACAAATATGAGAGAGAGAGAGAGAGAGAGAGAGAGAAACTGAGCAGGATCAAGATAAGCAGATATTCAAGGTTATTCTGGTGGGAATGCACATCCACTGGCAATGCTACCTCTTCAGAAGAGTGCTGCCAAGCTGTGCTAGAGAGTGCTACAGCCTGCTCTCACCAAAGAAACGTGGAGGGATCCTGGATTAGACAAGTTTAATCCAGCCACAATTTTTTAGCTTCCTTCTGGATAGTCAAGGTTCTTTAAAGGGAAACCTATGTGGTTTGTTTCTTACAAAAACCACAGAAAAAGAAAGCAGTTAAGCAGGGACAGCCCTGTGATCAAGAATGAGGCAAAGGCCAGCAAAGAAGAGCAAATCAAGCAAGACACAGAGTTGTACCTCTGAGATAAGCAAGGATTAGTGAAAGAGGTTACTTACTGTCAATATCCTAGGCACCTGTGACAGTAGGTATACTGGGAGTGTTGTAAACTCTTTGGTGGTGATCCTGGGTTATCTGGGGTGTGGTTCTGGTGTGCTGGAGTCTGTAGATTTGCCTCAGGCAAGGGGGATCCTGACTACGAAAATTTTCACAGTTTGCTTATGTAATTTACATATGTACATGTGGTTTGGCGCGCCTGGTAGTGCTGACACGTCACAACTGCGCATGCGCGCTACAACTCAATAACTCAGGGAAGGAGTAGAGTTAAAAAGAATTGGTAAGTTATAAATAGGGTTAAAATTGCATGAGGAAACAGAATATGAAGTCAAAATAATGATCTATAAAGACAAATAAGATATGAAGTAATTCATATGTAAAAAGTAGAAAAAGGCAGACTTTAGGTCAGCTGAGTTGACTCTAAGGCTGACATCATCAGATACAGTCTGAGTTATGCCACACAACTCCTTCAAAGAGAAATAAGTTTCCAAAGTAAACCAAACCTCGGAGTTTACTGAATTTGAGTAACAGAGAAGATCTGTGATCACATACATATACATATACTTTTTTTTCAAGTTACAGTCAGCGCTCTGAGCCCTTGATTGCCTGCACAGACTGGCCATCAAGACCATACAACACCCTGGATGACCGGTACAGACTGTTCATCAAAGGGATATGTACAACCTCTCAATGACCAGTGTTAGACTCAAAAGTGGTTGTGAAACCCTTTTGCTGAATGGAGAAGGGGATGATGGAGGTGCAAACTCTGCCATTCTATAATATCAGATAACAAGACCCACCAAGCTAAGTTTGGCAAGTTTTAATCAAATAATAGGTCTGGTCTAGTTCCAGATGAAGTTGTTCAATGACAGGTATGTGAGATTTGAGAGGGTTTATGATGATGGAAAGGGTGAAAGTTGACTCAATGTTTCCGGTGGGGGTTGAACACAGGTCCTCAAGAGGGTGATATAAGAAGTTGAGAAGAGTGTCTGGACTGAGAAGGGTATATGTCTCAGTTGGGAGTTGAACCAGGAACCGGGTAACTCGTGACGGATATGTGACATGTCAACCAAGAGAGATGAGAGGTGAGAATATGAAAGTGAGTTCAGTGGTTATTGCAGATGAGAGGGATGATATGGTATGTTATATGATAAAAAGTATAAGGATAAAGATAATGGCTGATGGGTGATGTCTGTATAACTGGTGGGTACTTAACTGAGGGAAAACAACTGGGGGAGAGAGCTCCTTATATAGAAAAATGTGTGGGATTTTAGCTACAAGGGGGACCCTGGATGAGGGATTTTAGCTGGTGGGCTGCGTACAAGTGGTGTCAGAAGATACTAAATACAGGCAAAAAGTGGGGTGAGAAATGAAAGATGATGTCATACTAATGCAAGGAGTGCATAAACAAAGCGGGGAAATTTCAAATACAGGGGTAACTCATGCAAGGGGTGCATGAGTGGTGTCAGACTAATGCAAAGTAAAGATGGCACTTTGCACCCAGGTACCTGCAACAGGTGCGGGTACCTCCTCAGAAAAACCACCTTTTTTTGACACCCGCACCCGCACCCGTACCTGCGGAGGTGGCAGATAGCAGGTACCTGGGTACCTGTAGGAGGTAACTGCAGGTGTCAAGCTTTTTTTTAGCACAAAAGCCCGCCACTCTTGATTTCTGATTAAATAAAAAAAAACCATGCCCTTCCAAGGGTTAATCAATCCTTCCCAGCCCTTCCCTTGCCCTTCTGCTTTGATTCATTTTTCTTTTTGAGATTCCATTTGCGGACCATCCCACTTAATTTTGTTTCTGCAGCTAAGAAATACCAAGGCAATAGCTTTAAGTGCCAGGACAATAAATTTTTTAAAACAAAAACCACTCACGTTTTACATGGATAAGCGATCATCCTACGTCCATTTTTATCCTTTTGCTCCAAAAGTATAGGAGGATCGTAAGCGGCATAGCACAAGCTCATCTGATTTTTATGTACTCTTTGCGCCTTTTCTGGAAGATGAATTCAAATTTCAAAGTCAGTACTTTATTCAAGGCATCAACAAGGATTAATTAAAAGAATTACTTAGCTCTTCCTCATCCAAAGGCTGACAAAGTTTTGGATTTTGAGTGCTTCCAGGAGTTGTGGTGTCAACAATTTGTTCACCTTCTGAATCACCATCCACATTGATTACTTGGCGGGTTTGTTTATTGCAAGGAGGTTGTTTGGATGTGGCAGGTGAACTGGATACCTACAATGTTGTTGATATGGTCCCTTTCTGGCACTTTCTTCCTTTTGCCATTGCAGAGGGGTGGGTGGTGGGTGAGTGATGTCTTTGATATTGATATCTGCGGCCCACGGTCAAGGACTAGTGAGCGCGCCGCAGTTGTATGCCTGAAGTGCTGTGAAATGAGCTTGACAGGCTGCAGGAGGTCTTCTGGTGATGTGGAATATAGGCGGGTATATGGCAGGTACCTGTCACCCAAAATGGTGGACACCCATACCCACACCCGTATCTGCAAGCAGGTACCTGTTGAAGCCCAGCAGGTACCCTCTGACGGACACCAGGTACCCGCAGAGGGGTACCTGGCGCCATCTTTAATGCAATGAGTGCAGAAATGGGGTCAGAAGACTGCATGCAGCTGCAAGGGGTGCATAAATGAGGCGGGGACATTTCAAATACAGAAGAAATGGAGTTGGTCCCCTGCATATGCAGTGGAGATAAGAGGGATAGAAAAGAGTATGTGTTTGGCTGGGGCTGAGTATTTGTATACCTGGGAAAGATGACTTGAGGGGTGTGATAGGTTGATGACTGGGGCTGGCCGTGTCCATGAGGGTCCAAGAGGGTGTAACTTCCAATCCAGCGGGGTTCCAGTGACGCTTCCAGTTGTGACTAGGGGTAAAATTGGCCGCAGAATCCATTTCTGAGGTTCATTTGATGGTATCTTGAGGTCTAGGGCGAGTAAATATAGGGAGTTGAAAAATTGACTCCCATGAATTAATTAATTGACTCCCAAAAGTCATTTACGTTGCGCAGACCGCCTCTGGACATCCATCCCCGGTCCGCGGGACCAAAGTTTGACCCGCGCGCATTTTGGGAGTCGGAAAATTAATTCTACTCTCCAGAATGGAAGTTGGAATTTTGATTTCACAAAAAATGACAGAAAATAAAGAAAAATTTATACCTCCGCACTGGGGCACCTAAAGCCCCCCAAAATTTTACAGCGGCCATCAAGCACTCTGAATAACACCTGATGTGCTTCACGGCATTGGCACACCCCAGGAAAGGGGTGTGCTACTGTGGGTCTAATTTGGCGGATTTCCTCAGTAGGAAATCCGCCAAAGCCTTAGCTAAAGTGCCCCAAAGCCCCCCAAAATTTTAAAGTGGGCATAATAGCCTCTGAATGGCACATGGTGAAATTCTTGGCAGTAGTAAAACCCAGGAAAGGGGTGTGCTACTGTGGGTCTAATTTGGTGTATTTCCTACTAAGGAAATCCGCCAAAGCCTTTGCCACAGTGCCCCAAAGCACCAAACTTTTGGATCATGAAATAAAATACTCTGTAACCAAATGTTTAGCTGCAAGGCAGTAACACACCAGCATAAAATAATTTTGAGGCAGCAGGGGCTTTTGGTTATATCTGCTACTAATTGCCTCGGCAACAGATAATAGTGCTTCCGCAACAGTTGATAAAACCTCTGCAAGAGTTAATAGTGCCCCCGTCACAGCTAATAGTGCCTCCGCCACAGTTAATAGTGCCTCCGCCACAGTTAATAGTGCCTTTTAGGCTGTTTGAATATGTAAAAAAAAAGTTATACAGTTAGTAGGAATTTTTTTACTAAGCCCACCGCGCACCCCCTACATATCCCAAAAAACTCAGGAAAAGCAGAAAATGCACATGTGTAAGTGCCCTGAAAATTTTGTGGGGCTGCAATGTGTAAAAAAAAAGTTATTCCCTTAGTATATACCCCAGAAAAGGGGGTATGCAAAAAAAAATTAATTAATTAAGAGTTGGTTTTTTTGGAAGTTTGAATGCATGATAATTCTTTTCAGGATTTTAGATGAATTTTAAGCCTATTTGCGTCGCGTAGAAATGAGTAGAAAAAATCCGGGTGTGAATGCGGAAAAGGGGGTAAAAAAAAAGGGTACAAATGCGGAAAAACCGGGTATTGTAGTAACCCCCTATCTTTAATTAATCAATAAGATATTTGGAATTTTTGGGCAATGGGAACCTTGTTTTTAAGGCCCCACATCCTACCTTTGTTCTAGTTTTTCATGTTTTTTTTTTTTTTTTTTCAACACAGAAGAATGCTTCAAAAAACTCCCAAAAAGTTCAGAGAGGCCAATTAAAAGGCTTTCTATTGATTTTTCAAAAAACATCTTGAAAAAGTTGTGTATTTCACCCACAGTGCGCGAAGTTTTTGGGACCACGCTGTGAGACTCCAAAAGCAATTTGCACCTCTTATGGCTGAATTTAGAGAAGTATGTGTGGGGAAACCCCTGCTTCTCTGAAAGAAAAAGACTGAAAACACCCCCAGCTAGGCTAGAAGCAAGAAGACAGTGGTCTAGTGTAGTTGAATACTTTTCTCACAAGTGGCTCAACAATGGACTGTGTATTTCAAAATATAAAGCTAGTATTTTATTATGTGGCGGAGAGTGTGAGGGTGACAATTTATTTGAATCTTGTGGGGGGAATGATCTCCTTGATTGGATTCCATGCGGGAAAAGGAAGAGAGAGCCCCTCCTTATATAGGAAAATGTGAGGCATTTGTGCTGGTGGTCTATGTACATGAGGGGTTTTGGCTGGTGTGCCTTTACAAATGCTGTGCAAATACAGCTATGTACAGTGTGGCAGTGTATACATGAGCAAATTTAGCTGGTGATCTAGTTACAAGTGTGGCTTACACAGCCCTCTGGTTGCTATGGAGTCTTCTCAAGTGACCTGCACAGCTTCCTGTATTGCTGTGTAGTCTGCTTAAATGACTTGCACAGCCCCATGGTTACTATGCCCCTTTATTAATGTGGCTTGTGGTTGCTAGGTTACTGTAAGAAGTGGCTTGTGGTTGCTACACAGCCACATCTGAGGCTGGCTGGTTGCTACGTAGCCGCATATATACACACATATATATGTAAAAGGGTAGTATGTAAGCTATATACATGCAGTTTTGTAAAACTGTGTATGTGAGCTGAAGGGAGTGTGTGTATCACTAGATGGTGTAATGTAACACTACATATGTAAACTAGAAATTTTTGAATTTTTCCATCCGGAACTAAAGCGTCTACCACAACGCGCAAAGAGTTTTTTGCAGTGCCCAAAGTAAGTCTGTTTTTTTATTTCATAATCATTCTTGTGAACTTATTTTCCACCCCTGTAGCCAATCTCATGACTTAAAGGCTGTGTCCTGAGCTTCTGCATTCAAAAATGTGGAGCCAAAAACATTTGTTAGCCCACTGTACAGCACCTTGACAGAAATATCCAAACCCCTAAAATCTCATTCCAGAAGCCCAACCAACAGACTTGAAGTCATGAGAATTGGAAAATGGGTATGTGAAATGACTGTAGAAGAGTGAATATAAAAAAGTAAAAAGTATTTGGAAAACCCAAAAATTTATAAATTATCTTTCATTAGGGGGTATCAAATATAAGAAATCCACAATTAGAAACCAGTTAATTAGGCAAAAATAGAATTCCTGACCAGTGAATCCCAAAATGGGGTAGCTGAAGCACCAGCATGTTATAAAAATGGTGGTTTTTTTCAAACCCGTCAATTACATAATAGTGGACTTGGTCATATTTGATACCCCCTATTTAGGGGGTTTCACAATAGGGATTCCCGCTTCCCACAGCACTAAATTTCTTTACTTGCGGGTGAAATACTTGCTTAAAAATTTGGCAAAGTCCCACAAGAAATCTCCCCAAGCATCCTCATAACAATACTTGCATGCGCAAATTGACCCAGAAGCATAGTATGTTGTGAATGCCCACAAATCAGATGCAGCCGGCTCTTGGATGTGCAAGTTGAACCATAAGTCCACCCAACCAGGTTTCAATCTTCTAGAACCCCTTAGTGAACAAAGATGACCCTCATCACTGGGTACATGCGAGGGCTGAACAACAATATAAGACAAACCATCCCAGAATTGAGTATCAGATAGGTGTACTTGTGTTATTGGAAAAAATATACCCTCAAAATCCAACTCTTCATTGCTGGTGAGGGTCCAGCGGGGGCCCGCTACTTTCAGCGGTATTTCAGCAATCCCAAAAAACACTACGCTAAGCTTTTGTAGCGTACCTGTTACACCCTTGCATGCAGGTATTCCTGTAGTGTCAATTATTGCATATTTACATAATAATTAGATATTCCTTTGTTTTCCCGTGCCTTTTTTACCTGGTTGATTAAAGTTTGATGCCCCTCTTTTCTATCTTGAAAGTAAATCTTTATCGTTCATAGCTACCTCAAATACAACTATTTATCCTCAAATTTTTGGCGATCAAAACAAACTCTCAAATTTTGGGTGATCAAGACAAACTCGATATTAATATGTCTAAACCTTTGGAGGCTGTATTGACTGACCACACAAGTAAGCATTTGATTTCAATAGAATACCTGGTGCTGCATTAAAAATCATTTGCATGTCAGTTCTTTACCAATTGGCTTACTTTTACCAAAACGCTTCAGAAGCTGCCAATGATCATGCGGTGAGTATCAAGGACATTCCTTGCCAATATTCCTCTCTAATCTAATCTGAAATTTGACTTCCCCCCTCCAAATTCACAGATTGAGAATTGGATTGCAATCAAGAAGTTATCACAACACTTGGAGCGTATCCAGCTTCAACATCTGGGTGAGTTTGCCTGAAATACCAACATAATTTATTATAAATATTCTTTTTCTATCGTATTTAACATCTGGTTTAACCATAGTTAGGAATCTTGAATGTTGCTTGGCGGAGACTCGGAAGCGCTTAGAACTCCTTCAACAAGAATTCACGGACAAAGTCACGCCGATGGAGCTTTCTATCAACAGGCTGGAGTTCCATGTCTTGGAACATGATGATTGCTTTCAAAAATTTTCCCGAGATGTCAGTAATTGCTTCAACTTCAGCAACAACATCTGTGAATTCTTTGAGCGGCTTCACACACAACACACTGAAGATGTCAAAGACCTCATCAACAACAAACTTGTTAACTGTGAGGATTGGCTTTTTGATAAAATAATTGTGCATCTTGAAAACATGATCAATGGTCTTGAACTTGGCGATAGCACTAGCGTCAGCAATGTCACTGGACTCAATGATCACTCCGCCCTTATCAATAATACCGGAGCCACCACTAGCACGCCAAATCATCCCAGTATTGAAGATAATATCAGCATCACCAGTACCGCCTTGACTCACAAAGAATATTACAATTGTCAGCAAAAAAACTTGAAACTTGTCTTCTTAGTGTTATGCGTATGAATGAGGAAGCAAAGAAGAAAGCAATTGAAGATATTTTAAACAAAAAATCACTCCACATTATCAAAGCAATACACCAGGGGAGATCTGTTCCCACTCTACAGAGAGTGCCATATGTGATCTTCTTTCTACAACTGTGCTGGAGAGTTTTGGGAAATATAGGTCAACAGCTGATGAGAAGTGTAGTATTGAATCCATAACTGGCCTGGAACTCATCTGGGACTGATCTGGATAGCACACAAGAGTCTTTTGGAACTCACGCAGAGCTCACCTTGGAGTTGTCCAGGTTTTTTTGATAAGTAACAAGTAATTCATTCTGAACTAATCTGGAACTCCTCAAAACTCCATCTGGAAACATATTCCGTAACTGAGTGAATGCTCAGTTGTAACTCAACCAGAACTCATCAAATTACTTCTCTTCAATCAAAGCATAAATTTACTTCAAATAAACATGTTAGTTGGAAGCATGTCCCCAAAGATATAATCACACAATGTTATTGAAAAGGATGTATCATGTGCTCAAATTCATCAAACAGAAAGTAACAGAACTTGTATCAAAAAAATCTCCCATTTTCTTTGTGGTGGAAATTTGAAATTGAATGACCAGATGTACAAACGTTAATGAAATCAAGGCCACTGTTTATGCCATTTCAAAGTGATAGTGATCAAATTCTTGGATAGTGATATCAATTATTCTTGGGAATTATACCACTTTCTTAAATCCACAGAAACCTAGACCTTTAGATCTAAGTTTTGGGGTGTTTCATATCACAATAAAATAAAACATGGAAACACTCAATTATCCAGACGCACAAGTTGAAATATTCCCAAAGGCCAAAGGCCCTATGGATGACCCTCCAGCGGTGCCAAAGCAACGAGCAAAAGAGGGCCGGTTGTTAAGTTTTTCAAGGAAGGGCCTAATCAAGCACTTAGGGGGCTTCCAGGGAGGAGGTAGGACGGAACTAGATCCCCTGGGGGGACAACTTGCCACAATCCCTCTTCTTATAAATACCCACAGCCAACAGCTCACGTTTGCCCAGCACATCCACTCGCCGCGCCGCAAAAAGTGTCGCCATCACCCAGAGATTAGCCACCGCACTGGACTTCTGTCGCCCCAGTCACCACCCAATTGATCTGTATCCTGCGCCTCACCGCAATCATCCCAACGTACTCACCTTCAAACTCCGCCACCACCCTTCAACACAACGCATGGCAAATTACCAATTGGCTCTGCCCCGCCACGGCAATAGGTACGGCCATCTTTGCCCGGGCTGTTTTCCTTGCTTTTATTAATTGCAGGGACAATATCCTAGGCCACCCCCACCTCTACTGACTGTTGTTTTTCACTCATGTGCCTCAAATGGGCAACGACTTCATTCTCAATCAAGCAAACTTTGGATGGTAGACCCAACAACCAAATACCCTGATCAATGTTCTCTCAACCAAACATTTGCACTGGTTGCTCCCGCCCAGTCGAACATCTAGGCCAGCCCACAGCAACAGCTTAACCGCAACGATTACACGCCTGACCACATCATCCCTTGCCCATTCACCACGGCAGTTTTCCATTTCCCGTTGTCCGTGCCCTGCCACCCATCTTGCCCATTCCACACTAGCCTTTGTCTTCAACAGTAACCATAGTGCTACTAACCCTTTTGACCGGCCAACAGACCCAACGATTGACTAAACTGACCATCTCCATCAACTCCTCATTTGCACTGGTTGTTCCTGTCCAGTTATTCACTCCCCAGTCCAAACCACACCCTGACTGCAACCCTACCAATCCTGAGCAACAAAGCACTTGACCCATCACGACGGCATGATCACACTTCTGGTTGTCTGTGCCCTGCCACCTACCCAGTCCACTCAACACTTGCCCACATCCACAACTGAAACCATAGCGCTACAAACGTTCACCTTTGACCGGCCTAGCCCTCCACAAAAGGCCATCAACGCTTGGCAGCGCTTTGACACGTGGTTGGCCCTCAGACAACCAACCTGCATCCATTAGAGCCCTATAAAGCCCGCTGTTGGTGATACATTTCCTTTCCACCAAACACCTCCACATTCCCACTTCAGGCCTTTCCTCCACATACATCATATACACCCAAGCCGCCCTACTATACCAATCAACCACACCCCAAATCACCCTGCTTCCATGACGGGTCTTTTCAAAACCCTTGGCAAAGTGAGCCTGTCCCTTAATTAAATTAATTCTTGACTTCGCTGACGTTTCATTTCAGTCCATTCCCAAAGCCGTTAGGGCAAACCAGTACGGCAACGTCACCACCCTTAGCTTTTTGCAATGCGCTGGCGCAGCAAATAACAAAAACAAAGACTTTGAAATAAAATTAAGTACCAACACTGCTCTTAACAACGTTCTCCACCCCGCATACATCTATTATTTGACTGGGAAGTTCATCCCCCTCAACAACAGTTCCACCCCTAAACTCACATATGTCCAAGAAACCGTTGCACCCGTGATGCCCGTTGCCAACAATACCCTCAAATTCACCAACCGCGTGGCTTTCAACTCTCTTGGTCTTGTTACTTCTTGCCAGGAAGTTGTTACCGCCAGCGGCGACGGGACTGCACAATTGGAAGTCATTGTTTCCCACAGCAATTGGGATCCACAAGTAAGTCTCATCTCTCCACATGCGCAGCACCACACTGACCTCTGCTCAGGAGCGTGCGCACAAACGCCTTTCCATCAAGTATATTGTGCCCGGATCAAAGCTACAGGTCAAAACGTTCAACCTCTTCATTGTGGGCTGGGAGGTTAAAATAGCCGGGCGTTTGGTTGATTTCAAAATGGACACGCATATGGCGGTCGTTGTGGTAAGTTTCTCATCCTCTACCTTAAATCATCAAGCTGATATGTTTGTTCAGGTCTCACACGTGGCAGTCACTTCCGGACACCAGATTGGGATCAGTTCATCCGTCCCCTCATCGAGTGGCACAAACTTCCCAGCTACAAAGCCGGAGCGCTCTTCATAGGCACTTTTCCACCACATTTTGTGGGCAAAAACTTAATTTTCTAACGTTTATTAATCAACCAGGACCAAATTCACGCCCAAAACTACTGCCCCCAACCAATCCCCAACCTTGGTCCCGCCGCACAAGTTCACAACATCCCCTGTCCTGCCCGCCTTGAAACCCTCAAAAGGCAAAGGGAAGGCGCATAATCCTTTGCCTGACCCCTCCAAAGACGGACAAACGGCCTCAGAAAAAGAGTTTGACAAAGAGAGCGAGGAAGAGGTAATCCCAAAGCGACGAGGCCAACCTTGTAAGGACGTTTTGAAGGATGCCGCCAAGTGCATGAAGCGTTTGTGAGACAGACAGGTTATCCAACCCTTCCCATTTCTCCTCATGGCTGATCTCCTACGCACGAATCGCGTGTGAGACAGACGGGTTATCTGATCATTTGCTTATTATCTGCTGTCTGATCTCCCGTCTCACGGAGATGGTTTTTCTCATTTGTTCCATTCCAAACCACAACCCACAACATGTTCAATTCCATTTTTCCCACATTATCATCATCATCCGTATGCCGCTACACAATTGCATTGTTATCTTGTAAATACAACCACCATGAATGGCATGATTAGCCTCATATTGTAACAAACTTCATTCCAGATTTCAACTAGCAGGCCAGTCAATTGCCAAATTGAAATCAACATCAGGTACAATTTGCCCCATTGATCAAAAGTTTGACCATACTCAACACAAACTTCCCCATTCCTCTCCCTTTATTACCCGGCAAAACACACGGGGATCCGGGTGAGCTACATATAATTCATTGTCCGTTGTCAACACCTCCACATTGATTGTGTTTAGATCATTGCTCCGGCCAAAGTTTTTGCGTCCCCCCGACAATCCCACCCGCTCAAAATTTGACTTCAACCGTCCTTCTTCCCACTCTTGCTCTCTCTTGCATGCCGCCCAGTATCCCTTAAAGAGCCGCAAATCAAACAACTATTGCTCCCCGTGAAACGCTCACCCCTCAATTATCCAAAAATGCCCCTTGGGATCATCAACACCCCCGGCAAGGCCGTCACCACCATTGCTTCCAACTCAGAGCATCACTTTTGTGATTCAATTATGTTCAGCACTCCACATTGTCTCGGGCCATTTTATTCATTGCCGTGCACTCCATTTCCACAAGGAGGCCGCTATTGCCAACGCCTCCAACACCAGAATCAGTTTCTCAACGTGCTGCCAGAAAAACAAAGTTACTCTCCCCACTACCAAGATGGATGAATTTGCAATGTCGCATATTGATCAATATATAAGCGTATATTGATCAATTTGTGTTGATCATTCTTTTTAATTCCTCTTGCTACATTTGTGTGTGTTCCATGTCTCCTTAATAATCTTCTTTAATTCTTCTTCCCCCTGTACTAATAGCTTCAAGCCCCAGGATTTTTTTTTTTTTTTGCCTGATAACATTCATAAATTTTACATACACCATTCAATTCTTCATGAAAAAAAGACATTGCAAGTTTTAGGATTAATCCAGGTTGGCTGAGGGGTTTCAAAGTTTTTTTTTTTTTTTTTCTTCAACAATTGATGTTATCAGAAGTCTCCAAATCCACTTTTTTTCAAATAAGGAAAAACATTGACCCCTGACTTCTCTCATGATACCATCCTGCAAACATTTTTAATTTGGTTGGTTGAATTTCCTGAAGATATTGCACATCATACTTGAAGTGCTACATGCATAGAAGGCCTTTTTGAAATTAGTTTACCATGGTTTAGCATATTTTTGTCAGGTTCTTTTTTTTATCTACTTTTGTTATCAACCACAGATTAATGAGGAATATTTCCACATGGAATTTGATTGGACAATTGTTCTGCATAAAAAACCCATAAATATTGTGTTTGGGGTCACATCCATTATGCAGCAGCTACAATCTGATCAGTTCCCAAATATCACTACTTTGGTAGTTTCTTGCTGTTTCTGTCATTTTATCTCATCCCAGCGTGGGAATCCTTCTGCCATATGGTTACCAAAATGTTGAAAGGCCCCCAAAGATTCATTATGTACCTTAAATGACCACAAAACCCCAGTTGTAGAAGCTACAGTCTGATCATTTCCCAAATATCACTACTTTGGTAGTTTGTTGGTGTTTCTGCCACTATATCTCATCCCAGGGTGGAAAACCTTCTGCCATATGGTTACCAAAAAGTTTATAAGCCCCCAAAGTTTCATTATGTACCTTTAGTGACCACAAAACCACCAAATGTAGCAGCTACAGTCTGATAAGCTCCCAAATATCACTACTTTGGTAGTTTCTTGGTGTTTCTGCTACAATATCTCATCCCAGTGTGGGAATCCTTTTGCCATATGGTTACAAAAATGTTAAAAAACCCTCACAGTTTCATTATGTGCCTTACTGACCACAAAAACCCCAAATGTAGCAGCTACAGTCTGATCAGTTCCCAAATATCACCACTTTGGTAGTTTCTTGGTGTTTCTGCCCTTATATCTCATCCCAGTGTGGGAATACTTCTGCCATATAGTTACCAAGATGTTCATAAGCCCCCAAAATTTCATTATGTACCTTTACTGACCACAAAACCCCCAAATGTAGCAGCTACAGTCTGATCAGATCCCAAATATCACTACTTTGGTAGATTCTTGGTGTTTCTGCCACTATATCTCATCCCAGCGTGGCAAACCTTCTGCCATATGCTTACCAAAAAGTTTATAAGGGCCCGAAGTTTCATTATGTACGTTTACTGACCACAAAACCCCCAAATGTAGCAGCTACAGTCTGATCAGTTCCCAAATATCGCTACGTTTGTAGTTCCTTGGTGTTTCTGTCACTATATCTCATCCCAGTGTGGAAATCCTCCTTCCATGTGGTTACCAAAATGTTGACAGGCCCCCAAAGATTCATCATGTACCTTTACTGACCACAAAACCCCCAAATGTAGCAGCTACTGTCTGATCAGATCCCAAATATCACTACTTTGGTAGTTTTTTGGTGTTTCTGCCACTATATCTCATCCCAGCGTGGCAATCCTTCTGCCATATGGATATCAAAACATTCACTGGCCCTCAAAGATTTGTTATATACCTTCAACGACCACAAAACCCCCAAATGTAGCAGCTACAGTCTGATCAGTTCCCAAATATCACTACTTTGGTTGTTTCTTGGTGTTTCTGCCACAATATCTCATCCCAGTGTGGGAATCCTTCTGCCATATGGTTACCAAAATGTTCATTAGCCCCCAAAGCTTCATTATATACCTTTAATGGCCACAAAGCCCCCAAACGTAGCAGCTGTAGTCTGATAAGTTCCCAAATATCACTACTTGGTAGGTTCTTGACGTTTCTGCCACAATATCTCATCCCAGCTTGGAAATCCTTCTGCCATATGGTTACCAAATATTGACAGGCCCTCAAAGGTTCATTATGTACCTTTAATGACCACAAAACCCCCAACTGTAGCAGCTACAGTCTGATCAGTTCCCAAATATCACTAGTACACTACTCTGGCAGTTTCTTGGTGTTTCTGCTACTATATCTCATCACAGCGTGAGAAACCTCCTGCCATATGGTTAGCAAAATGTATTCAAGGCCTCAAAGTTTCACCATGTACCTTTACTGACCAAAAAACCCCCAAATGTAGCAGCTACAGTCTGATCAGATCACAAATATCACTACTTTGGTAGTTTCTTGGTGTTTCTGCCAGTATATCTCATCCCAGTGTGGGAATCCCTCTGCCATATGGTTACTAAAATGTTTGCAGGCCCCCAGCTGCTACGTTTGGGGGTTTTGTGTTCCGCAAGGTACATAATGAAACTTTGGGGGCCTGTAAACATTTTGGTAACCATATGGCAGAAGGATTGCCACACTGGGATGGGATATAGTGGCAGAAACACCAAGAATCTACCAAAGTAGTGATATTTGGGAACTGGTCAGACTGTAGCTGCTTCATTTGGGGGTTTTGTGGTCAGTAAAGGTACATAATGAAGCCTTTGGGGCTTATGAACATTTTGGCAACCATATGGCAGAAGGATTCCCACACTGGGATGAGATATTGTGGCAGAAACACCAAGGAAGTACCGAAGTAGTGATATTTGGGAACTGATCAGACTGTAGCTTCTACAACTGGGGGTTTGTGGTCATAAAAGGTACATAATGAATCTTTGGGGGCCTGTAGTGTAACCCCCTGCCTCTGGGGTGTCACAAGATGGATCACAGGATCCCAAACGGACCCTCACTTAGTCCAGCCGTTCCCCACCCCTCCTAGCTCAGTAGAGATTGCTCCCTTCATCTCACATGAGCTAGGTAAGTCTGCTCATATTCCTCTCTCCTCTCTTCTTTCCTTTCCCTCTCAGATTGTACATAGACTAACAGAGAGATTGATCCCTTCATCTCTCCTGAGCTAGCTCCACTCTGCAATTCAGCCCAACTTGGTTCTAGAACTCTGTACCAGTGCCCCCAGACCTGACCAGTGAAGAGCCCCCTCCATTCAGGGCTCTTACACTTTTTTTTTCTCAAACTAAACACCACCCAAATGTCCGACTGCCTTCCCTGACCCTTAACCTGAACCTGAACCTGAACTATCTGAATCTGAACCTGACCTATCTGAATCTGAACCCAAAATACCTGAATCTGATCCTGAAACCTGACCTGCATAGTTGTCCAATTGAACGAATAACCTGCGCCTGACCTGACATCAATCCTCCTGCCCTGCACCCCACCTGCCCTGAACACCCTTCAGCCGGACCTGCCCTGACCTACATTGACCTTGTCTACAACCTGACCTGAAGAATCACTCGACTGAACAATAACCAACCTGCTACCTGCCCTGCACACAAACAAACCTCACATCCTCCTCAGGAAACTTGGAACCTCTTGCCCTTCAAACCTTGTAACTGGCCCACAAGCCCTCACCCTTGACCTCCGAGCTCCGCAACTGCCAAAAGGCCCCTTGACCTCTGAACTCCGCCACTGCCAAAAGGCCCCCGCCATTGTTACCCCAGAAACCTCTGCCTACTCTGCTGTTCCGCGAAATCCTCGCCTCCCTGACTCTCCTGGCCTGATTTTTTAACCTTGGCCCCTGGCTATCCAACATCACACTCTTGGCCTCTTCGGCGCTTTCTTCCTGGACCCATGATGCATCAGAAAAAATACTTGGGACCAATTAACCAGACAGCCAAGGACTATGAAGAACGGATCAGGCATCTGGAGGAGGCCGTGCACATCCTGTTGGCGGGAAGAGAGCCATCCCAGCTGCTCTTTGGACTGCCATCTCAATTCCAACTTGTCTCCGATGCTCCCCTGGCGGGTTTGTTCCGCTATTTGATCAAGCAAGGCCTTGAGCCTGTGCTATCTGACAAGAAATCACCGGCAGCACTGCTAAGAAAATCACCAGTCCAATCCCCACCCGGTTCTCTGGGATTGCCGTCAAGTTCACCCTCTCCGCCGCCATCCACTCCATCCCCCAGCTGGCCCTGCCCAACTCGCTTGAGCTCATCCAAAGCCAGATCAGCCACTTGCGCGCATACTCCCGCTCCTTGCCCGCCCAGGCCCTCCACCTTGCCCTTGTCTTCTCCCTGCTGTTTGTATTTCAGGAGGCATTCTCTGTCCCAGGCACCGCCCTGCTCAAAATCCTCATTGGGGCCATCTAACCGACCTGGTTTGCCACCTCGCTCAGCTGTCTGCTCACCGCCCTTGACTCCTACGCCGCCTACCTGCTTGCACGCACCAGCCGCAGGCTCATCCTCAGACTCATCCCCCGCCCTCCCTTGCTCATCCAGCGCGTCGTCGACCCCTTCAGATTTGAGGGCTTCCCTAACAGATTCAACACCCCCGAACTCACCTCCCGACTCCTCATCGCCCGCTTCCTCCCCATCGTCCCCTATGCCGCCCTCAATCTCGCCTCGGGCGTTGTGGAACTACTCTTGGGATGAATAGAGCTGGAGAGGGAATGGTGCTTTAATGGGCTGCCTCTCTGGGAACAAGAAAAAGAATATAAGAGTGTGGACTCTTATGGAAAGGTGTGGCTATAGAGGATTCTTGAGGTTTGTCTAAGGGTTTACTTTCTACTAATCTAATAGCAAGTTAAAGGTAATGTAAAGTCTGTCCAACCTGATATATTTGGCATAGACTTATCAAGCTTGTCCACTCTGATTTAATGGCATAAGCTAGGCTAGTGAATGGTGACCAGTGATCTGAATTACTTTGACAGGATCTGATGGGGAATAAATGAAGAGGAAAACAACCCAGTTTATATACACAAGAAAGAGGAGCCATGAGGAAACAAGGATAACCTGCAGGGAAGCATAGAACATTCTACTTCTATAGGATGAAACAGCCATGTGGTCAGAGTAGTGGTTCAAGGAGTCACATGATGGTGTAATAGTGGGTGGGGATGATGCCATCTTCTGGGGGCTATGGTGCAATCTTCCTAGTTGGAGGAGGGGATATGTGAGACATAATAGGGGTAGAATATTCTATGATCTAAGATAGGAGGAGTTATGAGTTTCAGGAAGTGTTTCAGGAAGAAGTAATCTAAGGATCTAAGATAGGAGGAGTCAGGTGTTTCATGAAGTGTTTCAGGAAGTAATAATCTAGGTGGGGTTTGGGGCTATGTCTAGCATAATGTGTATCATGTTGGGTTTGGAGGGTGAAGGGTTTCAAGGGTGCTTATACATCTTTGAGCACATGGTTCTAAGGAAACACTAGAAGAAGGGGGTAAAATGTGATCTGGGTAGATGTTTGAGACTAGGAAGAGGGTTTATCCAAGAGAGGGAGAGTGTGGGAAGAGGGAATACTATTATCCAGGGTATTTCCATTGAGTGGGGATGTTGAGGGGCTTGGGCTTTGCTGACAAGGGGGCCAGAGGTATGGGATTTATTCTTGAGGTGTGACAGCATTGTGATTGATGGTTGCTGGTTTTCTGGGTAGATCAGGATTGGCTTACCACAGCGTCCTTGAGCTGCCTCTGCCACCATTCTTCTGGACCCTGCTCATTGTCTCCCTGCCCTACAGCCTGCCCATGCCCGCCTACCACGCCCTGCTCCCCTAAGACCACGCTGGCATCCAACTCAGCCCCACCTCCTCCTCCAGCAGCGATGTCGGACATTGCAGCCTTGTTTCCTGACCAGCGCATTCGCCGGTTTCAAGCAGGGTATGCGGCCGACAATTTCCATCAAGAACTTGTGAAGGTCCTACCGTTGGGGGACAAGTGCACAAGAATCAATGGACTCCTTTACAGCAACGGATGCTTGGTTATCCCAAAAGAACCAGAGATTTGCCTCATGATCATTCACATGGACCACGAATCACTGGTCCACCCGGGATGGATTGAGACGGTTTCTCGGCTTGGTAGAAGTTATATTTGGACGTCCTTGTCCAACAAGGTGCGGAATTTTATGCTTGAGTGCCCCGCCTGCCAACATTTGGACAAGTTGACAGTGGCCCCAGTTGAGACACCTGAGTTCACTCCGGACCACAACTGATTGTCATCAACCACCTCGTCCTGGGCTACAGCGTACCCTGCCCAAGATCCCCATGCTACTTTCCGCACAGCACCTGCCCCAACAAACTCTCCACTCTTCAGTCCTCACTCATCCAAACTCACCTTGCCCTTGCCAACTCAGCCATCACCTTCCCGCACGTCTAACCCCTCCTTTTCCGGCCCAATGTTATCTTTGCAGCGCCTTCCCCAACAACCAGACGCTTCATCCCCAGTCTCAACTTCTTCCCCTTCCCCATCCAACCTTGCCTTTATCCAGAGCCAAACTTGGACCTTGCTCCCCCAGCTCAAATTCAATTTGCCTACCAATTTATCCTAATCCTCCAGCCACTTATCACCTTTCACCCTTTCCCTTCACCTTTTGTCAATCCCTTAACTCTTCAACCATCAGTTTCCACGTCTCCCCTTTTCCTTTCCCCACCAACTGCCTCAGGGAAGCTCCCACCCTACCTGCATCACTCCATCAACTTCCAACCTCCCTCAACAGTACCAACCTTGCCCAGGCCCCTTCTCTTCCCAGTCTATCTCAGCCACCATTTCTCCTTCCTCCTTTTTCTTCCTCTTCCCTCTTACTTCTTCCTTTTTATAGGGGGTAGAGAATGTAACCCCCTGCCTCCGGGGTGTCACAAGATGGATCACAGGATGCCAAACAGACCCGTACTTAGTCCAGCCATTCCCCGCCCCTCCTAGCTCAGTAGAGATTGATCCCTTCATCTCTCCTGAGCTGGGTAAGTCTGCTCATATTCATCTCTCCTCTCTTCTTTCCTTTCCCTCTCAGATTGTACATAGACTAACAGAGAGATTGATCCCTTCATCTCTCCTGAGCTAGCTCCACTCTGCAATTCAGCCCACTTTGGTTCTAGAACTCTGTCCCAGTGCCCCCAGACCTGACCAGTGAAGAGCCCTGCCCCATTCAGGACTCTTAAGAATCTACCAAAGTAGTGATATCTGGGAACTGATCAGACTGTAGCTGCTACATTTGGGGGATTTGTAGTCATTAAACTTATACAATGAATCTTTGGGGGCCTGTAAACATTTTGGTAACCATATGGGAGAATGATTCCCACGCTGGGATGAGATATAGTGGCAGAAACACCAAGAATCTACCAAAGTAGTGGTATCTGGGAACTGATCAGACTGTAGCTGCTACATTTGGGGGATTTGTGGTCATTAAAGGTATACAATGAATCTTTGGGGGCCTGTAAACATTTTGGTAACATATGGCAGAAGGATTTCCCAACTGGGATGAGATATTGTGGCAGAAACACCAAGAAACTACCAAAGTAGTGATATTTGGCAACCGATCAGACTGTAGCTGCTACATTTGGGGGTTTTGTGGTCATTTAAGGTGTACAATGAATCTTTGGGGGCCTGTAAACATTTTGGTAACCATATGGCAGAATTATTCCCACGCTAGGATGAGATATTGTGGCAGAAACACCAAGAAACTACCAAAGTAGTGATATTTGGGAACTGATCAGACTGTAGCTGCTACATTTGGGGGTTTTGTGGTCAATTAAAGGTACACATTGAACCTTTGGGGGCCTGTAAACTTTTTGTAACCATATGGTAGAAGGATTCCCACATTGGGGTGAGATATAGTGGCAGAAACACCAAGAAACTACCAAAGTAGTGATATGTGGGAACTGATCAGACTGTAGCTGCTACATTTAGGGGATTTGTGGTCAGTAAAGGTACATAATGAAACTTTGGGGGCTCGTGAACATTTTGGTAAGCATATGGCAGAAGGATTCCCCAACTGGGATGAGATATTGTGGCAAAAACGCCAAGAAACTACCAAAGTAGTGATATTTGGCAACTGATCAGACTGTAGCTGCTACATTTGGGGGTTTTGTGGTCATTCAAGGTGTAAAATGAATCTTTGGGGGCCTGTAAACATTTTGGTAACCATATGGCAGAAGGATTCCCACACTGGGATGAGATATTGTGGCAGAAACACCAAGAAACTACCAAAGTAGTGATCTTTGGGAACTGATCAGACTTTAGCTGCTACATTTGGGGGTTTTGTGGTCATTAAAGGTACACATTGAATCTTTGGGGGCCTGTCAACTTTTGGTAACCATATGGTAGAAGGATTCCCACACTGGAGTGAGATATAGTAGCAGAAACACCAAGAAACTACCAAAGTAGTGATATTTGGGAACTGATCATACTGTAGCTTCTACAACTGGAGGTTTTGTGGTCATTAAAGGTATAAAATTAATCTTTGGGGGCCTTTAAACATTTTGGTAACCATATGGCAGAAGGATTCCCACACTGGGATGAGATATAGTGTCAGAAACACCAAGACACTACCAAAGTAGTGATATTTGGGAACTGATCAGACTGTAGCTGCTACATTCGGGGGTTTTGTGGTCACCATAGGTACACAATGAAACTTTGGGGGCTTATAGACTTTTTGGTAACCATATGGCAGAAGGATTGCCACACTGGGATGTGGTATAGTGGCAGAAACACCAAGAATCTACCAAAGTAGTGATATTTGGGAACTGATCAGACTGTAGCTGCTACATTTGGGGGATTTGTGGTCAGTAAAGGTACATAATGAAACCTTGGGGGCTTATGAACATTTTGGTAACCATATGGCAGAAGGATTCCCACACTGGGGTGAGATATAGTGGCAGAAACACCAAGAAACTACCAAAGTAGTGACATTTGGCAACTGATCAAACTGTAGCTGCTACATTTGGGGGTTTTGTGGTCATTAAAGGTACAGGATCAATCTTTGAGGAATTGTAAACATTTGGGTAACCATATGGCAGAAGGATTCCCACGCTGGGATGAGATATAGTGGCAGAAACACCAAGAATCTACCAAAGTAGTGATACCAGGGAACTGATCAGACTGTAGCTGCTACATTTGGGGGTTTTGTGGTCAGTAAAGGTACATAATGAATCTTTGAGGAATTTTAAACATTTTGGTAACCATATTGCAGAAGGATTCACAGGCTGGGATGAGATATAGTGGCAGAAACACCAAGAAACTACCAAAGTAGTAATATTTGGGAACTGATCAGACTGTAGCTACTACATTTGGGGGTTTTGTGGTCAGTCAAGGTACATAATGAATCTTTGAGAAATTGTTAACATTTTGGTAACCATATGGCAGAAGGATTGCCACGCTGGGATGAGATATAGTGGCAGAAACACCAAGAATCTACCAGAGTAGTGATATTTGGGAACTGATCAGACTGTAGCTGCTACATTTGGAGTCTTGTGGTCATTAAAGGTACATAATGAAACTGTGAGGTCTTGTTAACATTTCGGTAATCATATGGCAGAAGAATTCCCACACTGGTATGAGGTATAGTGGCAGAAACACCAAGAAACTACCAAAGTAGTGATATTTGGCAACTGATCAGACTGTAGCTGCTACATTTGGGGTTTTTGTGGTCATTCAAGGTATATAATAAATCTTTGGGGGCCTGTAAACTTTTTGGTAACATATGGCAGAAGGATTTCCCAACTGGGATGAGATATAGTGGCAGAAACACCAAGAATCTACCAAAGTGGTGATATTTGGGAACTGATCAGAGTGTAGCTGCTACATTTAGGGTTTTTGTGGTCATTTAAAGGTACATAATGAAACTTTGGTGGCTTTGAACCATTTTGGTCACCACTTGGCAGAAGAATTCCCACACTGGGATGAGATATAGTGGCAGAGACACCAAGAAACTATCAAAGTAGTGATATTTGGGAACTGATCGCACTGTAGCTGCTACATTTGGGGTTTTCGTGGTCATTAAAGGTACTCAATGAGACTTTGGGGGATTTTGAACATTTTAGTAACCATATGGCAGAAGGATTCTGTAAACCCCCCTCCTCCCTTGGGGTTCACAAGGAGTCACAGATGACTCCCACATGTCACATAGTCAGATATAGCCCGGTTCACTTCCTTCACTGGTTCAGCAGAGAACTGACTAGCAGTCTCTCTGAACCAGGTAAGCCTCTTTCTTTCTTCTCTTGTGTTTTCTCTCTTCTCATCCCTCTAGGAGAGAACTGACTAGCAGTCTCTCTGAACCAGTGCAATCCAAAGCTCCCCCTGTGTGGTCCTAGAACGTTTCCTCTGCGCCTGTTCCACCGCGCATCCGCCATCCGCTCCAGTGAAAGGACACAACCCTTCCACTTTTTTTCTACATCCAAACACCAACAATTCTGCTCTGTCCGTTCTGTTCTGTCCGTTCCGCTCCGTCCGTCCGTTCCAAAATTACAACCTGTTCCATCTGCCCGCCTGTTCCAATCCGTCCAACCTGCTTCAAAATCTCTGGATTTTTTTTCTCTTGTCAACAACCCCATCTCCTTCATCTCATTGCTCCGCTCTGACTAGCAAAGAAAAGAAATAAAAATGCAACCATCTCAAGGATCTTCTTCATCAATTAGCAGCTACAAAGAGTGCATCAGAAATCTCAAGTGCCTTGTACACCTTTTGTGTTGAGATGAACTGGGACTGAAGCAGCAAGCAGGAGCGGAGTGAGTGCGTTAGAAAGGATAAGGTTCATTTCATACAGCAGAGAGGAAAGAGAAGAAGAGAAAAGAATGAGAGAACGAACCTGAAGCAGCAAGCAGGAGCGGAGTGAGTGCGTTAGAAAGGATGAGGAAAAACCTTTCCAACTGCTTGCAACTTCAGGTTTAAGTAGCCGAGTGAAATGAGATACAAGTGTCACAGAATGTGACATGAGAGATGAGCACACAGATTGAAGCAGACAACGAAATGAGCAACCTCAACACCCCCCCTTGCTGAAAATCTGAGAAAAGGAGAAAAAAACAAAGTGGGAGAAGAAAAGGAACACTAGATTATTCCAAACATATGCCGGTGTTTTTCCAGAAGAACCCGCGGAAGAGGTTTTGTCAGCATGTCTGCAAGCATATCGTGGGTCGAGACGTGGAAGATTTTGATTTTGGCGTCTTTCACACACTCGCGCACAAAATGATAGCGAGCGTCGATATGTTTCGTACGAGAATGGTGTTCCGGATTGTTGGCCAAGGCTTCAGCGCCTTCGTTATCGACATGGAGGGGTAGAGCCTCTTGAGGGCGGAGGCGGAGTTCTGTGAGGACGTTCCGAAGCCAAAGGCCTTCTTTGCAGGAGTCTGACAACGCCTTGTATTCAGCCTTGGTGCTGGATAGAGAGACAGTGTCCTGTTTCCGGGATTTCCAGGATATGGCTCCATTGCCAATTCTGTAGGTGTATGCGGAAGTTGAGTGACGGTCTTCACGATCCTCGGCCCAGTCGGAGTCGGAGAAGCCACTGCAAGAGAGAGAACCTCCTAGACGAAGGCGTAGATGTTTTGTGGACACTAGATAGTTCAGAATGCGGATAGCTGCAGCCCAGTGTGCGGCGGAGGGATTTATGAGGAATTGTGACAATTTGTTGACCGCAAAAGAGATGTCCGGTCTGGTGCATTGAGCGACCCACAGGAGGGAGCCAATGAGTTGATTGTACGGCCCGGGGGAGGGAAGTTCATCAGGCCCACGCTTACGGAGATCTTTGAAGAAGGAGTCGGTGGGGGTAGACACGGATAAGGAAGGTCCAGAAAGGAAACGGGGAATAAGGTCTTCAATGTAATGAGTCTGAGACGTGAAAAGGAGACGTTCTTCGATGTCGCGCGTGATTTTGATGGAGAGGAAGTGGTGAAGTTCCTCATCAGCTCCAATTTTGAATCTACGCCCAAGAGAGGCTATGAGGGAAGAGACATAAGAAGGTTCTCCAACAACGGTGAGATCATCCACATGTACAGTGACCGCACTGATGAGTTTATTCTTTTCAAGCCGAAAGTAGAGAGTGGGGTCGTATTTGGATTGAAGGAGGCCAAGATCGAGGAGAGCTGAGTGAAGCTCCTGATTCCACTGTCGAGGAGATTGTTTTAGACCGTAGAGAGACCGCGTGACCTCGCAGACGTAGTCAGGATGGATGGAATCCTCAAAACCGGTAGGTTGTTCCATGTACACCGGTTCGTCTAGATGACCGTTTAAGAATGCCGTTTTGAAATCCACTTGTCGTCCTGCCCATTTGCGGACTGCGAGAAGACTACAGATAAGGCGAAGAGTTTCCATGCGGAGAGTTGGAGAGAAAACCTCATTGTAGTCCATCCCGCGAACCTGAGAGTAGCCCATGGCAACAAGTCGGGCTTTTAGTTTGAGAATGGATTTGTCTGGTCGGCGTTTGACCTTAAAAACCCATTTGGACTTTATTATCTTGCGCTTGTCCGGGCGGGGAACAAGCCTCCAGGTCTCCATCCCTAGGAGAGAGGAGAATTCGTCATTTGCAGCCTTAAGCCATCGTTCCTTGTTTGGGGAGCGTTGGAGTTGACGCCAAGTTTTCGGAGTATCCAGATCTCCGGGGGAGACTGCGGCCTTGGACAAGTGACCCAATCGATCAGGAGCTTTTCTTGAGCGGTTTGACCGGCGGACTGGCGGCATAGGGGCAGGCAGAGAGGGAGACGGAGGAAGGGGAACAGCTGCAGCAGGCGGGGGCGATGGCGACCTGTGGGCAGGTGAAGGTGAGCGACCCTCTTGGAGGGGAGGCGAAGAGGGAGGCGGAAGAGGACGAAGGAAAGGCAATGGGGGAGAAGTTGGCGAGGAGGCATGCTTACCAGGAACCACTCGAGAAGGAGGCAAAGAGTGACGTGAGCGATCCGCCGGAGGTGGCTCAGGAGGTGCGTGGATGGACGCCAATAGTCTCCTGTCGAAACGGGGCTGGAGAGGAATGTTAAGGGGAGGATCAAAGATGGATGGACGGGAGGTGGTTGTTTGCGACTGCGGGAGCGGACGAGGAGTGGGTACCGATGGGAGCGGAGGAGAGACCGAGGCGAGTGGAGGAGAAGGCACGATGGGGTTAGGCGGCGATGAGGATGGCGCAGGAGGAGACGGATCCCGTGGAGGAGAGCTGACTGGAGGAGTCGGGGGAGGACGAGACGGCCAGGGTAGTTCAATGGTGATTGAAGGTGACGGACCAACAGTGCGATGGTCATAGGGGAAAGTAGAATCATCAAAAAGAACATCTCGTGTCTTAACTACTTGCCTGTTTTGGAGATCCCAAACTCGGAAACCGTTACCATCGGAGATGTAGGAGAGAAAAAGTGCCGCCCGGCCCTTGGGATCGAGTTTCTTTCTGTCCGCTTCGGGGAATTTGTACCAGACCAGGCATCCAAACGGATGAAGATCTTGAAGGGAGACCAATTCCTTTCCTAGAATGGAGTATGGGGAAAGGAAACCGGAGGGAGTAGAGAGAGGGATTGAATTGAAGGAATAGAGAATGTGTCGAAGGGCATCCACCCAAAAGGATTTTGGAAGTTTGGACCCCAGAAGAAGGCAACAAATGAGGTTTCCCAAAGTCCTGTTGGCCCTCTCTGCCACGCCATTCAACTCAGGAGAGTGGGGAGGGCCGGGTTCGTGTTTGATACCCGCGTCCAGAAGAAAATTCTCAAAGGCTTTTGAAAGGTACTCCCCGCCATTGTCCGAGCGGAGAGATTGAATACGGTAGCGTCCATCTTTCTCAAAAAACGCCTTAAAGATTTTAAAGCAACGAAAAACCTCACTTTTGCATTTCATTGGCATAACGAAAATTGATTTAGAACAGTCGTCTATAAATGTGACAAAGTATTTGTAGCCTTCGCGAGAGGAGGTTTCAAAAGAGCCCACGTCTGAGTGAATCAGCTCGCCAGGAGTCGGAGAGCGGTACGGGGAACGAGAAGTGAAAGGGGAGCGGTGCATTTTTGACTGGATGCAGATATGGCACTGCTGGACGTTGATCTCATTCATTTGAGTCGGATGGATGTTGTGTATCCGGAGGAGTTTCTTCAGGGACTTTAGGCCTATGTGGGAAAGCCGAAGATGGTAGCCAAAAAGAGAATTGTCAGTGTGTCGTCCAGGGACCACAGAAGCGGAGCTGGAAGTCACCTCGCCGGATGGGAGATAAAAGAGATTCCCTTTTTGGTATCCTCGACCGACTATGGTGCCGGAGACTCCAAAGTCCTTCGCATCGTAGATATCGCAGGAGTTAGGAGTAAAAACCAGACAAAGGGATTCGTCGCACATGCCCGCAACGGATAGAAGGGGTTCGTGGAGATCCGGAACTACCAGTGTTTTGATAGATTTGGAGATGTCGAGTGGAAGGGATGCTTGGCCTTTGTGGGTGGCGGAGACAACGGAGTTGTCGGCAAGGCGGACCGGAATGGATGTTGTCTTGAGATGAGACACATGGTCGGCGGTGGGGGTCATGCTCATGGAGCAGCCCGAATCAATATTCGCATCGATTGATGCTTGGAAGGAGGAGATGGAGGGAACGAATTCGGATACGATCCCGGCATACTCTGAGCCGGCGGAGTCGGATTCTCTATCAGAGTCACTGCCCAGCTCGACGACTGTGGTGAGCCCTGCTTTGGCAGCCGGTTTGGGTGATCCACGGTCTGGACCTGCGGAGGTGCGTTTTCGGGAGTTGTCCTTAGAGGAGTTTTTACCGGAGTCCGAGTGGCGACCAGAGGTATTGCTGGTACGGCGGCCTTGTTGATGCTCTTCTAGGACCCGTTCTGCGGTTTTGCAGATTGAGAGATCGTGGCCTTTGATTTTGCAGAAAGTGCAGAAAAGAGAATCATTGAAGGGTGTTCTGGCCTTGCCGCTCGATGAGGTTTTAGCGACGGAGGCGGAGATAGAATGATCCTCCTCGTCACGAGACTTTCGACGGAGGGATTTGGCTTTGAGTGCCGAGACAATGCAAGAGGATGTGATTGACTCCTCGCTCATCATGGAAGAGACACAGTGTAACCAATCGACCGGGAGAGAGCCGAGGAGAGCAGCCGAATGGATATCGTCAGTCGTTAGAGGCTTTTTCTCCGTGATGAGAGAGTTGAGATTCTCTGCGCAGAGTGCAAGCTCCTTGATGTGGCTGTCGACATCGTCTCCAGTCATTCGAAGTGTAACGAGTTTACGAAGCCAGTACATACGGCCTCCGGCGGTGGAATCGAGGTGGGCTTTTTGAAGAGAGTCCCACATGCCCTTGGCATCAGTACCAAAAGCTTGGATAAGACAAAGGTTGTCTTGGTGGACCGTGCGGGCAATGAAAGAGCAAACATCGGCATTGTCGGTAGCCCATTTGGCCGTGCGTTCTTCGGGTTTTACCGGCTCCAATAGGTAGGCAAGTTTTACCGAGGTAAGGTGAACGGTGACGACAAAACTCCAGCTGAGGTAATTGGAGCCCGGTTCAGGTGGGGTGAGCTGGGGAATACCGGCGACTTTAAGCGAGGAAGACGATTCGGAGTTGTCCGGGACAGCAGAGTCTGCCATGGTTGAAATGGTCTGGAAGGTGGTTGATCCTTAAGATGGTTTAACACACTTTGTTCGAAAACAAAGTTCGAAGTCCTGTGAGATCCTTGCGCTTTCAGGTGCAACTGGTGCTCATAACCTGTTGAGATGAACTGGGACTGAAGCAGCAAGCAGGAGCGGAGTGAGTGCGTTAGAAAGGATAAGGTTCATTTCATACAGCAGAGAGGAAAGAGAAGAAGAGAAAAGAATGAGAGAACGAACCTGAAGCAGCAAGCAGGAGCGGAGTGAGTGCGTTAGAAAGGATGAGAAAAAACCTTTCCAACTGCTTGCAACTTCAGGTTTAAGTAGCCGAGTGAAATGAGATACAAGTGTCACAGAATGTGACATGAGAGATGAGCACACAGATTGAAGCAGACAACGAAATGAGAAACCTCAACATTTTGCTTGCCGGGTCCGTGCCAGTGCTCAACAACTATGCATCCCGGTCCCCAATTATCTCCAGTGCTCCCCTGGCCGGATTGTTTCAATACTCAATCAAGCAAGGGCTTGAGTCTGTCCTAACTGACAGGACATCAATGCGGGCGGTGTTACTAACTCAATTGCCCAAGACGCCCTTGCCGCCCATTTCTCCCAACTTGCCGCCCTCACTGATCACGAGGCCCCCCAGCTCTATCTCCTGCTTCAACAAGACCCGGTCATTGCCCCTAACCTTTGTCTGCTGCCCATTGTCCTTGGCTACCTCCGTTGGGAAACCTAGCCCCTTCTCTGCGTCCTACCCCTCGGCTATGTCCTCCACTTTGGTTCTTGCATCTCTACCCCACTTCAATGCCAACACCTCTACCGCAAGGCTCTCATCAGGACCTGCCTCTTCAAGCTCATCCCACATCTCCCTTGCCTCATCTTCTTGCTCAGCCACATCCGCCGGCTCTGATCTACAAATTAGCCACCCTCACCTCTGCTCAACTACCAAGCTCGCCTCGACCTTGCCAAAGCCCTCTGCACCATCTGCCGCCCCTCCCCTTTCTGCATCCATCAGGCTGAAACAGGCCGCATCCTTCTCCGAAAGAACCCCCACAAACAATACCACAATCCCCAGGACACCCTCAGCGACCCCCTTTGAGACCCCTCTCCTTAGGCGACCTCTGAGGAACTGATCAGACTGTGGCTGCTACGTTTGGGGGTTTTGTGGTCATTAAAGGTACATAATGAATCATTGGGGGCCTTTTAACATTTTGTTAACCATATGGCAGAAGGATTCCCACGCTGGGATGAGATATAGTGGCAGAAACACCAAGAAACTACCAAAGAAGTGATATTTGGGAACTTATCAGACTGTAGCTGCTACATTTGGGGGTTTTGTGGTCATTAAAGGTACATAATGAATCATTGGGGGCCTGTAAACATTTTGGTAACCATACGGCAGAAGGATTCCCAGGCTGGGATGAGATATAGTGGCAGAAACACCGAGAAACTATCAAATTAGTGATATTTGGGAACTGATCACACTTCAGCTGCTACATTTGGGGGTTTTGTGGTCATTAAAGGTACATCATGAATCATTAGGGGCCTTTTAACATTTTGGTAACCTTATGGCAGAAGAATTCCCATGCTGGGATGTGATATAGTGGCAGAATCACCAAGAAACTACCAAAGTAGTGATATTTGGGAACTTATCAGACTGTAGCTGCTACATTTGGGGGTTTTGTGGTCATTAAAGGTACATGATGAATCATTAGGGGCCTGTTATCATTTTGGTAACCGTATGGCAGAAGGATTCCCACACTGGGATGAGATATAGTGGCAGAAACACCAAGAAACTATCAAATTAGGGCCTGTACCATGGGCCTCAATTTTGAAAAATTTCAACTTTTTTTGCCCTGTACACAAAAATTGAAAATTAGCGGAGGGTTCAAATGTTGAAATTCTTCGCATTTGGGCTCAAGCCTACATTTTGGCCAGGCTCAGTTTTTGTCCCAAGAAATTTTGAGGCAAATAAATTTGGAAAATTTCAATTTTCATGGCCTATGGTACAGGCCCTTAGTGATATTTGGGAACTGATCAGACTGTAGCTTCCACATTTGGGGGTTTTGTCACCAGGAAACATCAGTAGTCACTAGATGACAACTGACATGACACCTGCTCCAGCTGGCTATCCAGCCTCTAGTGCAATTTTCACAAGCTGATCCTCAGCTTTGTCCCAGGCCCAGCTGCTGCTCAGCCTTGGCCCAGGCCCAGCTGCTGCTCAGCCTTGGCCCAGGCCCAGCTGCTGCTCAGCCTTGGCCCAGGCCCAGCTGCTGCTCAGCCTTGGCCCAGGCCCAGCTGCTGCTCAGCCTTGGCCCAGGCCCAGCTGCTGCTCAGCCTTGGCCCAGGCCCAGCTGCTGCTCAGCCTTGGCCCAGGCCCAGCTGCTGCTCAGCCTTGGCCCAGGCCCAGCTGCTGCTCAGCCTTGGCCCAGGCCCAGCTGCTGCTCAGCCTTGGCCCAGGCCCAGCTGCTGCTCAGCCTTGGCCCAGGCCCAGCTGCTGCTCAGCCTTGCCCCAGGCCCAGCTGCTGCTCAGCCTTGGCCCAGGCCCAGCTGCTGCTCAGCCTTGGCCCAGGCCCAGCTGCTTCTCAGCCTTTGCCTGAGCAAGAATGGGCATTGATAAATTATGCACACCCGTCCCCCAGGGGCACGCCCCGCCCACACCCTTTGAAAAGGGCGTGTGGGACCGCACGCTCTTTGGGCCTTTCTCAAGGGTGTGCGACTCGAAGGGCGTGCAAGGGCGTGCACGTCCCCACATAGGCATGCACAAGCGTGCACCGTGCCTGCTCGCCAAGAGCCCCTCGCAGTGGGCAGGTGCAAGTACATATACCTGCTTGCCGAGAGCCCCTCGGCGGGTAGATGTATGTATCCCTGCTTGCCTAGAAGGATAACTCTTGGCGAGCAGGTATACAAACACCTGCCCGCCGAGAGCTCCTTGGCGGGTAGGTGTATGTATCCCTGCTCGCCGAGAGGGATAACTCTTGGCAAGCAGGTATACAAACACCTGCCCCACGAGCCTGCTCACCAAGAGCCCCTTGGCGGGCAGGTGCATGTATCCAGGCATACAGATCCCACCTTGCCAAGAGCCTCTTGGCAACAGGTATACATACACCTGCCCGCCAAGCCTGCTCACCAAGAGCCCCATGGTGGGCAGGTGCATGTATACCTGCTCGCCAAGAGAAATTCTTGGCAAGCAGGCATACAGATCCCACCTCGGCAAGAGCCTCTCGGCAAGCAGGTATACATACACCTGCCCACCAAGCCTGTTCACCAAGAGCCCCTCGGCGGGCAGGTACATTTATACCTACTTGCCAAGAGAAATCCTCGGCGAGCAGGCAGACAGATCCCACCTCGCCAAGAGCCTCTGGGCGAGCAGGTATACTTGAACCTGCCCGCCGAGGGGCTCTTGGCGAGCAGGCTCGGCGGGCAGGTGTTTGTATACCTGCTCGCCAAGAGTTATCCTTCTTGGCGAGCAGGCAAGGCTCTTGGCAAGCGGGAATATGTATGCCTGCTCACCAAGAGGTGTATGCCTGCTTGCCAAGGATTTCTCTCGGCAAGCAGGTATACATCCACCTGCCTGCCGAGCCTGCTTGCCAAGAGCCCCTCGGCGGGCAGGTGCAAGTATACCTGCTTGTCAAGAGGCTCTTGGCAAGGTGGGATATGTATGCCTGCTCGCCGAGGAGGTATAAATGCACCTGCCCGCCGAGGGGCTCTTGTTAAGCAGGCTCGGCGGGCAGGTGTATGTATACCTGCTCGCCGAGAGGCTCTCGGCGAGGTGGGATCTGTATTCCTGCTCGCCAAGGATTTCTCTTGGCAAGCAGGTACCTGCCCGCAGAGGGGCTCTTGGTGAGCAGGCTTGGCAGGCAGGTGTCTGTATACCTGCTTGCCGAGAGTTATTCTTCTCGGCAAGCAGGGATACATACACCTACCTGCCGAGGGGAGCGGGCAGGTGTTTGTATACCTGCTTGCCAAAAGTTATCCTTCTTGGCGAGCAGGCAAGGCTCTTGGTGAGCAGGTGCATGTATGCCTGCTATCCAAGAGGCTCTCGGCGAGGTGGGATCTGTACCTGCCCGCCGAGGGGCTCTTGGCAAGCAGGTATACTTGCACCTGCCCGCCAAGAGGCTCCCGACAAGCCATGGTGCACGCCCGTGAACGCCCATGTGGGGGCGTGCACGCCCAGGCCCATACAGGGGCGTGCATGCCCTTTGACTCGCACACCCTTGATAAAGGGCGTGCAGTCCACCTGACCAGTCCACATATTCCCCCCTTGAAGGATTGTTCCTGCGCGCGCGGGAGACGTCCTTCAAGGGTGTGTTACACCCAACCAGCGCCACACGCCCTTTTTGAAGGGCATGGGCAAGGGCGTGCCCCCGGGGGACGGGTGTGCGTTTATCAACACCTGTTCTTGGCTGAGCGGTGGCTTGTCTTGTGCCAAGACTGAGGGGCAGCTTGGCCTGGGCCAAGGGGAAGCAGCAGCTGTGCCTGGGACAAAGCTGAGGAGCAGCTTGTGAAAAATGCAAGCTAGAGGCTTCAGCTGTGCCAAAATGGGCACTGAGCTGTGTGCCAGCCAGCCTTGAACTAGCAGATGGAGTAGCTTTGGAGGTAAAAGCAGAGCTGTGTTATGTCAGTTGTCATCAACTGACTTCTTTTTTTTCCTGGTGTGTGGTCATTAAAGGTACCTAATGACCCTTTGGGGTTCTTTAAACATCTTGGTAACCATATGGCAGAAGGATTCCCACGCTGGGATGAGATATAGTGGCAGAAACACCAAGAAACTATCAAAGTAGTGATATTTGGGAACTGATCAGACTGTAGCTTCTACATTTGGGGGTTTTGTGGTCATTAAAGGTACATAATGACTCTTTGGGGTTCTCTAAACATTTTGGTAACCATATGGCAGAAGGATTCCTATGCTGCGATGAGATATAGTGGCAGAAACACCAAGAAACTATCAAAGTAGTGATATTTGGGAACTGATTGCACTGTTGCTGCTACATTTGGGGGTTTTGTGGTCATTAAAGGTATTTAATGAATCATTGGGGGCCTGTAAACATTTTGGTAACCATATGGCAGAAGGATTACCACGCCTGGATGAGATATAGTGGCAGAAACACCAAGAAACTAGCAAAGTAGTGATATTTGGGAACTGATCAGACTGTAGGTGCTAAATTTGGGGGTTTTGTGGTCATTAAAAGTATATAATGAATCCTTGGGGGCCTGTCAACATTTTGGTAACCAAATGGCAGAAGGATTCCCACACTGGGATGAGATATAGTGGCAGAAACACCAAGAAACTACCAAAGTGGTGATATTTGTGAACTGATCAGATTGTAGCTGCTGCATAATGGATGTGGCCCCAAACACAATATTTCTGGGTTTTATATGCAGAGCAATTGTCCGATGAAAATTTTTGTGGAAATATTCCTCATTAATCTGTGGTTGATAACAAAAGTAGATGAAAAAAAAGAACCTGATCACAAAAATATGCTAAAGCATGGTAAACTAATTTCAAAAAGGCCTTCCATGCATGTAGCACTTCAATTATGATGTGCAATATCTTCCGGAAGTTCAACCAACCAAATTAACAAGTTCTGCAGGATGGTATCATGAGAGAGGTCAGGGGTCAATGTTTTTCCTTTTTTGAAAAAAAGTAGATTTGGAGACTTCTGATAACATCAATTTTTGAAGGCAAAAAAAAAAGGAAAAAACTTTGAGACCCCTTAGCCACCCTGGATTAATCCTAAAACTTGCAATGTCTTTTTTTTCATGAAAAATTGAATGGTGTATGTAGAAATTTATGAATGTTATCAGGCAAAAAAAAAGATTCCTGTGGCTTGAAGCTCACACAGGGGGAAGGAGAGAGATTATAGAAGAGTATTAAGGAGACATGGAACACAGACAAAGGTATCAAGAGGAATAAAAAAAATGATCAATATAAATTGAACAATATACGCTATATTGATCAATATGCAACATCGCAAATTCATCCATCTTGGTAGTGCCCCTCATTCCACTCCTCAGCAGCACCATTCCCCCCAGAACTTAAGGAACTGTTTGACGGTACAAGCTCAGGTACAAATGATAACCAGTTTGGTGTCTACAAACTAACGCTTGATTCCAGATTCAGGTAATTTCATCGATCTCATTTGCATGTACAACAATGCTGTATTGTTCACTTTGCTTGGCGCCAATATTGACTCTTCCGTACAAGGGCCATTCGGAATCAACACTTTCCGTATGTCAGGCGGACTCATCCATCTTATATCAAGCGTAGAACCACTTGACAACAACAATCCTGGATTTGCCCAGATATTTGTTGTTGGCGATTGAGGAACAAACAAGGCACAGCTCCGCATTGAGAAGGCGCAAGGGAGAGGAGGCAATGTAGGTCGTGGGCAAGGAATGCAAATATCCACTGTACAGAAGTTAATGGACTTCCTGTATCACCACAACCCTTATGCTATTGTCTACATGAACGCGCGGGAGGTTCTGTGCCAAACTGGTGCTCTCACATTCAAACTGCATTGCGTCCCTTGCCCCGGTTGTGATCCAAAACGCTACAATCAACCCACAACCAACGAGGTCGCCGTGATTGTTAGGGGCGCCGGTGATATAATTGAGGAGCAACAAATATTACTCCACTGCGCAGATGGTCAGCTACAAGCAATATCTGATACTCATTTGTTGTATTTCCCCCTCCGCTATCCGCTCTTTTTCCCCTTTGGAGATGACAGTGGGACAATTTATACCGGGTAGTAACTGCGCAGGGTGAGTGTTTTCCTCAATGAGATTCCTGCAAATACTGACAACCTCACAGTCGCAGGGCAAGTTGTTGGCCCCCTGGAATGGTTCTCATTCCTTCTATTCAAACGCCCTCATCATTTCTCCGCAATCCTTGCAGGGCGTGCGCTGCTTCAGGAGCTCGTATGTGATATGTACATTTGCATTGAGCAATCCCAAACATCCTTCATAGAGTCAAACCAAAACAAACTTCAAGCCAACAAGTACAACGCCCTTGTCAAAGGATTGGAGAATGGGAGCGTCATTTTCGGTCGCCAAATTATACTCCCCTCAACCTTCATTGGCAGCCCTCGAGGCATGTTGGAACTTTACCAGAATTCAATGGCCATTGTGCGGAAGTACGGTCCTCCTTCTCTCTTCATTACCATGACGGCCAACCCCAACTGGCCCGAGATAGTCGCCATCATCACCCCTCACAAGTCTGCTGTTGACCACCCAACAATAGTTTCCCAGGTATTTCACCCAAAGGTCAAGGCGCTAATGTTCCAACTCGCCAAGATGGGACGCTTGGGCAAGGTCGTTGCATATGTCTCCGTAATTGAGTTCCAGAAGAGGGGGCTCCCTCACCTCCACCTTATGATCACTCTTGATCCAAGTGACCGGCCTTACACTCCAGAAGAAGTCGATAGGCTTGTATCCGCTAAAATTCCCAACGAGTTTTACAAACCACGCCTCCATGAACTGGTAACTCAATTTATGCTTCATGGTCCTTGTGCCAGCCGCTCGTGTTGGACTGGCGAGCACTGCAAATCTGGTTACCCCAAGCCCTTCACCCCTTGAACTGTCATTATCGATGGAGCTTATCCCGCGTACTTGAGGGGCAACAAGGGGGCTACCTTCACAAAACACACAAGCACTTTCACCAACAGCCACATTGTGCCTTATAATAAGTTTCTTACCCTCATGTTTGAAACACACATTAACATTGAAATACCTGTCAACACTACAGCAATCAAGTACCTTTACAAGTATATCACAAAGGGCCACGACAGATCGTATATGGCAGTCGATGTTGCTAATGAAGTTCAGGCATACATTGATGCACGATACATCAGTCCACCAGAAGGTTAGTCATACAGCATGATTGATGTCACTCAATGCTCAGCTTGCACTTCCCGCAGCATGTTGGAGATTGTTTAAGTTTCCATTGTCAGATTGGTCTCCGGCCGTCACGCGACTTGCAATTTATGATGCCGGTGAACACCTCGTGTATTTTGATTCCAACAAGGGCGCCAAAGGGCAAATCAAGTCAGGCAAGGCGTCCTTGACAAATCTAATTGGTTACTTCAAACTCAACCAGAAGAATAGCGTCGGGGCTAAAGGCCGTGAAGAGAGAACACTGCTGTATGAAGAGATACCTCTTTTTTTCTGGTGGGACAAAGGTAAAAAGGCTTGGCTCCCGCGCAAAACAAAATCAGAAGCCTTCGGCCGAATGTACTCCGTATCCTTTCTGGCAGGCAAAAAATTCTACTTGCGTGTTCTTCTCCTCCATTGCAAAGGTGCTTGATCTCACAAGGAGCTTCAAACTGTTGACGGCCACCGCGCCAACACTTACCAGATTGCTTGTAATTGACTTCATCTGCTTGTTGACGATTATTTGTAAGACCAAACAATTCAAGAATCAGCCACAGTTCAAACAGGCTATCAACTTGCAGAAATGTACGCAATGATGTGCATCCACCCGCTCCCCTCGGATCCTAAGAAGCTGTTTGAAGAACACTTTGGATCATTCACGGACGACACCCCCCCCATCAACATGAACAATTGCTCCAGCCGCTTACTTTGGCCTGAGGAAAGGCGAGTGTTGGCCCTGTTACGAATGGCAGGCATCCTCCACAAAATGGGGAGCAATTTGGAAGCTTGTGGAATTATCATCAGCAGGGCCGATAAGCGGTCATTAGCTCGTCTTGAACACAAATGCCTTGGAAATGAAGACTTTTCTGAAATATTCTCTTGCCTCCGTTCCAACAGGGCTAAGTTCAACGCTGCTCAATTGGTATTTTTCAACAGTGTCAAGAAATCATTGACGGGAAGGAAACCTTGCGTATTCTATCTTGATGGTCCTGGCGGGACGGGCAAAACTTTCATCCTAAACTCTATCATCAATTTCGCTGAAACAAAGCACATTGCAAAAATCATCACCGCTTCATCGGGCATCGCCGCACTCCTGCTCAAGTCTGGACAGACCGCTCACTCCACGTTCAACATTCCAATTGATGTAGAAAGGAATGTTGAATGTCCTGTTGAAACTGATTCTGCATTCGCGCAGAGGTTGATTGCAGCGCGTCTCATTATTTGGGATAAAGTTGTGACAGTTCACAAGAACTGCATTGATGCTGTTGATCGCACACTCAAACAATTGAGCAATTCCACTCTCCCTTTTGGCGGGAAAACGGTTGTATTTCCCGGCAATTTTAGGCAAATACTACCTGTGGTTAAATACAACAAGTTTCCGCCTTTGTACGCTGCAACAATCAAATCATCCCCAATTTGGGCCACTGTAACCAAATTCAAGCTACATGAAAATATGAGGCTTGCGGCAGCTTTGCGAGGCGCAGCAATGGACAACAACCAATTATTTGCAACAGCTCTCCTTTGCTTAGGCAAAGGTAAAGACCAGCCAAATGACTTCGGGATCTTGTTGCTTGACGCAATGAAGCTCAAATCGTATACAAACACCCGCGAAATGAGCGCTTGTCTCACAAACTTTGTTTACCACGATCTCAACACTATTGACCGCAGGAACACTGGAGAAGTCGTCAATTATTTGAACAAGCGGTGCATACTGGCTCCCTTGAACCAAGACGTCAAACAAATTAACAAAGACATCATGAACACTTTCCCAGGTGACGCGATAGAATTAAAGTCCATTGACACACCGGACCCAAATGGATGTGATAGTCTTCCCAAGGAGTGCCTCAATAAAATTTCTGTGTCCGGTTTTCCAGAACACTCAATTTCATTGAAGATCAGAATGCCAGTCGTTGTCACCCAAAACATGAATATTAACAGGGGCATATGCAACAGAACCCAAATGCTCATTGTTGGCTTCTGTCAAGTTTACATTCAAGGTCAGCTGATGACAGGACCTTTCAGAGGGAGGTGTATCATGTTACCTCAAGTCAAGTTGCACAAAAAAGGGTCAGCACAGTCCAGTCTCAGTTTTTTCCGGTATCAGTTCCCTATCTTCCCGCATACGCTATGTCTATCAACAAGGTGCAAGGCCAGACATTTGGGAGGGTGGGAGTCTTCTTGAGTACCAATGTTTTTTCACATGGAAAACTCTATGTTGCTCTATCTTGCATGTCAAATGTTGAAGATCTTCTTATTGCAAAGCCTCAAGAAAGATCCGGTGTTGTGAATGTAGTTCACCGTTAAATTTTCGGAATTTTGGTGAGTCATCAACTATCCCAGCGCTAACGCTACAAATTCAAGTCACCCTTAACAAATCTCATTGTTGTATTGACAGGCTTCTGAGCCTGATTTGCTGGGATCACTTTGAACCGTGGTTTTGAATATTAGCTGATCTTTTCCTCACTCAAAGGGGCCGACGGAAACTTCTTATTACTGTTGGAATTTTCTTCGTATGTAATGTATGTGATGTGATTGTTAACTTAACAATTGGGTACTTGAAAATTATCATTTGCAGCTTTCCTCCACGTCAATCTGCCATATAATTTGTTCTTCATCACTTCTACTCTTGCTCATGAGTGTTTGTCAAAATTTGTCCTAAATCGCCAATGCGCGTACCACTCATTTCCGCGTAAATTCTCAGCCACTGGCTGAAATTCATCCCCCCATTGCAGGTCAGCTGTTCATGAACAATGATCAGAATGGAGCGCTTGACGCAAGGAGTGTAGATATTTTGACTGTGCATATCACAAACCCAATCAAAACTACGCCCAGGCGTTGACACGTTGATTGAAAAACGGCCCAAGACAGGAAACATGTTGCAACTCTATTATATGAAATATGGGGAGATGATGAGTTCACTTTTCCCGAAATGTCAGACAAGTGGCCACGCTTCCGGTGGGTGAGGCAGTATTCAGTTTAAGGCATTGTGTGCTTCACTAGCTATCTGCAACCCACTACAAACCCAAACCCCTGAACAAACAAGCAGGCCCACCAAGGTCCTTTCAACACGGGAACTGTCACAACCGGAGCCAACTACAACCAATCAGCGTTCTCGATGGAGCCACATATTCAACACCCCTTCAGGCTCATCACAATGAATACACCACGCTGCCAAGGTGTTCAAATCTTAGTCAAAGAACTCAAGCTCAAGTACAAGTTTACCTTCTTGGTCGAGTACTGCGATGTGAGATCAGGAATTCAGAAAACCAACAAATTTTTAAGATTAAACACCAATGGTTTGATTCTTTGCGAATTGGTAATATTAGCCGTAAAGTATCTGATCTGCTTCCCCCTTAGGCAAGATACCTGTCCTACTTGACAACAACTTTGACACCATCAACACCACATTGTGCCCATTCACGGTTATGGAGAGCGGAGCTATCATGATTGTGAGTTCATGCAACATTTGAGCAACCTATAATATATTTGGATTGAATTACATTGCTGATAGTCTACCTTACAGCAACGGTGGGCCGCTACGCTAAACTATCCGTAGCGTGCGCTATCTGCTAGTTTAGCGTTGTGTAGTTCCTGACACATTGCCGTTAGTTGTAGCGCCCGCTATGGGCCGCTACGCTACGCTAACGGGCGCTAACAGCGCTATCAACTTTTTTAGCGGTTGAATAGCACTGCTAGCGCTGATAGCGGCGATAGAGGCCCTGTAGTTTCAAGGGGTGCCTGTTAGCGGTAGCGGGCAATCACTGCCTGCTAATGGAAAACCCTGTCATTTGTAGTTTAGATCCACTACGCTGCGCTGAACTACGGACTAAATGTAGCGTAGCGGCCCACCGTTGCTTACAGTACTTGTGCGACCGCGTTGACTGCGGTTTTGTTTTCCAGTTTGAGGACCCCCTTCAACTCTCAGATATGTATCAATGGATCGAGTGGGGTACCGCCAAATTAGTCACAATGACTCACGAGTTAATTGATATTTCTCGTAAGTATTCTGTGTTTCCAGGGACGGGTGTATTGTGACCAGCATAATTCAAAATGATGCTTGCTAGGTTATGCAAAAGAAAAGTGTCCTCCATTGGAGGCTCACTTAAGGGAGAAGATCAAGGCTTCCTATAGCCTCATGGAAGGTCACTTTACGGGTTTGAACGGAGGAGCTAAAAGGTTGTTTTTGGCTGGCAAGGGGGAAGGCAAGTATTCACTTGCGGATATAACTATTTGGCCGTGAGTATGACCATAAAGCAGCTTGCGGCCAATCTATCACTGAAATTCCTTGGTTTTCCATCTTTGATTTAGGTCGGTAAACATCTGCTTCCTTTGGGCCAATGAGGAAGAATTACTCGTCAACTACCCGCATATATGTCCTATTGTGGGCCACAAGAATCAAAAACCGAAAGGGTGTTTCAAACGGTTGCTCCTCCAAGTATGAGTCTGTTAACTGATCAAAGCCTCCCTTGTGGGGGATGATCTGCGGCATTGCTTGAAGCGCTGCCGGTGTTGAATAATTTTGTAGATTCAACATTCATGGCCACCATTGATGCTTATCTGCTTCCTCTCCGGAAACATCTTTATGCTGAGATGGCCAGACCTGAATTTTTTACATTATAATCATTGTACGCGTAGTCAGGTCTCCTTGAAAATCATCAACATGTTTGAAGTTTTTTTTTCATGTGGAAATCAACTAGATGGAGCGCGCATGTTGTCAAAGACAGGCTGTTGACCTTGCAGTCACAAAAGTCTTTTATTATACGCAACTATGGTGAAGGTGGACATCCAGTACTCTTTCGCCACATTTGACGCGGGTTGAGGCTCAGTGGGAAGGGATAACCAGAAGACTGGTTTGTGACTCGTCACACTCGGATTATCACACAATGAATTCAGTGAGCACCATGCGCTGAGCGCTCTAAAGTAATTGAAAATTCAATTAGCTGTGGCAACAAGCTTTGCCCAGGTTGAAGAGTCATAAATCTATAATTTAAGAAATCTGAATATGTTATAATTTCTGTTTTTTCTTGGGAGGGCATTACGCCTTGTTTGGTGGTTAATTGGGCGTGGTGATGAGGGTGGCTGGGGTTGATGGGTTGTGTTCTGGTGGGTAAGCGCCCGTTGGCGGATCCGTGAGGCGCCACTCTTGCATGGCAAGGACTGGTCTAGCTTGATTGAGTAGCAAGGTAGTTACGTTTGTCACTTGCCAAGCTGTTTGATTGAGGGCGCACGTAGTGTGACCAGGCCGGTCAGCTTGATAGTTTGAAGTCTGGGCTATGTCATACAAATGATTGTGGTGATGTTAGATGGCCCTATAAAAACAGGTGGGGTAATGCGATTGATGTTGACAAATTATCCCATTTACCCACAATACACTTACCAACTTAACTCTGAACTCTGTGCCAGCAATGAACGGCTTGGGTTTGGACGTTGCTTCTCCGGATGGATGTGATAATCTTCAATTTGACGTGGGATTCAGGCTGGGTAAAAAAGTGGGTTCCAATAATTTTTCACTGGCTGTTTGCTGACTTTGAGCTCAGTTTGAATGCATAGAATATGACGGCAAGGTGTTCAACCATTATATTCTGCCTGAGAACAGGAGGCGTTTGGGGATCGGCAGTGAAGCACACTCCAACAAGAGTTCTATTGCAACCCCGGTTGTTATCAAAGCACCCAATTTATCTGCTTTGGGTCATGATTTGAATTCGGGGGACTGGTATTTCATCAGAGGCGCAATAGGACGGGGGTTCAACGGCAATACTGAATGGGGTTTCAATCCTCTCCTTGCGCGCAGGACCGGTCAATTGCAATTGTTGTTCTTGCCAAGGCTGTTGGTCGTGACGGGTTGCGGCGGACTCAAATCCGTCGAAAATATTTAGGACACCAAGACGGACACTATTGTACACTCTGAAGTGGTAGTTACACATCATGTTGGCATGAGTACATTGTCTTACGGGTTAAATGGTAATACTGACTTTCTCCACTTAGGAATATGCGCTTCGAGTTGATTTGAGGGTTGCTGTCAAGCCAGAAGACATGCCGGCAGATATTGTTGAGTCTTTCATACCGGGATCTTGTGTCTCATTTGTTGATGTACATATAGGGGGGACCGGCAACGGTGGACTCATCAAGGTGGAGGTAAGCCTGCCTAATCAGCGTGGACATGGAGGTTGCAATCCTGACGCACTGATTCCTTAGGCATGGTGAGGGTCAGACATTGGGTGGTTGTGGTTGTGATGGGCGTGTGATGTTGGCTTTGAACATACCCTGGAACTACTTTGTTTAGGTTTTGGGCTTGTCCTAAATTGAAATGAACTACTGCTCAGGTGTAGCTTGTTGTTTGACACTTGGTGTCCGGCATGTTCATAGCGCCGTGCAAACCAGGCAATATTGGAAGGCAAAGCTAACAAAAATTTCATTGAATTTTTCCCTCAGGGTCAAAGGTGGAGGTTGAATGGTTGGTGTGTATATATGTGTAAGGTGAGATTGGGGGGTGGGGTCCCTGGGGGCCGGCTTGGCTAGATTGTGGACGTAAAACTACATAAAGTGACCCCTGCAGCGGCGCAGCCGCCTTGGCCTCTAGTCTATCTGCAAATTACAGTGGAAGAATTGTAAAAATGCCAGCATCTCAATTGACTGCAGCTCTCCCTGATTTGATCATTTCCCAATCAACTTCCGCACTACTCATATACTCAATGTTCTGGTGTTTTGATTGTGATATGAATTAGAAATTAAGCCAAGGAGTTCAACAACATTATGATTTGTCAAACAAGAATTCATCCTTGATTATAAAAAGCATAATGAAAAGCCTGTGAAATCTCACATTCAGCATACAACAGAAATTGAAAAATACAAAAATAAATCAACAGCTTTCATGTTGATTCAAACAAGTAATCATAAAATCCAAGTACAAAATATGAGAAATGGTACAACTTGTGTGTATTTTCTTTGAGAAAAGAAACCAAAATTTCCCTACTTTTAAGCATTAAATTCACTTTTCAAAATGATTTCTCTTTGCCAATTGATCCGTTTGATTGATGAAATAATGTGAGAGGCATTGATCTATACCAGAGCTATTTCTGGCTCAATACTTGATTGGTTGAATATGGATCAGTTGGAGATTTGGATAGGAAAAAGTGAGGTTTGAATTCATGACCAAAGGAAAGAGAAAAAAGAACGTGAGAAAACAGGCACAATGTGTTTTATAGATGGGATTAATAATATTTTAAATACAGCTAGGACTTCTTTTTCTTTGGAGCATTTGCATTATCAATTTGATTCTGCAAACCTCCAATAGCTAAAATCTTTTCGTATTGGCCATTAATGTAAGCAGTAACAGCAGCTGCCATTCATTTGTTTATCTGACAAGAAAATCCAATCCTGGTATAAAAGCCAGAAGGGGAACAGCCAGGGAGAGTTTGATGGCGATAGTCTTGGGACCGGAATACACAGAGCGTAACACCAAGAGTTTTATTCAAGTCTAAGCAGACTTGAAAATCACAAAAAGAAAACTGACCACCAATCATATCAAACCTTTCATCTCCCAGGATCTGAGGATTGTCTGGGTTTTTTGGGTTGAAGATCAGAATCCAACCAACCAGAGTCCAGTCGTTCACATTATTGTTGGTGTGTGGAAAGTTGTAAAAGTTGTACATGGTGAATGTCAGGAAAGAAGAAAATTTGGCAGATGTGTAAGGTTCACCATACTCCGTGTGATTCATTGATGGGTACTGGTTGTTGATCAGGAGTTCTTGATTGCAGTCATGAACGCCAGGTGCAAAGCTTCTCAACTTGTCTGAGATCCACTGGCCGGCTTTGAGGAGTTGGGCCTTCTGGTCGTCCGGGTCAAAATTGAGAAGCTTCATTTGTTTCCGCAAGGATTCCACGTTACAAAAGTGTCCAAAGTATTTGGTGTTCTTGGAACACTTGCGCCAGCCGTCCTTCCACAATGATCCACTACATTGGGGCCCGTTTGTGTCAATTTCAGAAACATAGTCAATTCTGCTGAGAAGGTGCAGGACAAACTTCTCCCAACCTCTTTTCTTGCTGGCAATCATTGTATCAAATGGATACCAAGCAGCCATGCAGAAGGGAGGGCAATTATTTGGGGAAAATATGCAAACACTGTGTGTCAGAGAGACATAATCTTGCTGAATTGTCTTGTCGGACATTAATTCTTTGTTTGGGCACGGATCATGTTGACGAGACGGCGGCACAGTACAGTGATGGATATTTGCGTGCTGGCCAGGGGTGCAAAGCGGGGCTTCTCTTTTGGCTTTTTCTTGGGCGAATCGCTTCTTATCTTTGCCCATACAAGAACGCTTTCCAGGCCTGGATAAATGTCCAAGGAAAAATAATGTTAGAATAAATTTTCCAACAGCGAATAAATAGAGGGTGAGAGGAATGAGAAGTGAGAAAAGCACAGTCTGAATGATGGTCAGTCCTCTGCTTTGTTTTTTGCTTGCTAATCTGAAAAATGGTGAGTTGTAGAGGTAGCTGTGGCACGGTTGATGTGCATGCCGACTGCACTACCCCAATGAAACACCAATGCTTGCTTGACCCAAGGGCCCCCCATATAACAATGTGTTTTGTAGAAGTAGCCGTGGCATGGTTGATGTGCATGACAACTGCACTACAACTACGCAACACGCTGATATTGGGGAAGGAAAAGATTTCACAGCCTTTAAACAAAAGTACTCACGGTGGATCGTTGGTGGGGTAAATTTTGAGTGGCAGGAGCACACTGGTGTTTGAGACGGCCCCAAATACAAGCTGGAAATTGCCAGCGGCCACGGAGGAAGGAGTGTTCAAGACATCAAGGGTGTGGTAGAGCACAGGAGTAAGGGGCTGTCCGGGAGAGGCTGTTTCTCCACCAAAAAGATAGATTGTGCCTTCCCATGCTGCGGTGAGTTGACCGTAATTCATTATTTTCTCCGTTCTGTCCAAAGCAACCTGATACCAAACATGACCTATTGCAACAGAAATATCAGGGAAGAATGCGGGGCAGGAAGAAACTAGCCCATGGAATAAATAAATGCTTATGAGGTCTAATGCCCAAATATCATAGAGTTGAGTCCCATTGCTATCAATTCCACCAAAGATGAACATCTTTTTGGCCAGTCAAAGTGATGAATGATTTTGGTGTGGAAGGGGAGCAGATCCAGAACAATTGATTGTTTTCCATTTATTATGACGGAAATCATACATCCATACATCATTAAAGACATGATTTGCACTTGAACCACCAAATAAAATCCAAGAGCAATTGTACACAATGGCCAAATGGCCGGTACGGGCAGATGGTTTGCCAGCGGAGACCATTAACTCCCAAAGCAAGTCCAACATCACTACAGAGGCAAGGGTTATTCAAACAAGAGAAATAGGTGTTAAAATTGGCAATCTGACAGTGTGAGGATGAGAAACTTACAATGGTCTAAGTATATTTGCCACAGACTATCAATCACACAACCATCCATTCCAGTACCAGCATAGACATAAAAAAAACCTTTGAATATAGTAGCTTTTGACCCAGAAATGCCAACTGGACAGGTTCCTGAAACTGCATAGCAACTCCAGGAACTGGTGGCTAACGAAAGGCAATAGAGGCGGTATCTGGCTTTGAATGATTGGTTTTTTAAGTTATCCCACCCCAGAAAAACAGAGGTCCATCGGCCGCGGCTATGAGTTCATTGGATCAAGGAGATGGCGCTGGACCTTGCGTGGCAACCAGCTTTGCTGTCAGATTGGGTCTTGAGGCAGTCAGATTGAAGGTGAAGGAGTAGAGATTGCCTAGTAGGATACCATCAAAAGATCCACCAAAGGAAAAGGTTACTGGTGGATCTATCAGTGGGAAGGAAGCAGTTGAGCTGCTTCTCGCGCAAGGGAATGGAGGTTGTAGGGGGAAGGAAGTCAAATTGATCTTCTGACGGGTGGGATAGGAATAGAAGAGGAGATGATGCGACCAGTGGTCATGGAAGTTGATGGAGAGAGGAACTGGGGGTTTGCTATTGATTGCTCTAGATGAGCCAGCTTGCAAGGGAGGAATAGAGTGCTTTTGACAATCGCAATGTCCAATAGCTTGAGGAGGAGGAGTTTGGCTTAGAGATGTGCCAAACAAACCCGTTGCGGGTACCCGCTATCCGCTGGCGGGTACCCGCTACACCTGGCAGGTACCCGCTGGCGTGTGCGGGTGTGGATGCGGATGTCTGAGTTTCCGGGAAAATGTCGGCGGGTACCCGGGTAGTTTTTGCACACCCGCGCACAGGTGTCTGTCTGGGCGCCGCGTCTGGCAACCCAGGATCTCAAACTTAGTTTCAGCTGCAGCTGCGCAAGCATCTCCAACCTGGGTTCCCCTTTGTTCAATTGACGTATTCCCACATATCCCCATATCCCTGTGCTGCCCCACTCACTCCCACAGAATGGCCCGACCAAGGAAGAGACTCCAAAAAAGGTCAACTGCACCAGAAGATGAAACCAACAACACCAAAAAGGAAGATTGCGCGGAAGATCATGAGGAAGATTGCGAGGACAAAGATTGCGAGGACAAAGATCGCAAGGAAGAAGGCAACTCTTCCGGAATCCAATTGACTGATGAGCAGCGTCTAGGTATATCTCTCTCTCTCCCATTATTTTTCACTATTTTAGCAGCTCACCAACCAACCTTGAATCAATCTAGAACACGAGGTGAAACTCTCCCGTAATCAAGTCAGTTTGGCGTATGCGTCTTATGAACTACCCACATTGTCAAGCCAGCTAGATAAATTTCAACGACGCATGATTGCATGGCAGTGTAAGATGTGAGTATTTTAATTATTCTAATATTTTTAAACAGAAATTTAATGCCAGCTGAATCATTATTAGTCTCTCCAGGTGTAATGAGAAAATAAATCGCCCAGCGTACGACTCATCCTGCAGTAACCTGCTAACACATGCAGGTTGATGCCTAGCAAAGCAGCAAAAAACTCCAGATAACAAGACACTTGCCGCTTGTGGTGTAATGAGCACGGGCAAAATTGACCCGTCCGAGGTGAGAGCTATTTTGACTTTCTTTATTTCTTATCATATTAATATTCTTATCCCTCTGGCTCTAGGTTTTACAGCAATGTGCTGTATGGTGTGCCAAAGGTGCAAAACCCTTTTCAGCCTTGGAAAACGGCTGCCTCAAGCAAATTATCCACCTGACCATACTAAAGAGTCTCCCAAATCGGAAGGTGGTCTCACAGGCAATTCATACACTATACTTGTGTGTTCAGGAAAAACTCCATGAGGAGTTAAAGGTATGCCAGTACTCTCTATTTATGAATCAATATCAAGTACAACTATTGGCTGCCCCTGAATTTCTCGCTTATCACATTTTTAAGGCCCGCGTTGGGGCACTTTATCTAGGTGTTGATGCTTGGCAAACACCAAACGGATACAACATAATTGGGGCTGTTGTCTACCGACTTGTGGACAAGGCCGCTGGCAACGTCAAAGTGAATGCAATGCCCTTGGACTTTGCCCAGCTGAAAGAAAGGCATACAGGCCAACACTTGGCTTGTGTTGTCCGATACATAATGGAGAAGTTTGGGATACAAGACCGGGTATGATCACGTGTGCTTCGTTCATTTCATGTCCGCAAGACTTCCCTAACAACATTCTTCTTGTTAGATTTGCGGTATTGTTTCTGATAACGCATCAAACAATAGCTCTATGATCAACGAGTTGGAACAACTAGATTGGAAGCAATTCAAAGGTGAATGGATAAGGTGCTTTGCACATATCCTCAACCTCATAGTTCAGGCAATACTTTGACAATTTTCATGCAAAAAGAACACTCCTGGAGCTGGGGAGATCAACGATTCTGATGAAGAAGATGCTAATGATCTGATCAAAAGGTACATAATTTTCTTGTGACACATACTTCCACTTTTGTGTTTTTTCATTGTGGCCACATTGATACATTTGCAGTTTTGACGAAAAGAGCAAATTCAATCCCTCTGATGATGAGGACGACCTCACTGATCTTCCTGACATTAATGCTGGCGAACTTGCCAAGGACAATGAGCTCACTTTGGCAGATCTCAAAGATCTCAAAGAGGAAACCCAGGATGATACTTATACTTTGGACTCATGTTGCCGATCCCTTACCAAGGTCAGTTCATGATTTCTTGATCTATTACTTTGGAATTAAAATCACATCCAAATTCTCCAGTTCCGTGAAATCGCAACCAAACTTAGGAAGTTGCTGAATTCAAAGGTTAAGTTTGTTGAGATTTGTAAAGAAAACAATTGCAAGAGACCTTATAATGTCGAGCAAGATGTCCCGACTTGTTGGAACTTGACTTATTTGCAGCTCTCAAGCATAGTTAGATGCAAGGATGCAATGTAATTCTACTCATAACACGTCTAGAGTTGAACCAAACTGACCATTTTCTCATTCCAGTATGATTTGGCAATGTGACAGGCAATTTGGAACGCCTCGCAGCATGCACGTGAACCAGGAGTTGGCGTCGGACCTTGTCAAGGTTCTGAAGCCATTTTATGATATCACGCTTCAAATATCAACAACTGCTTCAGCTCGGGTTGCCAATGTGGTCGTCTTGATAGATAAAATCACCGCCAACTTGTCTGCTGTGATTGCAAATAAGGATGGTAATTACCCGGCCGCATTACAAAACGCATGCCAATCTGGGCTTTCCATTCCAAACAAGTACTACTTGCTCACCGACTGTTCACCAATATACCGGATAGCTATGGGTCAGTCTTTTCTTCAACTTGCATCACATGTTTTTTTACTGAGAATTTTTCTGTTGAGAATTCCAGTTCTCCACCCGTCTTTCAAAGACAAATACTTTAAACTAGCCCAATGGCCAAAGGCGTGAATTGACAAGGCAATCAATCTTACCCGGGAGCTGTACAACACATGGTACAAGCCCAAAATTGAGAGTTCAATCCCAAGACAACCAAAAAGACCACCAGAGGTATTTCTTTTCTGACAAAAGCTAAAAGTGAAAATTGATGACTGATCAAATCCTCATCTCATCTACTTCAGGAAAAAAACTGGCGTGCTGGCAGGTCTAGGTGCTGCAGCTGCAGCCAGATCAGGCAAAACATCATCCGATCCACTGGAAATATGGCTCTCGGGCGGCCTGTATTTGGACAATGGGGAACCGGTTAATGGTCTGAAGTGGTGGGCTGAGCAGAAACAGAGCGGAAAAAATCACCATGGCCTCTTGCAGATGGCTCTTGATGTTCTTTCCTGCACAGGTAAGCGTAGAATATTGAATTTTCTGAAGTATTAACCTTTGGCTGACTCTCTGTATACATAGCAACAACGGTTGATGTAGAGCGCACTTTCAGCTTTGGCCGGGACTACGTCTTGGTTAGGAGACACCAACTCAACCCAAAATCAGTAAGCCGAGGTATGGCCGTGTCCTTCTACTCTAAGAACAACCTTATCAAACCTCTTGCGCTCCACAAATATACGGAAAAGGCAAAGAATAAGACTCAGACCCATGTTAAGGAAAGGAGTCAGAGTCAAGCTGATAGAAATATAGTTTTAGTGGAGTGACCTTCAGTCACTGTCACAAAAAGTTTATCTGAAGAAATGGAAACATAATTCTGTGGTTTGCAAGTCTTATTTTGTTCCGGGTACCTGCCGGTACCCGCACGGGTATTGCCAATACCCGCCCTGCCCCCCCCCAGCGGGTGCGGGTGCGGGTGCGGGTGCGGGTGTCTGACTTGGGCTAAAAAAAGCCGTGGTTAACCAAAAACAAGGGGGTACCCGGGTCCTTTTGGCCCATCTCTAGTTTGGCTTGCGTTTGTTTGAGCCTCTTGGATAGCAAAGGTGTTCTTCTATGTACAACACCATGTTGAATCTTGGTCAGTTGAAAGGTTCTTTGAGCTGGAGTGAACAATACATACATATGATAGGAGGATTGAACTTACTAAACTAGAAGACCAGTGATCAGTCTGATCAGGATTTGTTTCATCCAAAGACTGGTTTTGCAAAACCAACAATCTGGCTGTGCTTTTGGGCCTCAAGTGATCCATTGTTGAGTCCAAGGGGTAATAGGAGCTGGCTTTTACTGTGTTGCTGCAATCTGAGAGTGAATCAAGAAGATGTGTAACAAATCCTGGTTTTTGATAATAAATAAATGGGAAGTATGGTCAGCTTCACAATTGGGAGTTTGAAAAAGAAGGACTTGCATTGAAAAGCGGGTAGGGTTGTTATCTGAGCTGAGAGCAAGGTGTGTACTCCTGCTGCACCAAGCCACATGTCCTTGGTCCGCAAAGCAGCGGTATTCCAGGCAAGGATGATGATGTAAGCAAACAACTCAGGAGTACCAAAAAGCAAACTACGTAGCCCTTTGAAAAACTGATATACATCAATTCAAACTGAGCACAACTCAATATTTCAAATGGAACACATGTGTTCCTTGTCCTTGACATAAGCAAACAATAATTGAATTGCTCTCTACAGCGGATTCAAAGTTTCAATTTGGGTATTACATTTGCAGGTTGCCTGCGGGAATTGAAGAATCATCTGATGAAGTATTTCAAACCCATGCGTGATTCTCTATATTTATTTACATGAGAGAAACTTCAGATCGGTGAAGCGTAACTGAGGGACATGCATGAGCTGGTGGGGTATCATCCAGATCTTGTATGATGAACTACAATTCAAATTAATCTAGCGTGTGAATGAGGGGAAAGTAGCTGATCATTCCTTACAATCTGCAACCACACAGAATTGAGTAAATCATGTGTCGAGATGAATATACTGAGATATATTTTGAAATCTGTTGAGTTCCAGCCAAATAAATGATTTCGCTGATGGAGACCGAGCTTCCCCCAAATAGTGTGAATGGAATTCAGAGTTGGCAGACCAACAAATAACACTGGCAGAAGCATTGGAAAGTTAATATTGAATGTGAATACACAGTGTATTAACATTATGTATAAAATGACGATGTTATACTAAACAAGTCATGGTAACAGTACAGATATTCATCTTGTGGGAACGTTTCTGTTGGAAATATTGTGGAGGAAGAGGGGAATAAGAAACCTTGGATAAACAGGGGTAGATCAATGGTACTTGCCATTGGGATGTTGGAAAGGGTAAAAATTTATCCAAATGGTGCATTTGGAAGAAGTGTGATGAATTTAAATATTGAGATACCAAGACAGCCAAACACAAAGTGTCACCAGAACGTACGTGCGTACATTACGGTGGACAACCAAAGATGTATTCAAAGGAAAGTCAAGTTTGTATTGAAATTCAGATGAGATCAAACTTGATGGATACGTTTGTGATATGTTTCTTTTGAAGTTGAGATACAAAGTTTTATGTGAGAAGATTGTCTGCAAAGGAAATAGCTTGGCAGTTAGATATGTTGATCTAGTGGTACAACAAAATTATTATGTTGAAACTTGATGAGGGATCACCAATTCCTCTTCCCAACATCAATCATCCTATTCCCCAAATACCAGCAAGAAAATTCATGTGTGTAGTTTGCCCAACCAGACCAACCATAAAAGCAGGCAGGTTCTTCCCAATCAGTCCTTCATTTCCTAGTAGCCAAGTACACCAACAACAAAATGCTGCAAATACTAGCCAATTGTTTCTTAGACACATATATTCCACACGATAGTACCCGTGATATGATTAATTTTGATAGCTTCATCTTCTCACGTGAAGCACAGGCTAGCATTTATCCAAACCGTATGAGAATGTATGATATCAATCTATGGAACACTCCTGTACCAATTTTCTTTCAACCATTGGCAACACAAATCCTAGTTGCAGGTACTCTTGTCTGTTGAAATGTTGTAATCCTCAGTGGTCAAAATCAACACATCAGGCATGGACTTGGTAGCCTAGTTGGTAAAGGCAGCACCTCTAGTATAGTGTCTTAGCTTCAAGCTAAGGTTGCTGGTTCAAATCCTGCCCCAAGTCAATCATTTTCTGCTAAGCGTCTGCAAAATGCATTGTTAGTTTTAACATTTCTGTAAGAATAAGACCAAAAAGCTGAGACAAGTGATAAAGAACCTGAGACTTGATTTCTGTAAGAATAAGACCAAAAACTAAAAAAGAACAACAACGTGGGATGAAAGAAGAAAAAGAATGAGACAATGAATAATGAAACTATCCCTGAGACAAGTGGCTGTCTGTAGAAGATCAACTGAGAGTAAAATAAGTTACAAGTAGTTGTGTTGAGCTGGGAGATGAAAATAAAGATTAGTTGAGAGGAATGAAGAAGAGAGGGACAATGAGATAAGTGACAAACCCAGATAGGAAGTTAGGAACAACAATATAAGAAGTAAAAGGATAGGCGCTAAGATCTAAAGACGGTCAACTAATGAGAAAAGAAAGAGTTAGTCACGGATAGTTGGATGAGGTTGTAGAGCAAGATCCGGAAATGCAGAGTGCATTTCTCACCAAGTGGAAAGCTAGAAATGCGGGCCAAGTTAAAGCTATCGGAGACTTGTTGAGAGACAAGTGATTGATGTCTTGATCTTTGGTTGAGGAGGAGAGCGCAGGTTGGAGATCAACGATTGTTTGAGTGGACAGATGAGAATAGGCCGGAGGAATGAGTCAAATGTTGATGATGACGAGCAATGTGGAGAAGAGGGAGAGGAATAGACTTTGAAGATTAGATTAGGTTTGAGGTGATAAGTAACGGTTGACTGCGCTAGATGCGGCGCAGATTGAACACAATTGAGCGCGCGGTGCACAAAACATGTCATGAGTCAAGCAGGAGTCAAGGCAAGTTTCAACACCCCCCTCAACTTGGTGAGTAATGCACCATGAAGCATTTGGTGTGTAGACTTTGGAGTGACTGCGCGTTGCTGGCTTTAGTTAAAGTGTTGGCTATCATGTCTTCCGAAGGGATGAGAGTTATGAGTATTTCATTTTTGCTTTTTTAAGTCTTGGAGCCACTTCATTTTTATGTCTAGGTGTTTTGTTTTTGAGTTGGATCCAAATTTTTTGAGTTTCACGGCTAGACCCTGATTGTCGATGTGAAAGTTAGATGGATCTAGAGGTTCATTCCATAATTCTTCGACTAAGAACTTTATCCATTGGTTTTCCTACACTCCATCCGCTAGTGCATTCAGTTCGGCTTCAGTCGAAGATAGGGTGATGTTGCGTTGTCTTTTGCTGTTCCAAGATATTGGGCAGTTTTTCCAGAAGCAGATCAATCCACTGTGAGAAAGTTGCGTTTCTAGATTGTCTGCCCAGGTCGCATCTGTATAGTGTTGAAGGGATTTTGACAGTGATTGATCTGGTCAAAGGGTGAGACAAAGGTTTTTTGTGCTTTTTATGTATTTCCAACAATGTAGAACTTCCTTCCAGTGAGTAATACCTGGATCGTTGTTGAAGCTTGAAAGTATGGAGACTGCGGGAGCAAGATCCGGGCGAGTTCGACATGACAAATAGTTGAGTATATCGGTGTATGATCAATAGTTGATGTTTAAATTGGTGAAGGCGTCTTTTTCTTGTTGATTGGCCGGTTTGAGTTGCACAGCAGGCAACAGCGGAGTATTAACAGGTTTACAGTCTGTTAAGCCAATCATATCTAATCCTTTCTTGATCAGTTTTTCTTGAGATGGAGTGATTGCTTCCTTGGATATCTTGACGTCCATACCAAGAAGAGTGTCCAGGTCGTGCGCTGATGAGTTAGGAAATGGTAGAAGAAACAGGCTTTCAAAAACATCCACGTTTCCAACTACAATAAGGCCGTCCATGTGGAAGAAAATGAAAGAGATCTTATCTTGATGGATAAAAAGGCAAGGATCAGAGCAGGATTGGTGATAGTTGATTTCGGCAAACCATGATGTCAGTGTTTTGTACCAGTTTACAGGAGCTTGCTTTAGACCGTATAATGATTTCTTGAGTCTCAGAAAGGGTGCTTTTCTTTTCAAACCTTCAGGCGTTTTGATGTACAATTCTTCCTTCAGTGGAGCGTATAGAAAAGCGCTCTTCACATCAAATTGCCGGATCGGTAATTGTTTGTTGACAGCGAACATGAGTACAGTAAGCATGGTGGTGAATTTTCCAGTGGGAGCAAACGTATTCCCGTAGTCTTCACCTTCTCTCTGTAGAAAACCTTGAATACAGAGTCAAGCCTTTTTTTGTTCTTCAGCTGACAGTGTGGCCAGTTTTGTTTTAAAAATCCAGAGTGTGTGTAAGAAGGATTCTGGAGTATCGAACATATCTTCCCATACCTTGTGATGTTCGATGTTAGATAACTCTTCATTAGCAGCTTTCGACCAAAGATCTTTTTTGGGAGACTTCATGGCATTCTTGAATGAGGAAGGATCTGATGCTAAATAAGAGTATTTTGCTGGCTTGATGTTGGAGGTACAATCTTGAAGATTACAACTGACAATGGGTTCAGGATGTAGAATAGCTGCTATTTCATTATCACTATCATCTGACGGGTCTTTGGTGTGACTGTTTGACTTGAGTTTGTCCAAGAAGGAGTATCTGAGGGAGTATTGACTACTTCAGGATTTTTGTTGTCTTGAATGGCGATGTCCCAGTCAGTGCTGTCATCTTCAGGAGACTTGTAGTCTAGAAACTGAACCTTCTTGGTGTCAACAATCTTTCCTTCATCTGATAGAATTCTGTAAGAACAAAGTTCATCTGTGTAACCAATGAGTTTTCCGAGTCTTCCTTTTGGTTTGAGCTTAGAAAATAATTGTTCAGGAAGTAGTAGATACGATACTCAATTTCCTAGCGGGTAGAAGTAACCCAGAGGTAACCTCCGATTTTTGAAGAGTTCAAAAGGTGACACTTTTGATCGATGAGTGGGTATTTGATTCAAGGTTAAGGAGCTGACTTGAGCGATCTAATTCCAGTATTTTTGATCAATTTTAGTGTCTTGAAGGATATTCTGCATGGATTCAAGAATGGTTTGATTAAAGCGTTCAGCCAACCCGTTTTGTTGGGGAGTATACGCATCAGAAGTTCTTTGTTTAATGAGGTGGTTGATACAGTAGTCATACATGCTTGAGTTTAGAAATTCGGAGCCTCTATCCAAGTGGAAGATAGAAGGATAGTAGTTGAATCTTTGAGCTTCAACATCCACTAGGTAACTGATGGTATCCGGAGTATCAGACTTCTGTTTGATCGGAATAGCTGCACAGAAGCGGGTGCAGCTGTCAACCACAGTCAAGATATATTGATGTCCCTCATGAGAAGCAGGCCATATGGGTCCAATTAAATCAAAATGCATTTCCTCAAAGGGTCTGGAGGCCGGTTTGTGACTGGACTTAAATGAGGCCTTGGTGATTTTTCCTAAGGCACATGACTTGCATTTGTCAATGATTTTTAACGGTATCCCTAGCTTCTTCCGCAGACGGTGATAACTCACGTGACCAAGAGATTTATGAAGAAATTTGGCCAATGAAAAATGACTAGAATGCTCAACATTTTCAAATTCTAGACTGGGAAGATTTCCAACGTAATTGCCTTTCATAGAAATTTCATTGTTTTTCATAATTTGAAAGGAGTTCTTTTCAAAGTGGACAATGTAGTCTTGAAGTAATAAACAACAAACAGAAAGCAGATTTACAACTATGTCGTGGATGTATAGAACATGATCTAGAAATATTTCACCAAATTTGTTCTTTAAGCGGATGGATCCAATCCCTTTAATCTTGAGTTGATTGTCTGAAGAGCTCGTTTGTACGCAACCTAGTTCTTTGAGTTCTAGAGTGTGAAACAGACAAGAGTTTGAGGTCATGTGAGCCAAAGAGCCTGAGTCAACAATGAAAAGATGCGGAGATTTGGAGAGGGATGTGTGGAAGCTACTGACGGAGGATTCTTTCTTCTGAGCGGCGATCTTCTCGAAATGTTCAGTTTGCTTGGCGGGATAAAGCTTCCAACAGTTTTCCATTGGATGGTCTGCTAATGGATTGTGATATTTCTTTTGACACCTCTTGGCTTCGTCCGTGTAGAGAGTGATTGGATTCGATTTGGTTCCACTGCTACTAGCTCTGATTTCTGAGTTATGTTCATGGATCCTGAGATTTTCGAAGACAACGTTGACAAAGGGTTCTTTGTCAGAATGAGTTATTTGATTGATGATGTCATTCATATCCGTGGGAAACTTGTGAAAAATCATGTGACCAAGAGCATCGTCTGAGAAAGTCCAGCCGACTTCGATGAGTTGAGTTTGAAAAGTCTTCATAGAGGTGATGAAGCCGGAAATGTTGCCAGGAGTGTATGACGCACAAAAGAAGGATTGGAATACCCAAGATTTATTTGATGCTTGATTGGATGCAAAGAACTTGACGATTGCACTCCAGATTAATCTAGCGTTGTCTTTTTTCACGGAATTGACCACGTTAGCTTGAACAGACAATTCTAGTTTAGCTACAAGGATTGCTTTGAGATAGACATTATACTCTGGGGTGAGAACTCCCTTTTCGGAAGTTAGATCCTTTTTCAATTTAACTACGTCAAGAAAGTTCAAGACTCGCTGTCGCCATAAGGTGTAGTTGTCCATTGATAGGAGTGGAATCCCTTCGACAACAGTCTTGATGAGGGAGTTGTGAAGTCCGTCCATAGCGGAAGCAGTTGAGGAAGCAGGTTTTTGGTCTTTGAAAGCGACAGCAGTGCTTGGTTTAGCTGAGGAATTGCCGTCGGACATAAAAGGTTAAGTTGGTTTCCGGTTTTGACTGTTAATTGTAAAGAACCTGAGACTTGGACTTCTGTAAGAATAAGACCAAAAACTAAAAAAGAACAACAACGTGAGATGAAAGAAGAAAAATAATGAGACAATGAATAATGAAACTATCCCTGAGACAAGTGGCTGTCTGTAGAAGATCAACTGAGAGTAAAATAAGTTACAAGTAGTTGTGTTGAGCTGGGAGATGAAAATAAAGATTAGTTGAGAGGAATGAAGAAGAGAGGGACAATGAGATAAGTGACAAACCCAGATAGGAAGTTAGGAACAACAATATAAGAAGTAAAAGGATAGGCGCTAAGATCTAAAGACGGTCAACTAATGAGAAAAGAAAGAGTTAGTCACGGATAGTCGGATGAGGTTGTAGAGCGAGATCCAGAAATGCATAGTGCATTTCTCACCAAGTGGAAAGCTAGAAATGCGGGCCGAGTTAAAGCTATCGGAGACTTGTTGAGAGACAAGTGATTGATGTCTTGAGGATTTCTTGATGTCTTGATCTTTGGTTGAGGAGGAGAGCGCAGGTTGGAGATCAACAATTGTTTGAGTGGACAGATGAGAATAGGCCGGAGGAATGATTCAAATGTTGATGATGACAAGCGATGTGGAGAAGAGGGAGAGGAATAGACTTTGAAGATTAGATTAAGTTTGAGGTGATGAGTAACGATTGACTGCGCTAGATGCGGCGCAGATTGAACACAATTGAGCGCGCAGTGCACAAGACATTTCATGAGTCAAGCAGGAGTCAAGGCGAGTTTCAACATTGTCCTCACAGAGAATAGCCTTTTCCCAATCATCACATCAGGAAACGAGTATTGGATCCCACATTCCGGATTGCTGCGTATGGCCATGGGTCGACCAGGTTCTGCCAAGAGAATATATCTCAGAGGAACGGTCTCAATTACAAGCAACTATTCAACTGATAACAGCATGTGACGGAACGGATTTCTTATGGCTGTGGATATTGGAGTAGATAATGTTTGTGATTTTCCAATAACTCACAGCTTTCTGGTCGGAAAACATTTGTTGATGCTCTGCTTTTTTTAATTTGGATAGCCCTGGCCTATTTGCTTGATACAGGATCCAGAAGTGGATGATGTTAACCTAGGAAGGTTCAGGCCGGGAGATTGGGTGGAAATCAAGGCATCAATTGTACCAGGAGAATATACCAGACCAATAACAATCCAGGTATGTTTAAGACTCTAATTTGGTCGAGTTGGTTTCCACCCAGAATGATATAACTGAACCTGTCTAACACTAACCAATGCAATTATTCACCAGGTTTTGAAGATAAACCAAATATCCAGAAATGCGGGGCACCATCACAATCTCGGGGAGAGTCCAAACCGGCGATTTAGATTAGACTTACACAACCACTACTAATTACAATCAAGAGTGTTGAGGATGGAGTGGTTGTAATGCATTTATCAAAAAATTCCAACCCATGTGATGCGCCCCAGTTTCATTTTCCCATTCCTGCTCAATTCATTGGTTTGATATAGTATGTTAAAATTGATTGTTTGTTTCTGTGTTTTGAGATACTGAAAAGTATTGAGAGGGACATGATCTTAAACTTGGATCCCCTTGAAACACAATAACAGAGCAACAGAGCCAGAGGAAGTTGATGCAATAGTGAAGCGGAGGTGACTGCCTGAAAGCCAACTAGCAGGCTTGTAAGTTGGCAAATCAGAGGAGCTGGCAAGAATTTCTACTCAAGATTATTCACCTGTTCAAGCAGTCCTTTGTTGCAATTCAGTTTGGAAGGGAACACCGGTTTCTGTTGTGATTTTTAGTTTCCAGATTAACATTGCAGTCTTTGGTCCAGAAGGTGATTTGGTTGGTGTTAGGGATTGCATTGTGATGGGTCAACACAACGTACGCGCGTAAATTGCGGTGGACATTGCATGGAGATATTTATGTAACCTGAAATGAGTAACAGCATGCAAATATTTAATGCGTAGTTACCAAATAAAAAGGCAAAGGGCACACTCTGACAAGGGGAATTTTGAACTGCAATATCAACTACTCCAAAACCAGTATAATGGCAGATCAGAACAGAGTTCCCAGGGACATTTACAACTGGTTAAATTAAGGGTTGAGTAAAACAATGGGATGAATCAGTCACATTTTAATGGTGGTGCTATAATTGATCCCTGCAATGGGATAATGCAAGGAAGAACTAAGAAAAACTCTTCTGCCTTTGTTGGGTAAATTTGACCTGATTCTGGTGCATGTGAAAATGTGAAGAGGCAATTTTGAGGCAATCAAATAGAGAAGCTTGGACTACTCAAATATATTCTCCCATCCCTCCCTCAATTTTCATAATTCAACCTACAGTATCAGTTATTCAGTGCAGAATCAATATGATTGAGATTTCCGCAAATCTACTTCTTTCCAATATACGTAGTATCCATAGTGTTGGAGGTGAAATACGTTTGAAGACCCCCATTTGCTCATTCAATCTTCCATCTGGAATCACAGGCTATCAAGAATATGATATTGTGCTCAAATCATCCAATGCTTTTTTCCCTCCAGTCCTGAATGATGGTCTTAGCCAAATATTCCTGTGTGGCAAATTAACCATGCACCAGGAAAAATCAATTGTCACCAGACATCAGGTGACATCAAGCAACAATGACTGTCACTTTGTTCCAGCTCTGGTGCTACCACAACTAGGCTACAATGGCCCCTTTGTTTCCTACAGGGGCTGTCCATGCGGCCAACTGTGCAGCTGGTGGGTAGCTCAGTGGACTTAGGCTGATGTCACCTGTAGTCTAGTGACAGTTCATTTTTCCTGGTGATGTGTCCTGTTTCAAACCAACCAACTATTACTGCGGATAATCTTGATTGGCATGTTCACAAAGGCCAGCTTCCTGGCTTATATCAATACAAAAATGCTCAAGTCTTTGGGATGGCGCGAGTTGTGAAGGTTCATCGGCATCAAATCAAAGAAAGGGTCATTCACATTGAAGTGGTGGATAAAGACATGAAGCAGGTATGTTTTTTCAAGCTAAACTGACTACAGAATTTTCATAAGTGTTGCAAAGGCTGAACCATTTCTTGCATGGGTATGATAAATGATGTTTCTGATGATATCTCCATTTTCAGTCCCAATCTGGTTGCATGAATTTTTGTTTGCTAAATTCCACAGTGCTTGAAACCTTTCAAGACCTTTACAGTGGAGATTTGGTTAGGTTTGGGGGGAGTGCGGCTCGAGTTCCAACTGTCCGCTATGGATTACTTTCTGTTGGTGTACGTGTGCTTCTATAGACCCACAATTGATCAAGAATAGCAAGGTCTGACTGGTTCTCTTTCCCAAACTGATTTTATGTTGAAGCTGTTGTGAAACTGGCTCGATCTGAAATAACCAAATACTGCTTGAGGAGCAATCCTAAAAATAGATACAAGCTTGAAGTGAAAGATTGGAAGCTACCTCAAACCACTAGAAGAAAATCTAACAAGCAGCTTCCCCACAAGAAAAATTGATCATTTACATGTTTTTTTTTGTTTTTTTTTTGATCAAAAATTGATACTTGTACACCGTTCTTTATCAGAAATATGAATTGATATGTATTTCCAAGACCGTAAAATATTTTGTATGAGCATGTCAGAAATAAGATGGAATTGGCAATACAGCCAAGAAATTCTACTTGTATGAATTAACCCTTTTTGAGCATGTCTCTTTGTGTCACCTGTGAATGCCCTCTACCAACATCCAAATGTGCTACCTAGAAATTGAGATTAACGGCAGAAGACACCATCACAGAGAAGTAAGATTGACTGGCCATGAAATGCTGAGAAAAAACAGATTTCGGACATTGGTCTCAATATCATTTCACTTGCAAAAGTTACAATGGAATATTTGGCACTAGGAACAACGTATGAGTAAAGCCTATGTATCTAGGCAGCTGAATTTAATTTGTGTAAGATCTAGTCAACAGATGAATTGAGAAAATGGAAATGAGTCACAGTTAAGTAGAAAGAGACCATGCATAACCACCCTACAGGCAATGGAATGTACCATGAATACAAACAATCATTTGTCTTTTATTTGACGAGCAGAATGGGGAATAAGGAATGGTGAAGTGGGCTGGCAGTTTCTCCAGTGATTAAGGAAATCAAGGGTAATTGCTTCAGCAATCTCATGTTGAGTTGGGGTCTTCTCCATGTGGGAGATTTTGTTTGGGAAGCGGAAGACAGGGGCAAAAAATTTCACAATATATGCAGACAGGTTTTTCCAGATGGGCTCTTTGGGTGTGTGGGATGAAGTCAAATGTTCTTTAATGATTTGCATGGCCTGGGTGAACACCATACAATCAGATACCACGGCATGATGGTGGTTCTTTGATGCTAGAAAAAGACCGCGAACTCCGCTGAGGATGAAAAAAATCAAAGGTTGAAAGTTTTGGCAGCGCTGGTATGACTGTAGTTTTTGGTTTGATTTGTCTTGTAGCTTGAACAACTCAGAAGATTCTTTGTCATGTTGGGTAAAAGCAGCAGATGAATTACGAGTTGTGTGGTTCCGCCGTTGATTGGTCTTCTTCTGACCCTCTGTCAGCGGCGGCTCGCTGAGTGCATGAGTTTGGAAGATAACATATGCTGAGAGGACATCAAGAATCAAATTGAGGAACTCGTGGAGAACATTGACAGAGTGAGATTGCTGGGCTGGCTGAGGGTCTGAGGTAGGGATTTCTTCAATGGCATCAAAGTTAGAGGAGCAATTCTTGATTGCCTCAATGTGTTGGAGGACTTGGACACCTTGGATGAGTTGATCCTGGTTGTGGTCTGTAGTTGGTGGAGGTGGGTTGTACAGGTTGTCAGAAATCAGTTTGACAGAAGCTGCAACAAGCTTGGCCCAGTCTGATATTGATGATTGAGGAGGGTGTGAGATTTGATGTAGAAAACAAACAAGACTTGATTCTGGATGTGGGGTTTTGGCAGCGGTTGAGATAAAGCATCGGGGTGGAAGCGAGTTGTCTTTGTTGCCAAATGTAGAAAGCAGGGCAAAGTCAATGACATTGGGACAGTACCACTGTTCATTGTGGGATGGTGACAAGAATTCATCAGCTGAATGATTGAAATAAATAACCAAATAATTAGTTTGCAGTATGTAGCATGAGTGATTGAAAAAGAAGAAAATGAATTAACTAGCCCAAGGAGCTGATTGTTTTAATCCAAGAAGCATAAGAGCATGCTGTGCGTTGGAAGTTGAATTCAGGGTTACTGGGAGCTGAGGTTTGCATTGATTGGGCACAAAATTGAACTAGGGGTGTCAGGGATGCCCAAGTGGTTTGGTACTTCTGCCAGGATGGTTTGATACCCTCAAGCTCTTGGTGAATCTGGACAACTTTGATTTGCACATCAGCAGACTTCAGTATTGTGAGTGGACAAACAGGTAGATTAGTGGGCTTTTCAGCAGGTTTTGGGGCTGAAGAGCTGCTGGGGTTTGACGGCGCATTTTCTCCACTGGCTGGCGGAGAAATCTGGTTGGTGGTTGACTGGAGGGCGGCTGGAGTGGGTTTGTGTTGAGCTGGTGCAGCTCTGTCAGCTGGATGGCTGTTTGGGCCTCCTTCTTCAACACTAGTCTTGGTGGTTGTTGGTGGAGTGTTGTTGGATGGGATTGTAGGGTTTGGATTTTCAGAAACTGGTTTGTGGGATGCAGAAGCGGCTAGAGAGCTGGTAGGTAGTGCTAATTGAGGTTGGCTAGACATAGCCTGGGCGCTGGGAGGTTCAGAAGTTCTGGTAGTTGGAACAGCTGGTACCGGTGTACCCAACGCAAGCTTAGGATCATTGGTTGGCCTATCTTCAGAAACGGGGAGTTCAGATGGGTTGGATTCCTTAGGAGCAGGTGATGGTTGCAATGGAGAGGGGTCCTTGTTGGTTTTGGTCAACAAGTCAACTGGCTTGGATGAGCTACCTTTCTTTGATTGTTTAGTGGGAGGCTTGCTTGAACAGTGGGATGTTTTTGGTGATTTGGTCATTGCTGCGACTGATTGTATCTTGATGGCTTCTTTGTCTGGAATTTCACCGGTCTCCTCCCATGCTTCAAAAATTTGTCAGTGAATAAAACAAGGCAATATTTCCATGGAGAAAATGATGAATGAGTTGACTAACTGCGTTTTGTGCTGGTAATAGAATGAGACAGGTTATCAACTAGACTTTTCCAACTTTGGGGAAGCTTGAGATTTCAAAGACTCTTGGCAGCCTTTTGGGCAGCTTGAATTGTATACCCAAATTCCTCTGCCGTTATTTGCTGAATTTCATTATCAAGGATTGGTTCGCCAGGGTTCAGCGGCAAAGGTGGGCCAGGGTTGCTTTTTGTAATGGAAAACTCTTCAAAAGTGGGGGCAGTAAGGATCTGGGATGGGAAATTTGCTTCAAACACCTTTTGACCTGAGGAAGATGTAAGAAATGAGAAACATGGCAGAGCTGGTTCTGGAAGTGGCAAACGTACTTGGGGGAGGAGTAGATGTCTCTGGTTCCAATTCTTTTTGCAAAGATTATGTTTTGCTGATTGGGGGATTGGCCAGAGGAGCTTTGTTGGTTGCCATCTTAATAAGAATAGTCTCAATTTGAGTAGAAGTAGTTGAGGAGATGGACAATTCAAAACAGAAATATTGAGGGATGGGGGAGAAATGAGAGGGAGACAAGCAGCAGAAGGGAGCTCTTATATATTGGAGAAACGTTGTTCTAGAATACTCCCTTTGTGTATTTTTTTTTGCTCAGCCTTTGTGCACCCACAATCTACCTTTGTTATACAATTAACTAATGGATTTGCTTTGCATATCTATACTCAAACTAATAATGATCATTGATTAGGCAGGGTTAGACCATAAGATCATCAGCAGCTGATGTTATCAGGTTTGATAACATGAATTCTTCCGGTCTGCAGCAGATCATGTGGCATCTGTGCATGATGCAGTCATCAGTAAGATGAGCTTGTCCCATTTCAAACACAAGGCATCAAACAGATTTAAGTTATTCACATACTTCCTCAGCTCTTGGAGATCAATCAAGATGATGGCTTTATATACAAACCTTACGTAATTTAGGACATGCCATGTACTGGCTTAGTTGTGTGTAGAAACTCAACCTGAATGCTCTCTGAAGTGTGTCCACCCTAACGTACATGCGTACACTTGGGTGGACGTCATGCACATATTAGGTGGAATTCTCTTATACAGTTGAGTACGTACATGAATAGTCAACACAGGATACCATATCACTTATTAGGCCAATACATTAATTTTGGCACTCAAATGTACGCATGTACATTAGAGGGACATCTCCATCTCATGGTCAGCTGTTGATTATATTCCATGTGTACAATCAGAAGCAGTATGAGTATGTTTTGAAGTTATACAGCTACCTTGCAGTCTGGCAGAGAAAAAAGGAACTAGAGAACTGTTCAATTGATGGTACATAAACAAATAAAATTATGTGGAGAGAAATCACATGTGGGAATCAAGCTAATCAACATTCATACTCCCCCCTTCCCCTGTGCTTGACCCTTCTTGGGGTACTGAAGTAGCATCAGAACTTCCAGATTCATTCTCCAACCTCTGCTTGTTTTTGTTCTGTGTGGGGCCTTGCCAAGCAGAGTTTGAACTTGCGGTTATAGTTGTACCATGGCAGTGTGTTTCCAGGTTCTTTGTAAGCTCCTTGAGGCCCATTGGTTTGGATTTTGATACGGTGTTCTGCTCAAAAGGACTCAAGAGTTGCCACCACAAGTCAGCTGTCTGCCTGTAGTGTGAGCTAAACACACAGTTGGACTTACTGGTGATATTTGGATACCAGATCATATAGCTTGGCCACTCACATGGGGCTTGAAGAATATATTCCAACATCCAGGGCCTGGTTAATTGAAGTACTTTGGTAGTTTCTTGGTGTTTCTGCCACTATATCTCATCCCAGCTTGGGAATCCTTCTGCCATATGGTTACCAAAATTTTGACATACCCCAAGGGTTCATTATGTACCTCTAATGACCACAAAACCCCCGAATGTAGTAGCTACAGTCTGATCAGTTCCCAAATATCACTAATTTGGTAGTTTCTTGGTGTTTCTGCCACTATATCTCATCCCAGTGTGGAAATCCTTCTGCCAGATGGATATCAAAATGTTGAAGAGCCCTCAAAGGCTCATTATTTACCTTTAATGACCACAAAACCCCCAAATGTAGCAGCTACAGTCTGATCAGTTCCCAAATATCACTACTTTGGTAGTTTCTTGGTGTTTCTGCCCCAATATCTTCTCCCAGCTTGATCGTCCTTCTGCCATATTGTTAAAAAAATGTTGAAAGACCCACAAAGATTCTTTCTGCACCTTTAATGACCACAAAACCCCCAAATGTAGCAGCTAAAGTCTGATCAGTTCCCAAATATCACTACTTTGGTAGTTTCTTGGTGCTTCTGCCACTATCTCTCATCCCAGCGTGGGAATCTGACAGCTCTGTTTATGAAGCTTAGGGCAAAAACCCGTCAAAATAAGGGTTTTGGGCCTTAGCACTATAACTGTGCTGATGTAAACACTGGTCTGATGTAAACACTGGTAATGTAAATTGCCAAACTTCTTACATGGCAAACATGGCCACTACAAGGGTTTTAACACTCTGTAACAGAGGAAGGATCAATTATGTAATTAATAATATGTAATTATTAATTACAGGGAATTAATTCGGTGTAAAAGTAGGTGGTAAGCGCTTAAACTGATTGGCTGCTTGACAGAGGCGGTGGTCTTATGGCAACTACTTATAAGGATAAAGCTTTTAATATTCTAATCAGGGATTTTTGATAATTTAAAGGGTTTAATCCACTGATTTTGCGTGCTGGGGTTGGTTTATAAGGAAAACGGGCTACAGTAGTAGCAGAGGAGAATATTCACAGCAAACTTACAGTTTATGGGCGGTGAATGGTCTGGGGGATCTTTTCCTGAGGGCCAAATAGGCCTCTATTTATAGAGGGCACTTCAGTGGGCGCAACCACTAAGTCCTTTTCTCCCTATGGGAGTATTCTGAAGTGTAGCTGTGAACAGGGCTTGGCTGTGGGCAAATTATTTGTATTTTAATAGACTAATTTCCCTGACTCTGTCACATGATATGTTTATAACCAATTTTCATGTGGAAGAGCTTCAGTAGAAGTCTAAATAATACTTTCACGGGGTATTTTTACACGAGTAATATTACTCATTAATGTACAACAGTTTATTTTTATGTACTTTGTTTATTTTACTAATTTTTGGTATGTCATATTATTTTTGGGTGCTTTCTGGGGCCAATCCTTATTTATACAACTAGAGGCAAAGGCGGCTTTGCCTCTGCAGGCTGCACACCCCCAAGGACACCTGAAATTTGCAGCAAAATTCATCCTGTGTGAATTCATAAGTATGGCAAGATGTCATCCCCGTAAGCCAAAATGTCTATTTTGTTTTCCAACCACTATAAACATTAGGAAACACAGAGCCAATAAAAACCTGAGTGCTAAGGGTTCAAAACTGAAATGAACAACATGAGAAATGAGAAGGAACAAAAAGGAGAGACTGATTGCAAATATGAACAAAACGGGAGGCAAAACAAAGGAAATTAGATAAAGATTAGTGATAATCTGAAAATGAAAAAAAAAACAATTACGGAAAGAGAAACACATGCAGGATACATATGAAAGTATACAAATCTGCTGTACTGAGCTTAGGCTTCATATTGACTATTGCAGAATATATTCATTGTATTTTAAGAATATCCTCTTTGCTGGTGCAATTTTTTTGTCACCATCAGCTTCTATTGGATCAGATTCAATTTTCCTTCTATTTTTGTTCTTCAATTAAAAAAACTGGAAAAGGTTGCATATGTAAAAATGGATGTCAAAGTGGATTCTTTAGGGGCAACTCTAGCAGCAGATTGCAGCAGATGGTGCTTAAAAATAAAAAGGAAGTATGGGTTTTTCATGAGAAGAAGCCATTAAATGTGGCTGCAGGTTGTAAGAGATACTTGTGAAGAAGGCCTCAATTAGAAGGGGAATCTCACATTTTTTTCTAGTGCATTACTCTTTTGGGTGCCAAGAATATGTTCAGAAAATCAATCAGTGCTAAATTGATTCATAGGAAACTGGTTAGACTTCATTTATGAAGAGATCCAAGCCTTTAGTACAGCATGACACAGCTATCTCCCGTAGTTTGCAACTGTTATCCAACTTTGTTTAAAAACTGCAAATACTAATGGCTTACTGATGACAAATGAAAAGGGGGGAGAGACTTATCACAACTGAGTAGGAATATGAATGAAAATAGGAAATAGAGTCTTTCTATTGAGCATAAATCATCTTCACATAATGATAGAGTTAAATTTTAATACTACATCTCTATAAATAGACAGAAGGAAGGAAAAATATAGACAATGGTGGGTAGGGCCTTGGCCTGCATAACACGGTTGGCAAGGGATACCATAGGTGCTGAGGATTGCTCAATGACGTCGACCCAGTGGCCGCAGATGGCAGGGTCTTTGGGGGACAGGAGCTGGTCTGAGGACAGGTTGTTGGTAGAAGCATGGTGGGTGGGAGAGGAGGGCGTGATGAGAGTTGAGGAGCCAGCAGAGGGCAGGATGGGTCTGCCCAGCTGCTTGTCCTAAATTCTGTGCGGTCCCTAGAATTATGCTTATTTTTTTGGGCATTGGTGTTGGAGGGGGCCGGGGCAAGGGGATGGGCGGTGGGGAGCTCTTTTCACTCAATCTATAAGCTCTTCAGCCGGCTGCCCTCATTAGCCAGCGGCTTGGCCCAATAGCCGGCGCTCAATGAGTACATTCACAAGCGGATGTTCAGCGAGCCCGATTCAAGAAACGGAAGCAGATCAAGAATAAGTTGATTGGGTTCTTTTCTCTTGAAGTTGACTGGCGTGGGTGGAGTCATAGGGGGCGGGCCAGGGACAAATGGTGTAGCGTTCTTGTTGAGACGCTTGAGGGGCAAGACCACCATCCTTGTCATAGCCCCTGCGGCCCCGCCAGCGCAGGAATGTTCAACAAAAATATGCAAGCTCATTGATCTCAGCATATGTATGTAGCATGACTGGCCATTGCCATGACCAATCCCGTCATTGAAGGCAGGCTCAGTGTTTTTGTAAAGCTCGAGATGCAGGAGGAGGTTAATTAGGGGTGGCTCCAGGAGTATCTAGTCAAAACAATTGCACAAGCTGCTACACAGCGGGGCACATCGGGAGATCAAGATCTGCCACGACGGCGCATCTTCAGTCCTGGCACCGCGCAGGACGCCACGACAACCAACAGTCACTGTGGTGCCACCCTTAGACACACCCCAGGTTGCCACAAGCAGGGGTGCCCTCCCCTACTGCGTGATCAGGATGCAATCGAGTGTGACGCCTTAGGGGCGCCGGGGTGGGGTGCCACTTTGACGCACCAGCAGCGCCAACAACTAACCGGGTCGTCATCTATCTGACGCCCTGGGGTTGCTAGCGTCACCATGACACAATCAAAGGAGGGGGCCTGGGGGGCATCCTGAGGCTGGTCCCACCGCCGCCATGCCCACCACACCCCCAAGGCGCCCAGAGGAGGTAAGGGCCCGGGCAGGGCCACAACTCTTCCAGAGTTGTCCTGGCTGTTTCACCAATATCAGGCCTTGGGATTAAGAACTTCACAGTAAAGTTTCAGGTGAGGCAAAACCGTACCGCTGGTAAACCCTATCAGTATCGTGGACCAAACATTGCTGTATGCCCCGCAATTCCCCTTCTCAGTGGATTATAGGTTGTGTGAGGCTCCTCCAATGGCCTGCTAACGTCACGGCACCGCCCACACCCTGAACTGCGTGTGTGGGTCAGCTTGCCAGAAAAATGAACTACGCCGGCACCGTTGGTGACGGAGCTCTCAGCCCGTTTTGTGACCCAATTCCGTCCTGAACTCCTCTTGAAGGCGTCCGCGCAGGTGACCACTCTGCCGTAGGGAGACGTCCCCAGGTGGACGGTCGTGACGGCCCCCAATGGCTCTTGTCCACCAACCCTCAGTACGCCATCCCCCGGTCATAACAGGACGTATGGGTCGTCTTGGGGAGGGTGGGCCGGGACGCAAACAGGCGGATTGGATGAGGTGCACCCAGCTGAGGTCAGCACACCCGTCAACCGTCCCAGCGGCAACATCTGGGCGGGGCAGGCGTGGATGCGTCCGTGTGGGATGCCATGCAAGCGCCCTCAGACAGTGTCTGAACGCAGGAGGCTTGGGACACCCGTGCAATGTCTCAAAAAAGGTCATTGCTGTGGCGCTGATGAACTGCAGGGCAGCAAGGACGCCCCGTCATTTCTGTGGCGCTGATGAACTGCAGGGCAGCAAGGAAGCCCCGCAATGCGCCACACGGTTGTTTTGGTTGCCCCGCTGTTTAGTTTGGAAGGACCCCGCGTTGGCAGGCGTATTGCAAGGGCAATGGTTTGAGAAAAGCCTGGCAGAGTTTGTCTTGTGGCAAGGGTCACCATGGGTTCGTTGGGGGCGTGGCGGTGGTGTGGGTGTCAAGAAAGCATGAATGTGCGAGTGCACTGGTGGATCTTGAGTGCCAAATTGTGTATAAATAGAGGGCATTGGCTTGCTTGTTTGTGTCCCCAGGCGTCCTCTGCCGCTGTACTTCCAGCCCGTGGTTTGTCCTCAACCCCCTCCGCTGTTGCACTTGCACAGTTTGAGGGGCTCTACTCAGTGGCCCCGCTTTGCACAATGCCTTCAATGCGGCACGCTGGGGGCCATCCACCCACCATTTTAAACCCTATGAACAGTGGGTCTAGTTTGTGGTGTTTGGATTTTGTGTTAGGGAGGCTTATTTTTGTGATTTGTTTTTCCTGAAAGGGGGAAACTTGCTTTTTTTTTTTTTTTTGTAATTTGGTTAATTTGTAGGGGGAACCCTTGATCTTTTTTTCTGTGTTTCTCTGTCTTTAATAAACTTGGATTAGTACATGAAGGAATAGGAATAAGGGGTTACTTTGAGCGGGTGACCCCCCTTAATTTATGATAAGGAATCTGATTCTGAAATAATAATTTAATAATTATTATTAGGGAGTTGAAAAATTGACTCCCAAGAATTAATAAATCGACTCCCAAAAGTTGTTTACTTCGCGCGGACCGCCTCTGGATGTCTGTCCCCGGTCCCCAGGACCAAAGTTCGACCCGCGCACATTTTGGGAGTCAGAAAATGAATTCTACTCTCAAGAATGGGGAATTTTAATTTCACAAAAAATGACAGAAAATAAAGAAAAATTTATACCTCCGCACTGGGGCATCTAAAGCCCCCCAAAATTTTACAGCGGCCAAAGAGCATTCTGAATAACACCTGATGAGCCTCACGGCATTCGCGCACCCCAGGAAAGGGGTATGCTACTGTGGGTCTAATTTGGCGGATTTCCTTAGTAGGAAATCCGCCAAAGCCTTAGGTACAGTGCCCCAAAGCCCCCCAAAATTTTACAGTGGGCATAATAGCCTCTGAATGGCACATGGTGAAATTCTTGGCAGTATTAAACCACAGGAAAGGGGTGTGCTACTGTGGGTCTAATTTGGCGGATTTCCTACTAAGGAAATCCGCCAAAGCCTTTGCCACAGTGCCCCAAAGTGCACCAAACTTTTGGATCGTGAAATAAATACTTAGTAACCAAATGGTTAGCTGCAAGACAGTAACATACCAGCATAAAATAATTTTGAGGCAGCAGAGGCTTTTGGTTATATCTGCTACTAATTGCGTCCACAACTGATAATAGTGCCTCCGCAACAGTTGATAGCGCCTCCGCAAGAGTTAATAGTGCCCCTGCCACAGCTATTAGTGCCTCCGCCACAGTAAATAGTGCCTCTGCCACTGTTAATAGTGCCTCTGCCACAGTTATGTTGCGGAAGCATTATTAACTGTGGCGGACGCACTATTGATTGTTCCGGGCACAAAATTTGGAAGAGGCACTATTAACTGTGGCAGATGCACTATTAACTATGAAGGAGGCACTATTAACTGTGGCGGAGGCATTATTAACTGTGGCAGAGGCACTATTAACTGTGGTGGAGGCACTATTAAATGTGGCGGGGCACTATTAACTCTTGCAGAGGCGCTATCAGCTGTTGCGGAGGCACTATTATCTTTGGTGGAGGCAATTAGTAGCAGATATAACCAAAAGCCCCTGCTGCCTCAAAATTATTTTATGCTGGTTTGTTACTGTGTTGAAGCTAACCATTTGGTTACAGGGTATTTTATTTCATGATCCAAAATTTTGGTGCACTTTGGTGCACTGTGGCAAAGGCTTTGGCGGATTTCCTTAGTAGGAAATCCGCCAAATTAGACCCACAGTAGCACACCCCTTTCCTGGGGTTTAATACTGCCAAGAATTTCATCATGTGCCATTCAGAGGCTATTATGCCCACTGTAAAATTTTGGGGGGCTTTGGGGCACTGTACCTAAGGCTTTGGCGGATTTCCTACTAAGGAAATCCGCCAAATTAGACCCACAGTAGCATACCACTTTCCTGGGGTGCGCGAATGCCGTGAGGCTCATCAGGTGTTATTCAGAATGCTCTTTGGCCGCTGTAAAATTTTGGGGGGCTTTAGATGCCCCAGTGCGGAGGTATAAATTTTTCTTTATTTTCTGTGACTCCCATTCTGGAGAGTAGAATTAATTTTCCGACTCCCAAAATGTGCGCGGGTCGAACTTTGGTCCCAGGGACCGGGGACAGACGTCCAGAGGCAGTCCGCACAACCTAAACGACTTTTGAGAGTTGATTAATTAATTCATGGGAGTTGATTTTTCAACTCCCTTATTATTATTTACTAATTTATTGCAGTCTTTTGGATACTTGATTTCTCTCTAAGGCTGACAGAATCCTTCTGCCAGATGATTACCAAAATGTTGAAAAGCCCCCAAATTCTCATTATGTACTTTTACTGACCACAAAACCCCCAAATGTAGCAGCTACAGTCTGATCAGTTCCCAAATATCACTACTTTGGCAGTTTCTTGGTGTTCCTGCCACTATATATCATCCCAGCCTGGCAATCCTTGTGACAGATGGTTACCAAAATGTTGAAGAGCCCCCAAAGTCTCATTATTTACCTTTACTGACCACAAAACCACCAAATGTAGCAGCTACAGTCTGATAAGTTCCCAAATATCACTACTAGGTTTGTGTCTTGGTGTTTCTGCCACTATATCTCATCCCAGTGTGGGAATCCTTCTGCCATATGGTTAACCAAAATGATGAAAGACCCCCAAAGATTCATTATGTACCTTTAATGACCACAAAACCCCCAAGTTTAGCAGCTACAGTCTGATCATTTCCCAAATATCACTACTTTGGTAGTTTCTTAGTGTTTTTGCCACTATATCTCATCCCAGCATGGAAATCCTCCTGCCTTATGGTTACCAAAAATTTTACAGACCCCCAAAGATTTAATATGTACCTTTAATGACCACAAAACCCCCGAATATAGCAGCTACAGTCTGATCAGTTCCCAAATATCACTACTTTGGTAGTTTCTTGGTGATTCTGCCACTATATCTCATCCCAGCGCAGGAATCCTTCTGCCATATGGTTACCAAAATGTTTGAAGGCCCCCAAAAATTCATTATGTACATTTAACGACCACAACAATCCCAAACGTAGCAGCTACAGTCTGAACAGTTCCCAAATATCACTACTTTGGTAGTTTCTTGGTGTTTCTGCCACTATATCTCATCCCAGTGTGGGAATCCTTCTGCCAGAATCAAATGTTTACAGACCCCCAAAGATTCATTATGTACCTTTAATGACCACAAAACCTGCAAATGTAGCAGCTACAGTCTAATCAGTTCCCAAATATCACTACTTTGGTAGTTTCTTGGTGTTTCTGCCACTATATCTCATTCAGCATGGGAATTCTTCTGCCATATAATTATCAAAATTTTGGAAAGCACCCAAAGTCTCATTATGTCCCTTCACTGACCACAAAACCCCAAAAACTAGCAGCTACAGTCTGATCAGTTCCCAAATATCACTACTTTGATAGTTTCTTGGTGTTTCTGCCACTATATCTCATCCCAGTGTGGGAATCCTTCTGCCAGATGGTTACAAAAATGTTGAAAAGTCCCCAAAGTCTCATTATGTGCCTCTACTGACCACAAAACACCCAAATGTAGCAGCTACAGTCTGATCAGTTCCCAAATATCACTACCTTGGTAGTTTATTGGTGTTTCTGCCACTATATCTCATCCAGAATGGGGATTGTTCTGCCATATAATTACCAAAATGTTGAAAAGCATCCAAAGGCTCATTATGTACCTTTACTGACCACAAAAACCCCCAAATGGAGCAACTACAGTCTGATCAGTTCCCAAATATCACTGCTTTGGTAGTTTTTTGGTGTTTCTGCCACTAAACCAATGGTGGGCCGCTACCCTATACTACGCTACAGGGCCACTTAGCGTTAGCGTAGCAGCAAAAAGTGCCCACCCATTTTGAGTAGTGTTAGCTCGCTGTTAGCGCTGCTACACTGCGCTACGTTTCAGCGGCGCTAACAGCGCACCAATTTTTTGTTATTGTCAGCTGCCTGCTACAATCACTACGCTACGCTGGGCTACGGTACTTTTAGCGGAAAAAAAGGCCTTTTTTTCAGCTCAAAGCACTGTGGCACATTGCAGTGCGCGCTCTTTTGCACCCGGCGTGTTTAGTGCCTGCAGCTGCACTAACGCTCTGCTAACAGCTAAATTAGCTGCACACCCTTTGCGCGTAGCGTTAGCACAGAGAAGGCGCAATTCTGCTACCGCTATCACTGCAAAAATAACTTGGTCAACTGCTTGTAGTTGACATGCAGGATAATCAAGCCAAGCTGCCATTTTAACTCCACATGAATGCAGAAGTGCCTTTGTTGGCACAGTCACTGTGCAAGGTGCACAGTGACTGTCCATTGATGCTTGGGTTGAGTCAAACCTTGAGTAAGGCTGGTGTAACACCACAAGCTTCCTCAGAGTTGCCGCATGTCAACTGCTCACAGTTGACACAGTTTTTTTTGCAGTGTATGCCAAAATTAAGCGGAATTCTGCTACGCTAACGCTACGGTCAGCGTAGCTGGCCCACCATTGAATAAACTCATCCCAGCGTGGGAATCCTTCTGCCGTGTGGTTACCAAAATGTTTACAGGCCCCCAACAATTCATTATGTAACTTTAATGACCACAAAACACCCAAATGTAGCAGTTACAGTCTGATCAGTTCCCAAATATTACTACCTTGGTAGTTTCTTGGTGTTTCTGCCAGTATATCTCATCCCAGCATGAGAATTCTTCTGCCATATGGTTACCAAAATGCTAACAAGCCCCCAAATTTTCGTTATGTACCTTTATTGACCACAAAACCCCCCAATGTAATATCACAGAAGAATTCCCATGCTAGGACGAGATATAGTGGCAGAAACACCAAGAAACTACCAAAGTAGTGATATTTGCGAACTGATCAGACTGTAGCTGCTACATTTGGGGGTTTTGTGGTCAGTAAAGGTATAAAATGAAACTTTGGGGGTGTTTAAACATTCTGGTATGGCAGAAGGATTCCCATGCAGGGATGAGATATAGTGGCAGAAACACCAAGAAACTACCAAAGTAGTGATATTTGTGAACTGATCAGACTGTAGCTGCTACATTTTGGGGTTTTGTGGTCAGTAAAGGTACATAATGAGCCTTTGAGGGGTCTTCAACATTTTGGTAATTATATGGCAGAAGAATTACCATTCTGGATGAGATATAGTGGCAGAAACACCAAGAAACTACCAAAGTAGTGATATTTGGGAACTGATCAGACTGTAGCTGCTACATTCAAGGGTTTTGTGGTCATTAAAGGTACATAATGAATCTTTGGGGGCCTTTAAACGTTTTGGTAACCATCTGGCAGAAGGATTCCCACACTGGGATGAGATATAGTGGCAGAAACATCAAGAAACTACCAAAGTAGTGATATTTGGGAACTGATCAGACTGTTGCTGCTACATTTCAGGTTTTGTGGTCAGTAGAGGTAAATAATGAGACTTTGAGGGCTTATCAGCATTTTTGTACCCATCTGGCAGAAGGATTCCCACGCTGGCATGAGATATAGTGGCAGAAACACCAAGAAACTACCAAAGTAGTGATATTTGGGAACTGATCAGACTGTAGCTGCTACATTTGGGAATTTTGTGGTCAGTAGAGGTGCATAATGAGACTTTGGGGGCTTTTCAACATTTTGGAAACCATCTGGCAGAAGGATTCTCACGCTGGGATGAGATATTGTGGCAGAAACACCAAGAAACTACCAAAGTAGTGATATATGGCAACTGATCAGATTGTAGCTGCTGCATAGTGGATGTGACCCCAAACACAATATTTCTGTGTTTTATATGTAGAACAATTGTCTGACAAAATTTTATATGGAAATATTCCTCATTGATCTGTGGTTGATAACAAAAGTAGATAAAAAAAAGAACCTGACAAAAATATCCTAAACCATGATAAACTAATTTCAAAAAGGACTTCTATGCATGTAGCGCTTCAAGTATGATGTGCAATATCTTCAGGAAGTTCAACCAACCAAATTAACAATGTGTGCAGGAAGGTATCATGAGAGAGGTCATGGGTCAATGTTTTTCCTTTTTCGTAAAAAAAGTAGATTTGGAGACTTCTGATAACATCAACTGTTGAAGTAAAAAAAAAGAAAAAAAAAATTGAGACCCCTCAGCCACCCTGGATTAATCCTAAAACTTGCAATTTCTTTTTTTCACAAAGAATTGAATGGTGTATGTAGAAATTTATGAATGTTATCAGGCAAAAAAAAATCCTGTGGCCTGAAGCTAACACAGGGGGAAGGAGAGAGATTATAGAAGAGTTTTAAGGAGACATGGAACACAGACAAAGGTACCAAGAGGAATGAAAAAAATGATTAATATAAATTGATTAATATACCCTATATTGATCAATATACAACATCACAAATTCATCCATCTTGGTAGTGTAAAGTGCCTTTTGACAACTTCTTTTCAACCAGGCACCTAGATCTGAGCAGATACCAATTAAGAAATGAAAGAGAAGCAGAGAAGCACAGCGCAATTGGTGAATCCATTCACTCATGGTTTGTTTTTGCTGGAGATCTAAACAATAATTGTGAAATTGATTTCAACAGAATGGATAAAATTTTGAATACATCTTACTTTAAGAATCTATGGAAATCAGTGACCCAACATTCACATATTTAAAGAAAACTTCTGAGCCTTGGGCCCACTTCAAAATGCTAAAAAGCTTCACCAGTGAGCGTATGGCTTTTGTCGGCTGCAATTCCTGCATGAAACGGTCAACCAATCCCTGCAAATCCCAAATTCTAGCTGGTAAGTAATTTCGTATGGTGAGTCAAGTGGAGAAACCATAGAGAGAGGCAGTCTGCTTACCAACATTAATTCCCCGGCTTCACCACATAGCTTGAAGGACAATTCAAACTGACCCAGAGTATGACTGATTTCCTGAGAGAGACTAATTCCCTTGTGTACCAATTGTAACTCAAATTTTTGTTGTTGTACTTACATATCTCCAAAGATGAACCATAAACCGTGTGGCAAAATCCTGCTCTGGTTGATTTTATTTGAAAGCTTTTTTTCTTTTGAATATAACACTCTGTGAACTTGAGAATTGGCCTTGAAGGCATCTTGAATGCTGTGGGAAATTTGATCAGACGAGCCAAGAAGCAAGTTCAAGATCCAAATAAGGTTGACCATCATCAAGGTTGGATAATTGATTCAAGCCGCCAGGTTTGCCTGATTGAATGCATAGTACTGGGAATGGATTCATCAGATTAAATGCAAAACCAAGTTACTTGACAGAGACAATGAACCTCTTTGAAGAGAGGCTGCATTTCCCACTTGCCATTGACCTCATGCACTTCAAATATTGTTAAGTATTCCGTGTGGAATATCCTGTCAAGGTCACGGAATATCCGGTAAATACTGGGAATATCAGGTAATTTTTCTGGATCTGTGGTCGCTCTCTCATGTGATCTCTCACGCTCATCAGGAATTTCTCACATGCACCCTCAGCAGTCATGCAATGTATCTACTATTACAGAAAAACACTGCAAGAGATCTTCTGTTAGAAAAAGCAACTAATGTAACATGTCTTCAAGCACCATGGAATTTAGAGTATCTCTTCCTCACTTTCTTCCGCAAGTGAGTTGAAGAGTTTGGTATGGAATGGCAGAGAGGTGTGTACAGGTTGGACTGAATGGCTTCTGCTGAGGGGATGGTATGCTTCAGGGATGGGTTGGTCTCTAAACCAATGACCATCATCACTTACGTTGTTGGCGGTTAAATCACTGTCCTCGACTGATGAAGAACTTGCTTCAGACACTGATTGGTATTCTTGGGGTTGGTGAGAGATGTGTGAGGGTGTAAATGGGGGGGAGGGGGGGGGGGGGGTCAGCTGGAACCAGAGCTCCGGGAAAGTCGTGTATATTTTTGATTTACTCACCAGATTCTGATTCCATCACCTTGGTGGAGAGTGATTGAAAATTCTCCAGGGTCAGGTTTCCAGTCGGGAAAGCGGGGTTGGAGCCTTCCTCCTCGGCCTTTGGGAGTGAGGGGGGGGCCAAGGCGTCCTGCTTGAGGGCAGTCGGGATCTCTGGGTCAGCTTCTGAAAGCTCAGGAAGGGCCGGGTTGGTCTCTGGGTCTGCAGCGTTCTCCTTTGGGATGGCAGGCGCGGTCATGGGGTCTGAGGCGGCTTCATCGCCAGCCGTTGGGTCCTCCAGGCCAGCTTCTGGGAGCTGAGAGAGAGCCGGGGGGTCGGTGCTGTCGGAGGCGTCCTCCTCAGCCTTTGGGAGTGAGGGGGGGCACAAGGGGTCCTGCTCAACGGCGGTTGGGATCTCTGGGTCAGCTCCTGGAAGCTCAGAAAGGGCCAGGTTGGTCTCTGGGTCTGCAGTGTTCTCCTTTGGGATGGCAGGCGCGGTCACAGGGTCTGAGGCGGCTTCATCGCCGGCCGCTGGGTACTCCAGGCCAGCTTCTGGGAGCTGAGGGAGAGCCAGGGGGGTGGTGCCGTTGGAGGCATCCTCCTTGGCCTTTGGGAGTGAGGGGGGAGACGAGGCGTCCTGCTCAACAGCGGTTGGGAGTCGAAGAGGAGGGGCGATCTCAGGGAATGAGACGTTCTCAATCTTAGGGAGATAGAAGGGGCAGGCATTGGGCTTGTCAGTCCTGTGAGCATTTTTTGGCTCTGAAATGGAGCAACCGGCTAGGTTCAGGAAGAAGGAAGGTCAGCTGAGTGAAATATGTGACGCGCAAGCAACAAAAGGCACTAACCTAGCTTCCAATAATCCTGGCGAGTGTACGCTGGGACCCAAAACTCAAAGCTGGCTGATCCAAAATTGCACGTTGGGGGCGTTGACGGAAGGTGAGTCTCTGGTTGTTGGGCAAGTGGCGCAGGTTGTTGTGTGGCCTTAGGGGGGGGGGACTGAAGTTGCAATTTCTCCTCTTTGATGTCCTTGTCAAGCCATTGGAAGATATCATCAATGGCACGCAGCCCAAGTTCTTGATCAATGGGGGCCTGGTGATAATCGGTGTCCACATCCATGGGCACACAGGCTTTGTTGATGGTGTTGTCGCGGTCAGATTTGCAATGATGATTATCCTGAATGGATGAGGGGTCCTCATTTGTAGACTTGGTACAAGGCGTTTGTGATGGGCCTATCTGTTCTTTCTTTTTTGGCAATGGTGATGGTGTTGTAAATTGTAAGACCGAGTGCGGAATTGGGATGTTGCACACGTCCAACGGCGCATCAGAGTAGATGTCTGGGGCAATATTAGTCATACACAAGCTTGAGACAGCGTCCGGAATGGGCAAATTATTGTCGTCCAAAGGCGCATCCATGTAGATGGCCGGGGCAATATCAGGCATACCAGAGTTTGCATCGTCCAGCAATGGCTGTGAGAAATCAATTGTGGTTAAAATCTGCATGTCCTCGGGTTTCATGACAAGAGGGGCTGCGCCGGTGGGAATTCCACAGGACATGATGTCAATCCGAATTGGACTGGTTCTGCCGGAGTCTGGTCTGGACGTAAATGGGCCTGGTGATTGATCTTGAGGCCTGGATGGGGTTAAGGGTTCCGATTGACAGCGGTCCACGGGTATGTCTATGATTAAAACCTTTCTTGTGGTCAGCGCTTGCGTGTTTGGTGGTGGGTAAGGGGCAGTGGGAAATCCAATCTTACCGTTAGCCTGATGTGTGGTATTTGTTGTCCGTTTACCGGGTCCATCTTGAAAGACAAGTGGCATCCCTGGGCGCCAGATTTTCAGACTTTTGTTCACATTGGGCCGGGGTTGTTTAGCCGGTGTTTGCTTGCTTACCGGATCCGATGGGACTGCAACGCGGGGCTTTGTTGTTCTGGGAGCTGGGTGATTGGTGGGAGTTGTGTTTGAAGCCGGAACAACGGGAGACTTGGCTTTGCCTGGAGTCTTGACACCACTACTGGAGCGCGTTTGTGGGCCGCTGGTACTGCTCAACCCTGGCGTCCTCATGCCTTTGAGATTGTAACAACCCCTTGGTGTTTGCAAAGGTTTGGTTGGAATTGGTCCACCACCGCCGGTGCGCGTTCGCGGGACATTATTTGCTGCCTCATTGTCCCCGTCTTTGGATCCACTCTTGGGCAGGGAAGAAAGCTCAGAGCTCAAATCGGAGTCTGGTTCTAATGTTAATGGTATAATTTCAGCTAGTATTCCAAACTCATGGATCAGAAAACACGTACCGGCCTGCAAATGCTCTGTAGCAAACTTCGTAAGCTCATCAAGCTTCAGTTTTTGAGGGGGCTCAATCAGGCACTTGAGGCCTCCCAGGATCCTCTTTATTTGGGTAATAGACTTGCCTACAAGACGGGGGTCATAGGGAAAGTTGCCAGGGTTGGGTGACACTGTTCTCACATACATTGTAGCTGTTATCAGATGGAAATTCAGGGGTCTTGGGAAAAAAACATACCACTTTGCAAGTGTTGAGTTGCCAGCGCTCTGATTTCATCTATCCTGACCCTTTAGGGTATGTTGATTGTTCTATCTATTTGCTTGAGGAAATCAACAATTTGTTTGATGGTCATTCCAACAAGATGAGAGTTGTAGGGTGCAGCTTTCAAGGGGGACATGATGCAACAATGAAACTAAAAAAAATATGTGATGGTTGAGTTGTGATATGGGTTTGGGAGTGTTGTCAGTGTATTGCTGGGGAGTCAGGATGAGCGGTAAACCAGCTGGGCGTTAGACTCACCGCTATATAAGTCAGCCTCCGGTTTGGCCGGTGTAAGGTGCCATGACTAATGAAAATTTCGAATCACTACACGTTAGCCAATCAATTGGGTCTAAGGTCAGCAGTAGAGCAGCTCACTTACGTTTGTGTCAGCCCTAGGCAGTACTTGTCCAAATTCTGTCCAATATTTGTATGTGTGCAATCATGAGTGTCTTGACTCTTGAGAAGCTTGAGCATGACAAACAGATTAGCCGGGCATACAATTACAAACTGAAATATTCAGTTGAGATGGAGCAATGAAATTAGCAGTGTACATATTTATATGTATATGTATTGTGTGTGAAGTGAGATGGAGCGGTGCAAGCTGACGGTGCTTGTTGACACACTGAGAGATCCTGGCCGGGCATGTGTTCCAGCATAAATATATATGTAGAGTTTGGGTTAGATGTCCATCTAAACTCGTCAACAGCGCTAAAAGTTAGAACTCACGCAAGAAGGAAAGATAACATTTGCAACGGAGTAGATGCTTGGAACAACCCAAGCTTCTGCAAGCATGAAGTCAGTGGATGCCGGAAGTAAGTTCTCCTGCAGACATGAACATGAGAGTTCGGCATGAAAGCTTGCTTACTTACCAAACACAAACTGCTCTCCATGACCCCGAACTGCTCTCCATGACGGCCTGCAGCAGAGAAAGAGGAATGGCCAGGTAAGTGTCTCAGATATTTTTTCATCCACAAATAAAATTCCATCCACATAATCAGTAATGTTATCATCCCTCTATCCACACAGACCCCAAAAAATTACTAGTTCCAGATTTGAAGAAACACCTCAAGAATCACGGCATACTGTTTGATCCAAAAGTTTGACACAATAAATTGGTGGAAGCTTACAAGGAAAACAAAACGCTTTCCCTCCGGGGTAATCCCAGCACTGTCATCAAAGGCCGTGAAAAAAGAACATTCAAACCTGATGACAACCCACCGGGCAAGACATCTAAGTGTCCACGCAGAGGCCAGCCAGCAACTAGTTGAGTGGAATCTCCACCGGTCCTGCCGCCTCCCAAGCACGCAATCAAACAGCCTTGACCCCCAACAGAGCCTCAGGCAGAGGCATCTGCTGATAGTGATAGAATTCACAAATGGTATCGTAAGCGTATTCCAAGCAAAGATCATTCTTAAATGCCTTGAAGCTAATTGGTTTTCTTTCCTCCAGCTCCCCATAGGTTGAATATTGAGAGCCTCAAGCAAATACTTACCTACTACCAGGTTCCCATTGGCGATTTAAACAGTTGGGAAGGTCTTGTCCCACTCTACAAAGCACTCAAAGATTCTCATGAGGCTGGCAGGGCCACAACAGATCAACCTGCGGATGCAGGTGCTAGTTCTGGAGCGGGATCTTTAGAAACTGACAGTTTGCCTCAACCCAACCAGATACCACCCGTGGTCTCAAAGACCAACGCACAGCCCGGCACAATTGGCCTACCAGAATCCCACAAAACACAGCCACTGGCTGAATCCAGCTTGCCACCTGTGGTCTCAAACACCAACGCGCTGCCGGGCACAACTATCAATGGCCAACCAGATACCCAACAACGGACTGCGTCTAGCCTTCCCATAGACACGCCAAATGGTTTGCCTCGGCCCGATCATGTATCACCCGTGATCTTGCAGCCCAACACGCAGCCCCCCACAAATGCTAATGGCCAACCAGAACCCCATAGCGGCCCCTCTTGCCCCAAGCGATGGGCTGAATATAGCTTGCCTGAAGATGCGCCAAAGGTTTTGCCTCACGCTGATCCTGTACCAACTGTGGTCTTAAAGACCAACGCGCCGCCGGGCACAACTACCCTTGGCCACCCAGATACCCACCAGCGGACTGATTCTAGTCTGCCCAAAGATATGTCAAACGGTTTGCCTTGGCCCAGCCACGCATCACCCGTGATCTCGCAGACCAACTCACAGCCCGGCACAAATGTTAATGGCCAACCAGAAACCCATAGCGGCCCCCCTTGCCCAAAGCAACGGGCTGAATCCAGCTTAAACAACATACCTTTATTGGATCCTGCCCCACCGGTGGTTTCAAAGACAGACGCACAGTCGGGCACAACCTCACTCAGCGATCCGAATTCATCAAAGCGACAAGCTGAAGCTAGCTTCCCTGAAGGTGTGCCAAACAGTTTGTCTCAGCCACACCCACCCTCAAAGCTTCCGGTTGAATCTAGCCTCCCTGAGGATGAGTCAACCGGATTGCCTCAGCCACGTATACCCCCTCAGGTATGTAGCAATTTGCTTCAAATTACTCAGCCCTTGCAACATTGACTGATGAATGACATTGAAATCCTTATGCAGGACCCTGCTTATCCTTCCAAACGCCCGCGCAGCTATCCGACACCAACGTTAATTCCTATTCGCCAGCAACCTGCGTAGATTTTTGAGCAACAATTGGCTATCCTTGGTCACCCAAATGCTGGTGAGGTTCAGGATCCCACAATCCCCAAAACTGTGGATAATGGGGCAAATTAAAATGGAGTGTGCTTGAATGTTGTTCAAAATTATGTACCTCCTGAGACCGTGGATAACGGCACAAGCAGCAATAGAGTGTTCCTTGGCGCAGACTTAATTTGTCAGCCTGTAGGTAACTAACCGTGTCTGAGAGGGTTGTTACTATCAAGATGATGGTGTAAGATGCCAAGGATGGGCCAATGGGTTTGTGCTAAGACCTGTAAAAGGTTTCACTCTATCAGTAATCTTGACTGAGAGGCTTGCTCAATTAAGGCGCATCCAGATCAACACAGGGTGTTAATAGGCATCCAAGGAACAACTCAACTTGCGTTCATGGTTTTTCCTACAGAAAGGTAAGGGTAATCAAGAGTTGATGTTATTCCTCAATTGAAAGATGGGTGAGAATGAAAGCACTGTTTAACTAGAGTATGGGTTAAACTTTGCTGTAATAATATTTTGAGGGATAAATAGTCCTGGGGGGCGTGTTTCTATGAAGGGAAAAGAGCAGGAGGGAACATGAGGCGCTTGGAGGCGCTTCAGGACCAGGGGGGAACTGGAAGCGCTCAAGGGAAGCAGATCCTCATGAGGATCAACATTGGAAATGATCAAGGCAGTGTAATGATCAGTACTGATCCTAGATCAGTAGCAGTGCATACTAGCTGATCATAACCAATCATTGATTCCATTCAGTGCTCTTTGAATTGGATTACATCATGTATTGTTTATGTATTTATATCATAACCAATATGTGTTGGAATTTCACATCTCTGTCACTCACTTCTTTCCTGTCTCTTCCCTGTCACTCCCTTTTCTCCTGCCAGTTGCATATGCAAATACCATCTTCTGCCCACATTTTGTCCCCCCAATGTAATAGCTTAAATATCCGCTCAGATAGATAGAAATAGAAGCATCAGTTCCTGCGCCTTATCCCTGAGACCTGAGAGTCTCTTGTAGTGAGGGGCCTTTTTCCCCTTCACAGCTAAGCAGCTTGGCCCTTTCTTGGGCTCCCTTTTTTTGTTCTCCGCCTCAAGCTTTCTTCCTTAGGCTTGTTTTTCACTCATCCCTCCGGCTCTGAGTCCAAAATTCTTCAATATGTTATGTAAATAGGGACTGAGGCGTAACAGGGGATAAATGAGTGATACCTGTCTTGGGGTATTTCACGTGTACAGTAATATTACAATGTATTGTGATCTTACTGTTTGCACGTAGCTTAACTCTTATAACAACAGTACATTATGGTAACTGTATTTAACTATGGTTATCTGTAATGTGATGTATAACAAGAGTATATTCTTAAGCTTGTATCTAATGATATACATATGTAATAAAGGTGTAAAGGAATGTACTATAAGTAATGTGAACAATTGCAGGTACTTGGTACGTGTAAGGTACTGTGATAGTACTCTGTTGCTGACACTTCCTCCCTCCAAAAAAAGGCTGATCAAAGAATTAAAGATTTCTCTTATCAGCTCTGTATTGTCTAAGGACTTTTTCAGAGTCTGGAATTTGGTCAGTAGTGAGCCATTCATCTTTTTTAGAACCACTGTATCTAACTAGATATTGTTTAATGTCCACATTGTTTTTTCTGATTTTTCTGTGTTGTAAAACCTTCTTTATTTTCACAACTTCTTTCTCCAGTCTTGGAATTACAACTTTAATGTTGTCTTTCCTTAAAGGGAAATTTTCATTGTTACTAGGCACGTAAGGTTTGATTAAACTAACAGGAAAAGTAGGATGTTTTCTTTCTAATTCACCTGTCAGTATGACTTCAACAGCATTCTTTCCGTGTAAGGCTTTAATAACAAATGGTCCTACAAATGAGTCTCTCAATTTCTTAGGGCCAGTGAGGAAAGTTAAATGTAGAAATAAGAACTTCTTCACCAACTTTAAACTGATGAGGTTTATGAGTCTTGTCCCATCTAGTTTTGTTGTATTCAAAGGATTTTTTAATGCATTCTGCTGCGTAATTAGCTGTCTTAGTCATCATCTGATGGAAGTCTGCTTCATTAGGATGTATTGTTACAGATTTAGATAAAACTAAGTCTTTGGGGAACCATGGAATCCATCCTCTTTCCAATTCAAAAGGAGTAATATTGGTAGAGCTATGTTTGCTGGAATTGTAGGCAAACTCAAGGGCTGGTAAGAGTGAGCACCAATCATGAGTATAATTATCTTTTTCCTTAAATTCCAATCCATAGGCACAATATCTTCTGATCATGTCTTCAAGAGTTTGAATCATCCTTTCAGCTAATCCATCAGTCTGTGGGTGATAAGCTGTGGAGAACTTTAATTGTGTACCACATAGATCATAAAGTCCTCTCCAGAATTCTGACGTAAATTTAGGATCTCTGTCTGTAATAATGTATCTTGGGCATCCTACATCAGCAATTATCTTTTGCCAAAACAACATAGCTATATCAAAGGCTGTATTCTCTTTATGACATGGAAGGAATTTGGTTCTTTTGGAAAATCTGTCTACTACCACTAGTACTGAATTATAGTTATCTTGTCCTGCAGGAGGTAATCCTGTAACAAAATCCATATTAATGACAGACCATCTTTCAGTAGGTTCTTCAATTTCCTGTAATAGTCCATATCTCTTTCCTGTAGCTTTGTTGGCTTTTTGGCACCTTTCACAAGATTCACATTAGTCCTTGGTTTCATTCTTAAAGTTTGGCCACCATGCAATGTGCTTTACTTTCTCTGTAGTGCGCTCTACAGAGAAATGCCCAGCAGTGATATTATCATGGCATTCTGTAAGAAATAAATTGATATGTTCTCTTTGCACCAGTACTACCACACTAGTATGTTTGGTTCTATGGTAAAGTAATCCATCAAGAAGGGAAAATCTGTCTTCTTTAAATGCTGTAGCCCAGGGTTCTTCTAATGAGTTAATTAAATCCATATTCCTATACTTACTCTGTAGTGTTTACTTAATGGTAGAAGTATTCTTATTGGTATCATAAGATTTTTTGATTTCATCCCAGAATTCTTCTTCCATTTCACATGCATGTAATCCAAGAATATCATAATTTTCTGAAGGAGCATCATATGCAGGATTATCTTCGTCATTCTCAGGAGGAAATGAATCCATGATTTTTGCAGAAATTTCTCCGTCCCATGCTGGGTTCTCTGGTAAATTTTTTAAAGACCATCTGCTAAGACCATCTGCATTCTTATGGATATTTCCAGCTCTGTGGATAATATTCATGCTTCCTCTCCAGATTTGAATAGCAATTTGCCATCTAAGCATATGTATATTGGGAGTTTTCATACCTAAGAGACTTTTAAGGGCTATACAATCAGTAATGACTTCAAAGTCACATCCATCCAAGTAGTAATATAATTTTTCAAATGCCCATACTAGACAAAGACATTCTAGCTGGCTGGCTCCATATCTTTTTTCACTGTCTTTCAAGGTGCGTGAAATGTAGCATATGACTCCTTCTCTGGGGACTTCAAAATCCTGTATCTGATGTAATGCAGCGCCTAATCCTTCCATGCTGGCATCTACATATAATCTGTAAGGTTTATGGGGATCAGGCATGAACAGTATTGGTGCTGGTGTAAGTTTTTTTCTCATTACATTAAAAGCTTCCACTCTAGTAGTTGTAATTTTAAATGCAGTGTTGGGACTACTGAGTTGATAAAGTGGGCCACTTATTTTTGCAAAATCCTTAATGTGTTGTCTATGATAACTTGCAAAACGTAAGAATGATTGTACTTCCTTCAGGTTAGTTGGCATAGGTTTGAGCAAAACAGCTGCTACTTTATTCATGTCTATAGCTATACTGAGTCCTGATACTATATGTCCTAGAGCTTTAAGTTCTTGAAATCCAAATTGGCATTTACTCATTGATATTTTCATGTTCATTTTAATTACTCTTTCTAAGACTATGGTCAGCTTCTTGAGGTGTTCTTCCCAGTCTTGGCTGAATATGATAATGTAATCAATGTAAATTATAAGCCATCCTTCACGTAACTCTCTGTGGAATTCAGTATCCATCATTCTCTGGAAGTGAGATGGTGCATTATTAATTCCAAAGGGCATTCTAAGATATTCATAAATACCCATATGTAATATAATGCGTAACAAATGTCTACTGTTTTCATGAATTACATTCTGATGGAATCCTTTTAGTACATCCATGCAGGTAATAAATTTTGCATTCTTGAGTTGCGTGATTGCTTCACTAATCTCAGGCATAAGATATCTGTCAGGAATAGTGTAGGTATTGAGGGCTCTAAAATCACCAACCATCCTGGACTTATCATTATGCCACGCAATGATCACAGGTGTTGTAACTTCCACATTCTCATTTGCGCCAACCTTGCGCAGAACTTTCATTCTGACTAATTCATTGACATGTTGTTGTAAAGCTTCTCTGCTCCTAGGGGATGCTGGGTAAGAGGCTTTTCTTAAAGCTGGTGGATAAGGTCTGGAAGTATTAAGGTTGATTCTTACTTCATGTCCTTTAATACATCCAAAGGGTTCATCCGCGGTAGCAAAGGCCAATTTATGTTTGTGCAGTAATGAAACTAATTTGTCTGTTTATTCTGGTGTCAGATCTGGTGAAATTCTGGCGTCAGATATGGTGTTAGAGAATTTTGAGGCTTCCACAGCATTACATTCCAGTTGCTCTAATGTAAATTTTTCCATAATTCCTAGTTCAAATTTAGTCAGGAGATCTCCATTAATTGTAAAGTATCTGCCATTACTATTAATGACATCAATACCATAATTAATAATGTAATCATTACCAAGTATAATGTATTTCATCTTGAAATCTGCCATTACTACTGGTTCAACTGTAATTTGTATGCTAGATCTTGTGTGAGGGAAAATAATATCTAGAGTGATGATACCTAGTGGGGACAATTTGCTATTGCAGCTGTAGAATTTTTCCTTCTTGACTGGGGATAGTTTGGTCTTCCAGTCAGGCATAATAGTATCTAATAATTTGGGGCTAATTATTGAACAGAATGCTCCGCCATCAATGAGACATTTGAGTTTATACTTGTTACATAGTATATTAGTAGTGTTGGTTCCTCCTGTAGTGTGCATATTACCTACTTGGTCAGTTTTAACTACTGGTAACTTCCTAATATTATGTGGGGCTTTATCCTTTGGGATTATGGAAATATTAGATATAAGTCTGTCTGCTTTGCATGTTATGGCGTGATTAGAATTGCTTGCTGATTCATCATATGAGTCATCAGAATCACTAGGAAGGGATTCTCCTGAGGAAATGCTGATGGTGTCACATGGTAATTGGTTATCTTCACTCTGGATCACTGATATCTTCTTGCTGATCTTCTTGGGACATTTGGTAGACTTATGCCCAGTCTTACCACATTCATAACATGTCATTTCTTTAGGAGCTGCTGGTTCTTTGGTCTCAGGTCTTTTATCCTTATAATTGTCTCTTCTGTTTGTTTTGCTTCCAGCTTTGTCTTTCTTACAAACATTCACTATACTTTCAAGCTGGTTAATGAATTCTGAGGTGTCATCATTAGCTCTGATAGCCAGGCGCATTTTGTACTCAGTTTCGGGGTCAAGTTGAGACAGTAATTTATCATTGATAGATTGGTTATCCAAGTGTCTTTCCACAGCTTGTATCCTGTTAACTTGGCTGGTAACCCATTAAGAAGGTTCAGTCTCACCATACACGTCAAATTTAGATCTTCTGAAGGCATCTCTGACTTTTCTTTTCCATTCAGGGGAGCTATATTTCTTAATGATTTCTGCTTTCCAGAAAGCCCAATCTTTTGGTCCTTGAACTTATTTCTTTCTATTGTTGTACCATATGTTTGCTGGTCCTGTAAATAATGAATTGAGTTTGGAACAAATGATTTGATTTGATACATTCGTATCATCCTGTAAACTTTCAATCCATTCTATAAATTTGTAATGGTCATATTCTCCTTTGCCAGAAAATGTGGCCCATTCACTTATTTTGGGTAAATTGGCTAATACTAATTTATGAATGGCTTTGTCCTCTTCATTTGTTGGAAAATACGTGGAGTAGAAGATCTTGTTCTTCTGTTGGGAGCTGGTAGTGGAATGTCTACGTCGCTATCATCTGAATCTGAATTTTTTGCCTTGTGAGGTGGAAAGTTTACATTAGGTGCGCTTTCAGATTTTACTTTTGTTGAACTGCTGCTGGCCTGCATATGGGGTGGAGTATCTTTATTCATGCTCTCTTTCACCGGGGGATTAGGTGATGAGTGTCTAATATTGTTACCAGAATTTATTAATTGTAAAATTATAGTTTCCAATTTATCTTGTTTTGATGCTGTGTCCGTGGTTTGTTTCTCAAACCTGTTTACTACATCTTCAAATGTGGTAAATTGTGATTTAATTTTATCTTTAGTATCAATCTGCAGGGCTCTGAAGCGTGATTCCAACAAATTCAATTTCTGTAATATTTCTTGGTTGGTATTTTCTTGATCTTCAACCAGTTCTTCAGTTCTAGCCGGGGATCTAGTAACTTGGGTACTCAATATTTCAAGAGCAGAGGGTGCTTCATCAAGCTTCTTATCCATACTCTCCAATTTATTCAAGATGACAGTGAAGGCATCATCTTCAGAATTTACCTGCTCATCTACACGCTGTGTAACTTTCTTAAGGTCTGATGACAATTCTTTGTTACTTTGCGTAATTCTTTCTACAACAAAGTTAAGATTTTCTGTGTACACATGTAGAGCAGTTCTAAATGGAGTATCTAGATTTTTAACAACATTTGAAATATCTGGGACATTTGATGTGTGTTCAGAACCAGAGTTACTATTTCAGCTAAAGAAATGGGAGCTGTTTAAGGATCTAGGTCCATCTGACGCTCTTGGCAGGCTATTTTGCCTTGCTCCAGATGTACATAAGTGCCTTGGAGGGATCTGCCCGGGCGTATCATTTCTTTGTAGATTTGACTGCGCCATTGTTGATTGCACCCAGTATTCCACGGGTGTCTGGAATTCACATTTCTCCCCCTGTGTGACTGGTGTCTTGAAGCTGGTCTGCGGCGCTCCGGGCTTCTTAATGGAGAGTGGTTTTGTCTGCGGGACGGCTGGAGGATCAGCAGGGATTCTGAGCTGATCTCCATTGGATTCCAGTCTTTTGTCCTCTTCAAGGTGGTTGTTAAACCTTTGAGGTCTATCATTGCCTGGAAATCCGCCCGGCAGTACTTGAGATGCGCTATTATTGCCGCATGGCTGCTGCAATTGCACACGTCCATGAGCCATGTCTTGAAACCTTTCATCCTGTAATAGTAGCGCTTGAACTTCTCTTCCGTCAAGACTATTAGCAGAAGATGTATTTTTAGTTTTTCCTTTCTTTGTAGCATAAATAATTCTTTCTGCTACAGGTTGTTTAGCGGGTGAAAGAACTGACGCGGGTGGAAATCCTCTGCCTGGGTCTGATGTGCGGGTTCTTCCATTATAACCTTGAGTTCTGAGAGAAGGAGGAGACATAATAGAATATTTTTGTTTCAGTAGGTATTTTGTTTTTATTCCAGGTATTACTTAAAGTATAAATGTACCTGAAGATTTATCAGAAACAGCTGGGGAATCTGCACGCTGATTAGTATCAGTGGTTTCCTCTCTAGCCTCACGGGGTTGCGTGTTTTTGTCCTTAACTTCAAGGGATTGAAGTTCTGGGGTGAGGGTGTCAACGTTGGTGGACACTGTACACAATGAAAAACACAAAAATATTAGTATTAAAAAAAAACCAATCTGACGGGAAAAGGGTAAGGAAAAAGATGTACCTTTCAGATTTTGGATTTTCTGAGTACTTTTAAAGTTATAGTGATTTTGCCAGAAAATCAGTGTAGGAATTTTTTCCTGTTGATGGAAAGGTCTGAATTTTTGTTGAATGAAAGCTGAGATGGTGGCGCAGAAGTGTATCAACTTGGTTTGTTGATTGCTCAAACGGCGTGGAGTGGAGGTCCTTTTAAACTCTTGGAACAGCGGTTCTACAAGAGGAGGGAAAGTATTGATGCACTTGTACAGTGCTTTTGGGATCTGTAGGCTAGGTATGTCACTTCTAGTCTGATCCGCTAGGTTCGCGCGGTTCAATCGGCGGTCTAAGATCGTCTGTAGCTGCTCTAGATCAGGAGCTACAGGTGTTACAGTGATCCTGCTCGAGGGTTGCGGCTCGAGGGGGGTATGTCCGGTGTGTTTTCCGCAGAGAAAATGAATGAAATTCACTAGAATTTCAATGTGTAGAGTCAACCAAGTGTGTATGATTCAATTTCTATGGGTTTTTGGCAAAATAGAGACAATTTTTCCAGTACAAAAAGAGAGAGATAGTCAACAATAGGATGATTTTTTATGGATTTTTCCGGTTTTATAGAAGGAAACAGGGTGAAGAGTCTAGGAAAATGATGAGAAAATAAGGGAGAATCTAAGACACAATCACGGGAAATCTAGTTAATGATTTGACTTCTCTTTCTGCGCGTAAGTTGCGGAGGAGGGCCGTCAGAAGTGAAGGGGGGAAGCGTGGAGTAGGAGGTATGTTCTGTATAAGAGCAGTATTCCTTGTCAAACGGAGGATATCCAAATGGTAGAGCAGAAAATTGTGGTTTTCTAACAAGTTTAGTTTGTTCTTCTTCCACAAATTCTGATTCTTCAGTAGTATCAATAAGTGTACCATCAGGATGATAGATACAAGTTATCCAAAGAGTACTGTAAGTCATCCAGGTACAGGTGTAAAATTGGTCCTCTCCAATCAGTGGGTGGGTTTTTCTGACGTGTTCTTGGACTTCAAGGTTATTAGGATCTTCCTTTGTGTATTTCTGTAACTTCAGGAGGTTGGAGTTGGGTTTGAAATCACGGATAATGGTAGTCATTTGTCTTTTAACAAGACATTTTGGCGTAAAAAATGGTAAGAAATAAGTATGTTAGTATGATTATCACGGTTTGGGAGTGAGAATCACAGATAAATAATAGGCCAGACCCCCAATTGTCAGCCTGTAGGTAACTAACCGTGTCTGAGAGGGTTGTTACTAGCAAGATGATAGTGTAAGATGCCAAGGATGGGCCAATGGGTTTGTGGTAAGACCTGTAAAAGGTTTCACTCTATCAGTAATCTTGACTGAGAGGCTTGCTCAATTAAGGCGCATCCAGATCAACACACGGTGTTAATAGGCATCCAAGGAACAAGTCAACTTGGGTTTGTGGTTTTACCTACAGAAAGGTAAGGGTAATCAAGAGTTGATGTTATTCCTGAATTGAAAGATGGGTGAGAATGAAAGCACTGTTTAACTATAGTATGGGTTAAACTTTGCTGTAATAATATTCTGAGGGATAAATAGTCTTGGGGGTGTGTTTATATAGAGGGAAAAGAGCAGGAGGGAACATGAGGCGCTTGGAGGCGCTTCAGGACCAGGGGGGAACTGGAAGCGCTCAAGGGAAGCAGATCCTCATGAGGATCAACATTGGAAATGATCAAGGCAGTGTAATGATCAGTACTGATCCTAGATCAGTAGATCCTAGATCAGTAGCAGTGCATACTAGCTGATCATAACCAATCATTGATTCTATTCAGTGCTCTTTGAATTGGATTACATCATGTATTGTTTATGTATTTATATCATAACCAATATCTTATGTAAATAGGGACTGAGGCGTAACAGGGGATAAATGAGTGATACCTGTCTTGGGGTATTTCACGTGTACAGTAATATTACAATGTATTGTGATCTTACTGTTTGCACGTAACTTAACTCTTATAACAACAGTACATTATGGTAACTGTATTTAACTATGGTTATCTGTAATGTGATGTATAACAAGAGTACATTCTTAAGCTTGTATCTAATGATATACATATGTAATAAAGGTGTAAAGGAATGTACTATAAGTAATGTGAACAATTGCAGGTACTTGGTACGTGTAAGTTACTGTGACATGTCCTCTGTGGCTGACATGATTAACTTTGTTGATCACGTGGAGGTACCTCGGCCGCTTGTGGCGGTGGAAGATTCTAACGATCCAAAAGATCATCCGCCTTATTCCCCTAGTTTGCAAAATTACAATGGAGGTGTTGACACACACCCAGATTCCACTTAGTTATCTTCTCAGGTTCATACAAAATCCAATGAGGCCTCTCCAGCTGCACAATACATCTTTCAAGAGCGTGTTTTGGTCACACAGGATGATCTGGTAAATTCTGTGTCGGAGATCCAACCTGCGCATGGAAACAGGCCCAAGGATTCTTTGACTCAGGTAAATGGCCTATCTGACCAGCAGACAATCACATTGGAACTTCTCAGCCATCCCACCAACTTCCCAACTCCGACTAGCACCTCTCTACATCCTATTCTCCTTGAAGGGCTGAATTCCTTGTTACCTTGGGTGGAAAGCAATCAAGAGGAGATAGACACTTTGAATTCTCTAATTCATTCAGGCAGCCCCCGCTCACCAGGAGCAACGGAAAACCAAACCACACCACCCGCAAGGGTTTCTACTGTGATTCACTGTGACCTTATGGGCTTGAGGATGGAGAGCTTTCACAGCCCTCAACTACTAGACATATCACCTGCTTCTACACCTTTTGAAGCTGCTATGGCCTCAAACGCACAACCAGGTAGCTTAAAAACCATTCCAAACGAGCTATTTCACCACCCACCGGACCGCAACACGGCCGGTCAGAGCTTATTGGACCCGCCACCGCTGCCCCCAAGTGTTGTTCCAAGTGGTGATTCGTCCCAGCAGGTTTCACTCAGCTCAGAGGCTGCAAACAAGCCCGCTCACCCCCAACCAGACCATAACACGTCTGATCAGAACTTACCGGACCAGGCCTTGAACAAGCCCGCTGATCACCTACCAAACTGTAGCATGGCCAATTGGAGTTTACCGGACCCACCGCCGCTGCCGCCGATTGCCGTTGGCGCAGATGTGTCCCACCAGGTACCACCCAACTCAGATGGTGCAAACAAGCTTGCTGACCACCGATCTGAATGTAGCGCGGCTGATCAGAGCTTACTGGACCCACTGCCTCTGCCGCCAAGTGTTGTTCCTAGTGTTGATGCGTCCCAGCAGGTGTCACCCAGCTCAGAGGCTTTGAACAAGCCCGCTCACTCCCAACCGGACCATAACACTTCTGGTCAGATCTTAGCGGACCCGCCGCTGAACAAGCCTGCTTACCACCAACCAGACCATAGCACGGCCGATCGGAGTTTACCCCAATTGTCGTTCCCGGTGTGGATGCTTGTGATCAGCAGTTTCCAGAGAGCTCAGAGACTGTGAACAAGCCCGCTCACCACCAACCAGACTGTAGCACGTCTGGTCAGAACTTAGCGGAACCGCCGGTGAACGTGCCTGCTTACCACCAACCAGACCGTAGCACGGCCAATCGGAGTTTACCGGACCCACCGCCGCTGCCGCCAATTGTCGTTCCCAGTGCGGATGCTTGCCAGCAGTTGCCAAAGAGCTCAGAGACTGCAAACAAGCCCGCTCACCACCAACCAGACCATAGCACGGCTGGTCAGAACTTAGCGGAACCGCCGCTGAACACGCCTGCTTACACCAGGAAAAATCAGTAGTCACTAGATGATAACTGACTGACATGACACCTGCTCCAGCTGGCTATCCAGCCTCTAGTGCAATTTTCACGAGCTGATCCTCAGCTTTGTCCCAGGCACAGCTGCCTCCAGTCTTGGCACAGGACAAGCCACTGCTCAGCCTTTTCCTGAGCAAGAACGGGCATTGATAAATGCACACCTGTCCTCCGGGGGCACGCCCACGACCATGCCCTTCGAACAGGGCGTGTGGGACCGCGCACCCTTTATCAAGGGCGTGCACGCCCCCACATAGGCGTGCACAAGCGTACACCGTGCCTGCTCGCCGAGAGCCCCTCAGTGGGCAGGCGCAAGTACATATACCTGCTCGCCGAGAGCCCCTTGGCGGGTATGGTGTATGCCTGCTTGCCAACAAGGATAACTCTCGGCGAGCAGGTATACAAACACCTGCCCGCCGAGCCTGCTCACCGAGAGCCCCTCGGCGGGCAGGTGCATGTACACCTGCTCCAGGCATACAGATCCCACCTCGCCGAGAGCCTCTCGGCGAGCAGACCTGCCCGCCGAGCCTGCTCACCGAGAGCCCCTCGGCGGGCAGGTGCATCTATACCTGCTCGCCAAGGGAAATCCTCGGCGGGCAGGTGCATCTATACCTGCTCGCCAAGGGAAATCCTCGGCGAGCAGGCATACAGATCCCACCTCGCCAAGAGCCTCTCAGCGAGCAGGTATACATACACCTGCCCACCAAGCCTGCTCACCGAGAGCCCCTTGGCGGGCAGGTGCATTTATACCTGCTCGCCAAGAGAAATCTTTGGCAAGCAGGCATACATATCCCACCTCGCCAAGAGCCTCTCGGCGAGCAGGTATAGTTGAACCTGCCTGCCGAGGGGCTCTTGGCGAGAAGGTATACTTGAACCTGCCCGCCGAGGGGCTCTTGGCGAGCAGGCTTGGCGGGCAGGTGTTTGTATACCTGCTCGCCGAGAGTTATCCTTCTCGGCGAGCAGGCAAGGCTCTCGGCGAGCGGGGATATGAATGCCTGCTCGCCGAGAGGTGCATGCCTGCTCGCCAAGGATTTCTCTTGGCGAGCAGGTATACATGCACCTGCCCGCCGAGCCTGCTCACCAAGAGCCTCTCAGCGGGCAGGTGCAAGTATACCTGCTCGCCGAGAGGCTCTTGGCGAGGTGGGATATGTATGCCTGCTTGCCGAGGATTTCTCTTGGCAAGCAGGTATAAATGCACCTGCCCGCCGAGGGGCTCTCGGTGAGCAGGCTCGGTGGGCTGGTGTATGTATACCTGCCCGCCAAGAGGCTCTCGGCAAGGTGGGATCTGTATGCCTGCTCGCCAAGGATTTCTCTGCGCGAGCAGGTATACATGCACCTGCCCGCCAATGGGCTCTCGGTGAGCAGGCTCGGCGGGTAGGGGTTTGTATACCTGCTTGCCGAGAGTTATCCTTCTCGGCGAGCAGGCAAGGCTCTCGGTGAGCAGGTGCATGTATACCTGCTCTCCAAGAGGCTCTCGGCGAGGTGGTATCTGTAACTGCCCGCCGAGGGGCTCTCGGCGAGCAGGTATACTTGCATCTGCCCGCCAAGGAGCTCTTGACGAGCCATGGTGCACGCCCGTGAACGCCCATGTGGGGGCGTGCACGCCCTCGCACGCCCATACAGGGGTGTGCATGCCCTTTTGCCCTTTATCAAGGGTGTGCGGTCCCACACGCCCTTTTCAAAGGGCGTGGGCGACGGCTTGCCTCCGGGGGACGGGTGTGTGTTTATCAACACCCGTTCTTGCTCAGGCAAAGGCTGAGCAGTGGCTTGTCCTGTGCCAAGACTGAGGGGCGGCTGGGCCTGGGCCAAGGCTGAGCAGCAGCTTTGCCTGGGACAAAGCTGAGGAGCAGCTTGTGAAAATTGCAAGCTAGAGGCTTCAGCTGTGCCAAAATGGGCACTGAGCTGTGTGCCAGCCAGCCCTGAACTAGCAGATGGAGTAGCTTTGGAGCTGAAACCAGAGCTGTGTTATGTCAGTTGTCATCAACTGACTACTTTTTTTTCCTGGTGTTACCACCAACCAGACCGTAGCACGGCTGATTGGAGGTTACTGGACCCACTGCCGCTGGCGCCAATTGTTGTTCCTGGTGCAGATGCTTGCCAGCAGTTGCCAGAGAGCTCAGAGACTGCAAACAAGCATGCTCACCACCAACCAGACCGTAGCACAGCTGGTCGGAACTTAGCGGACCCGCTGCTGCCGGCGCAGATCCGTCCCAACAGGTTTCACCCAACTCAGATGCTGCAAACAAGCATGCTCATCACCAACCAGACCGTAGCACAGCTGGTCAGAACTTAGCGGACCCGCCGCTGCCGGCGCGGATCCGTCCCAACAGGTTTCACCCAACTCAGATGCTGCAAACAAGCTCCCTGACCAGCAACCGTACCGTAACACGGCCAATCGGAGCTTAATGGACCCGCCACTGCATACCATGCCTAGTCTGGATGTTAGAATCCCCGCCTCACGTCTGGGCAAGCGCCTTCCAACAGCGTCAATGGAGAGCCCACGTAAGTTAGATGTATTGAACTTCTTTGCCAAAGATCCTTATAACCACCCTAACCCCATTGTGCCATACTTTTGGCTGGACAGGACTTCAATAGACGCAAGCGCTTGAAGTAGGTCAACAAGGTAAATCAAAAGTCTGCTTCCCCATCTGACTGCACCCAAAAAACAAGAAGACGCATTGTAATCATAACCTCATCAGATGAGGAGGGAGAAATGCTGAAATTTTGCCCAGGCATTGGTAGCTCAGGCTTGGAAAACAATAATCTGCCGAGTGTTGCTCAGGAAACTTCACCCCCAGCAAACCATTGGGCTGATTCCCCTCAACTCGATTCAACTTTGAACCCAAATTCTCTGCCCGCTGGACATCAGCCTGCCGCTGTGGAACTACTCGAATGGGAGAATAGAGCTGGGAAGGGAAATGTATAACTACACTAGTACTAATGTAAGCTATGCCAAGGATGCTGATATAAGAGCTGCCTTCCTGACTAATACTACTGGGGATGAGTGTAACAATAAGAAAAGGAAGAAAGGTGTGGCTTTTCTACTATGATCTTAGACTGACTAGTACTATGAGCTGACTACTTGTACCTGTAGGGTATGAGGAGGAGAGGAGGAGTAGTGGGGGAAAAGATGAAAGGTGTTGTGCAAATGTGAATGATATATGCAGCACCAGGAAAAATCAGTAGTCACTAGATGACAACTGACATGACACCTGCTCCAGCTGGCTATCCAGCCTCTAGTGCAATTTTCACAAGCTGATCCTAAGCTTTGTCCCAGGCACAGCTGCTGCTCAGCCTTGGCCCAGGCTCAGCTGCTGCTCAGCCTTGGCCCAGGCCCAGCTGCTGCTCAGCCTTTGCCTGAGCAAGAATGGGCATTGATAAATGCACACCCGTCCCCCGGGGGCACGCCCACGCCCACCCCCTTTGAAAAGGGTGTGTGGGACCGCGCGCCCTTGGGGCCTTTATCAAGGGCGTGCAAGGGCGTGTACGCCCCCACATAGGCGTGACAAGCGTGCACCGTGCCTGCTTGCCGAGAGCCCCTTGGTGGGCAGGTGCATGTACATATACCTGCTCGCTGAGAGCCCCTTGGCGGGTAGGTGTATGTATCCCTGCTCGCCGAGAAGGATAACTCTTGGCGAGCAAGTATACAAACACCTGCCCGCCAAGCCTGCTCACCTAGAGCCCCTTGGCGGGCAGGTACAGATCCCACCTCGCCGAGAGCCTTGCCTGCTTGCCAAGAAGGATAACTCTTGGTGAGCAGGGCATGTATACCTGCTCACCAAGAGCCCCTTGATGGGCAGGTGCATGTATACCTGCTCGCCGAGAGAAATTCTCGGTGAGCAGGCATACAGATCCCACCTCGGCGAGCAGGTATACATACACCTGCCCACCAAGCCTGCTCACCAAGAGCCCCTTGGCGGGCAGGTGCATTTATACCTGCTCGCCGGGAGAAATCCTTGGCGAGCAGGCATACAGATCCCACCTCGCCAAGAGCCTCTTGGGAAGCAGGTATACTTGAACCTGCCCGCCGAGGGGCTCTTGGCGAGCAGGCTTGGCGGGCAGGTGTTTTTATACCTGCTCACCGAGAGTTATCCTTTTCGGCAAGCAGGCAAGGCTCTTGGCGAGCGGGGATATGTATGCCTGCTTGCCAAGAGGTGTATGCCTGCTTGCCAAGGATTTCTCTTGGTGAGCAGGTATACATGCACCTCCCGCCGAGCCTGCTTGCCGAGAGCCCCTTGTCGGGCAGGTGCAAGTATACCTGCTTGCCGAGAGGCTCTTGGCGAGGTGGGATATGTATGCCTGCTCGCCGAGGAGGTAGAAATGCACCTGCCCGCCGAGGGGCTCTTGATGAGCAGGCTCCGCGGGCAGGTGTATGTATACCTGCTCGCCAAGAGTGTCAGCCACAGAGTACAGGTCACAGTACCTTACACGTACCAAGTACCTGCAATTGTTCACATTACATATAGTACATTCCTTTTACACCTTTATTACATATGTATATCATTTGATACAGGCTTAAGAATGTACTCCTGTTATACATTACATTACAGACAACCATAGTTAAATACAGTTATCATAATGTACTGTTGTTATGAGAGTTAAGTTACGTGCAACAGTAAGATTACAATACATTGTAATATTACTGTACACGTGAAATACCCCAAGACAGGTATCACTCATTTATCCCCTGTTACGCCTCAGTCCCCATTTACATAATATATTGGTTATGATATAATTACATAAACAATACATGATGTAATCCAATTCAAAGAGCACTGAATGGAATCAATGATTGGTTATGATCAGCTAGTGTGCACAGCTACTGATCCAGGATCAGTGCTGATCATTACACTGCCCTGATCATTTCCAATGTTGATCCTCATGAGGATCTGCTTCCCGTGAGCGCTTCCAGTTCCCCCCTGGTCCTGAAGTGCCTCCAAGCGCCTCATATTCCCTCCTGCTCTTTCCCCTCTATATAAACACACCCCTCAGGACTGTTTATCCCTCAGAATATTATTACAGCAAAGTTTAACCCATACTATAGTTAAACAGTGCTTTCATTCTCACCCATCATTCAATTCAGGAATACTCTCAACTCTTGATTACCCTTACCTTTCTGTAGGTAAAACCACGAACCCAAGTTGAGTTATTCCTTGGATGCCTATTAACACCCTGTGTTGATCTGGATGCGCCTTAATTGAGCAAGCCTCTCAGTCAAGATTACTGATAGAGTGAAACCTTTTACAGGTCTTACCACGAACCCATTGGCCCATCCTTGGCATCTTATATACACCATCATCTTGATAGTAACAACCCTCTCAGACATGGTTAGTTACATACAGGCTGACAATTGGGGGTCTGGCCTATTATTTATCCGTGATTCTCACTCCCAAACCGTGATAATCATACTAACATACCTGTTTCCTTACCATTTTTACGCCAAAATGTGTTGTTAAAAGAGAAATGACCACCATTATCTGTAATTTCAAACCCAACTCCAACCTCCTGAAATTACAGAAATACACAAAGGAAGACCCTAATAACCTTGAAGTCCAAGAACACGTCAGAAAAACCCACCCACTGATTGGAGAGGACCAATACTACACCTGTACCTGGATTACTTACAGTACTCTTTGGATAACTTGTATCTATCATCCTGACGGTACACTTATTGATACTACTGAAGAATCAGAATTTGTGGAAGAAGAACAAACTAAACTTGTTAGAAAACCACAACTCACAGCTTTCCCATTTGGATATCCTCCCTTTGACAAGGAATACTGCTCTTATACAGAACATACCTCCTACTCCACGCTTCCCCCCTTCACTTCTGACGGCCCTCCTCCGCAACTTACGCGCAGAAAGAGAAGTCAAATCATTAACTAGATTTCCCGTGATTGTGTCTTAGATTCTCCCTTATTTTCTCATCATTTTCCTAGACTCTTCACCCTGTTTCCTTCTATAAAACCGGAAAAATCCATAAAAAATCATCCTATTGTTGACTATCTCTCTCTTTTTGTACTGGAAAAATTGTCTCTATTTTGCCAAAAACCCATAGAAATTGAATCATACACACTTGGTTGACTCTACACATTGAAATTCTAGTGAATTTCATTCATTTTCTCTGCGGAAAACACACTGGAACGCTTGTTCCCCCCAAAAGGAGAATAGATACAAAAATTTTGAGTAGACCAATCGAGCCGCAAGGGTCAATTTACACTACTAGGTTTTTTTTCGTGAGACTCCAAACTCTACCATTCCTACGGCAGGAAAGGATTTGTACTGCATTCCCACTCAAGAGCGCATTAGGTCGCGGGACTAAGTGGTACTACATACACCATGCGCATCCTGTGTATACAGGATCTACATAACTCAATTACAGTTCAATTATACTGTACTACTGTATTACCCCGGATCTGCAAGGATCTACAGGGATTTACACGCTAGACGCACTCCACCTAACTCAATTAGAGAGTGCATACAGGCGCATACCTACCATACATACCCCCCTCGAGCCGCAACCCTCGAGCAGGATCACTGTAACACCTGTAGCTCCTGATCTAGAGCAGCTACAGACGATCTTAGACCGCCGATCAAACCGCGCGAACCTAGCGGATCAGACTAGAATTGACATACCTAGCCTACAGATCCCAAAAGTGCTGTACAAGCGCATCAATACTTTCCCTCCTCTTGTAGAACCGCTGTTCCAAGAGTTTAAAAGGACCTCCACTCCACGCCGTTTGAGCAATCAACAAACCAAGTTGATACACTTCTGCGCCACCATCTCAGCTTTCATTCAACAAAAATTCAGACCTTTCCATTGACAGGAAAAAATTCCTACACTGATTTTCCGGCAAAATCACTATAACTTTAAAAGTACTCAGAAAATCCAAAATCTGAAAGGTACATCTTTTTCCTTACCCTTTTCCCGTCAGATTGGTTTTTTTTTAATACTAATATTTTTGTGTTTTTCATTGTGTACAGTGTCCACCAACCTTGACACCCTCACCCCAGAACTTCAATCCCTTGAAGTTAAGGACAAAAACACGCAACCCCGTGAGGCTAGAGAGGAAACCACTGATACTAATCAGCGCGCAGATTTCCCAGCCATTTCTGATAAATCTTCAGGTACATTACACCTTAAGACATTTTCTGAATAAAAAAAACAAAAAAATACCTACTGAACCAAAATAATTCTATTATGTCTCCTCCTTCTCTCAGAACTCGAGGTTATAATGGAAGAACCCACTCATCAGACCCAGGCAGAGGATTTCCACCTGCGTCAGTTCTCCCACCTGCTAAACAACCTGTAGTAGAAAGAATTATTTATGCTACAAAGAAAGGAAAAACTAAAAATACATCTTCTGCTAACAGTCTTGACGGAAGAGAAGTTTGAGCGCTACTATTACAGAATGAAGGGCTACAAGACGTGGCTCAAGGATTTACGCAACCGCAGCAGCCACGCGGCAATAATAGCGCATCTCAAGTATTGCCGGGCGGATTTCCAGGCAATGATAGACCTCAAAGGTTTAACAACCACTTTGAAGAGGACAAAAGATTGGAATCCAATGGAGATCAGCTCAGAATCTCTCCTCATCCACTAGCCGTCCCGCAGACAAAATCACTCTCCATTAAGAAGCCCCCAGCGCCGCAGACCAGCTTCAAGACCCCAATCACGCAGGGGGAGAAATGTGAATTCCAGACACCCGCGGAATACTGGGCGCAATCAACAATGGCGCAGTCATATTTACGAAGAAATGATACGCCTGGGCAGATCCCTCCAAGGCACTTATCAACATCTGGAGCAAGGCAAAATAGCCCGCCAGGAGCGTCAGATGGACCTAGATCTTTAAATAGCTCCCATTTCTTCAGTAGTAATAGTAACTCTGGTTCTGAACACGCATCAAATGTCCCAGATATTACAAATGTTGTTAACAATCCAGATACTCCCTTCAGAACTGCTCTACATGTGTACACAGAAAATCTTAACTTTGTTGTAGAAAGAATTACGCAAAGTAACAAAGAATTATCTTCAGATCTTAAGAAATTGTGCCACAAAGTTACACAGCGTGTAGATGAGCAAGTAAATTCAGAAGATGATGCCTTTACTGTCATCTTGAATAAATTGGAGAGTATGGATAAGAAGCTTGATGAAGCGCCCTCTGCTCTTGAAATATTGAGTACCCAAGTTACTAGATCCCTGGCTAGAACTGAAGAATTGGTTGAAGACCAAGAAAATACCAACCAAGAAATATTACAGAAATTGAATTTGTTAGAATCACGATTCAGAACCCTGCAGAATGATACTAAAGATAAAATTACATCACAAGTTACCACATTTGAAGATGTAGTAAACAGGTTTGAGAAGCAAACCACGGACACAGCATCAAAACAAGATAAATTGGAAACTATAATTTTACAATTAATAAATTCTATTAACAATATTGGACACTCATCACCTAACCCCCCGGTGAAAGAGAGCGTGAATAAAGATACTCCACCCCATATGCAGGCCAGCAGCAGTTCAACAAGAGTGAAATCTGACAGAGCACCTAATGTGAACTCCCCACCTCACAAAGCAGAAAATTCAGATTCAGATGATAGTGATGTAGAAATTCCACTACCAACTCCCAACAGAAGGACAACATCTTCTACTCCACGTAATTTTCCAACAAATGAAGAGGACAAAGCCATTCATAAATTAGTATTAGCCAATTTACCCAAAATAAGTGAATGGGCCACATTTTCTGGCAAAGGAGAATATGACCATTACAAATTTATAGAATGGATTGACAGTTTACAGGATGATACAAATGCACCAGATCAAATCATTTGTTCCAAACTTAATTCATTATTTACAGGACCAGCAAACATATGGTACAACAATAGAAAGAAAGAAGTTCAAGGACCCAAAGATTGGGCTTTCTGGAAAGCAGAAATCATTAAGAAATATAGCTCCCCTGAATGGAAAAGAAAAGTCAGAGATGCTTTTAGAATATCTAAATTTGACGTGCATGGTGAGACTGGACCTTCTGAATGGGTTACCAGCCAAGTTAACAGGATACAAGCTGTGGAAAGACACTTGGATAACCAATCTATCAATGATAAATTACTGTCTCAACTTGACCCCAAAACTGAGTACAAAATGCGCCTAGCTATCAGAGCTAATGATGACACCTCAGAATTCATTAACCAACTTGAAAGTATAGTGAATGTTTGTAAGAAAGACAAAGCTAGAAGCAAAACAAGCAGAAGAGACAATTACAAAGATAAGAGACCTGAGACCAAAGAACCAGCAACTCCTAAAGAAATGACATGCTATGAATGTGGTAAGACTGGGCATAAGTCTACCAAATGTCCCAAGAAGATCAGCAAGAAGATATCAGTGATTCAGAGTGAAGATAACCAATTACCATGTGACACTATTAGCATTTCCTCAGGAGAATCCCTTCCTAGTGATTCTGATGACTCAGATGATGAATCAGCAAGCAATTCTAATCACGCCATAACATGCAAAGCAGACAGACTTATATCCAATATTTCCATAATCCCAAAGGATAAAGCCCCACATAATATTAGGAAGTTACCAGTAGTTAAACCTGACCAAGTAGGTAATATGCACACTACAGGAGGAACCAACACTACTAATATACTATGTAACAAGTATAAACTCAAATGTCTCATTGATGGCGGAGCATTCTGTTCAATAATTAGCCCCAAATTATTAGACACTATTATGCCTGACTGGAAGACCAAGCTATCCCCAGTCAAGAAGGAGAAATTCTACAGCTGCAATAGCAAATTGTCCCCACTAGTTATCATTACTCTAGATATTATTTTCCCTCACACAAGACCTAGTGTACAAATTACAGTTGAGCTAGTAGTAATGGCAGATTTCAAGATGAAATACATTATCCTTGGTAATGATTACATTATTAATTATGGTATTGACGTCATTAACAGTAATGGCAAATACTTTACAATTAATGGAGATCTCTTGACTAAATTTGAACTAGGAATTACGGAAAAATTTACATTAGAGCAACTAGAATGTAATGCTGTGGAAGCCTCAAAATTCTCTAACACCATATCTGACGCCAGAATTTCACCAGATCTGACACCAGAACAAACAGACAAATTAGTCTCATTACTACATAAACATAAATTGGCCTTTGCTACAGCTGATGAACCCTTTGGATGCATTAAAGGACATGAAGTAAGAATCAATCTTAATACTTCCAGACCTTATCCACCAGCGTTGAGAAAAGCCTCCTACCCAGCATCCCCTAGAAGCAGAGAAGCCTTGCAACAACATGTAAATGAATTAGTTAGAATGAAAGTTCTGCGCAAGGTTGGCGCAAATGAGAATGTGGAAGTTACAACACCTGTAATCATTGCGTGGCATAATGATAAGTCCAGGATGGTTGGTGATTTTAGAGCCCTCAATACCTACACTATTCCTGATAGGTATCCTATGCCCAAGATTAGTGAAGCAATCACGCAACTCAAGAATGCAAAATTTATTACCTGCATGGATGTACTAAAAGGATTTCACCAAAATGTAATTCATGAAGACAGTAGACATTTGTTGCTCATCATATTACATATGGGTATTTATGAATATCTCAGAATACCCTTTGGAATTAAAAATGCACCATCTCACTTCCAGAGAATGATGGATACTGAATTCCACAGAGAATTACGTGAGGGATGGCTTATAATTTACATTGATGACATTATCATATTCAGCCAAGACTGGGAAGAACACCTCAAGAAGTTGACCATAGTCTTAGAAAGAGTAATTAAAATGAACATGAAAATATCAATGCGTAAATGCCAATTTGGATTTCAAGAACTTAAAGCTCTAGGACATATAGTATCAGGACTCAGTATAGCTATAGACATGAATAAAGTAGCAGCTGTTTTGCTCAAACCTATGCCAACTAACCTGAAGGAAGTACAGTCATTCTTAGGTTTTGCAAGTTACTATAGACAACACATTAAGGATTTTGCAAAAATAAGTGGCCCACTTTATCAACTCAGTAGTCCCGACACTGCCTTTGAGATGACAACTACTAGAGTTGAAGCCTTTAATGTAATGAGAGAAAAACTTACATCAGCACCAATACTGTTCATGCCTGATCCCCATAAACCTTACAGATTATATGTAGATGCCAGCATGGAAGGTTTAGGCGCTGCATTACATCAAATACAGGATTTTGAAGTCCCCAGAGAAGGAGTCATATGCTACATTTCACGCACCTTGAAATACAGTGAGAAAAGATATGGAGCCAGCCAGCTAGAATGTCTTTGTCTAATATGGGCACTTGAAAAATTATACTACTATTTGGATGGATGTGACTTTGAAGTCATTACTGATTGCATAGCCCTTAAAAGTCTCTTAGGTATGAAAACTCCCAATAGACATATGCTTAGATGGCAAATTGCTATTCAAATCTGGAGAGGAAGCATGACTATTATCCACAGAGCTGGAAATATCCATAAAAATGCGGATGGTCTTATCAGATGGTCTCTAGAAAATTTACCAGAGAACCCAGCGTGGGACGGAGAAATTGCTGCAAGAATCATGGCTTTATTTCCCCTTGAGAATGATGAAGAGAAATCCTGCATATTATTCTCCTTCAGAAAATTATGATATCCTTGGTTTACATGTATGTGAAATGGAAGAAGAATTCTGGGATGAAATCAGAAAATCCTATGATACCAATAAGAATACTTCTACCATCAAAGAAATACTACAGAGTAAGTATAAGAATATGGATTTAATTAACTCATTAGAAGAACCCTGGGCTACAGCTTTTAGAGAAGACAGATTTTCCCTTCTGGATGGATTACTTTACCATAGAACCAAATGTACTAGTGTGGTAGTACTGGTGCAAAGAGAACATATTAATTTATTTCTTAGAGAATGCCATGATAATATCACTGCTGGGCATTTCTCTGTAGAGCGCACTACAGAGAGAGTAAAGCACATTTCATGGTGGCCAAACTTTAAGAATGAAACCAAGGACTACTGTGAATCTTGTGAAAGGTGCCAAAAAGCCAACAAAGCTACAGGAAAGAGATATGGACTATTACAGGAAATTGAAGAACCTACTGAAAGATGGTCTGTCATTAATATGGATTTTGTTACAGGATTACCTCCTGCAGGACAAGATAACTATAATTCAGTACTAGTGGTAGTAGACAGATTTTCCAAAAGAACCAAATTCCTTCCATGTCATAAAGAGAATACAGCCTTTGATATAGCTATGTTGTTTTGGCAAAAGATAATTGCTGATGTAGGATGCCCAAGATAAATTATTACAGACAGAGATCCTAAATTTACGTCAGAATTCTGGAGAGGACTTTATGATCTATGTGGTACACAATTAAAGTTCTCCACAGCTTATCACCCACAGACTGATGGATTAGCTGAAAGGATGATTCAAACTCTTGAAGACATGATCAGAAGATATTGTGCCTATGGATTGGAATTTAAGGAAAAAGATAATTATACTCATGATTGGTGCTCACTCTTACCAGCCCTTGAGTTTGCCTACAATTCCAGCAAACATAGCTCTACCAATATTACTCCTTTTGAATTGGAAAGAGGATGGATTCCATGGTTCCCCAAAGACTTAGTTTTATCTAAATCTGTAACAATACATCCTAATGAAGCAGACTTCCATCAGATGATGACTAAGACAGCTAATTACGCAGCAGAATGCATTAAAAAATCCTTTGAATACAACAAAACTAGATGGGACAAGACTCATAAACCTCATCAGTTTAAAGTTGGTGAAGAAGTTCTTATTTCTACATTTAACTTTCCTCACTGGCCCTAAGAAATTGAGAGACTCGTTTGTAGGACCATTTGTTATTAAAGCCTTACACGGAAAGAATGCTGTTGAAGTCATACTGACAGGTGAATTAGAAAGAAAACATCCTACTTTTCCTGTTAGTTTAATCAAACCTTACGTGCCTAGTAACAATGAAAATTTCCCTTTAAGGAAAGACAACATTAAAGTTGTAATTCCAAGACTGGAGAAAGAAGTTGTGAAAATAAAGAAGGTTTTACAACACAGAAAAATCAGAAAAAACAATGTGGACATTAAACAATATCTAGTTAGATATAGTGGTTCTAAAGAAGATGAATGGCTCACTACTGACCAAATTCCAGACTCTGAAAAAGTCCTCAGACAATACAGAGCTGATAAAATAAATCTTTAATTCTTTGATCAGCCTTTTTTGGAGGGAGGAAGTGTCAGCCACAGAGTACATGTCACGGTACTTTACACGTACCAAGTACCTGCAATTGTTCACATTACATATAGTACATTCCTTTTACACCTTTATTACATATGTATATCATTTGATACAGGCTTAAGAATGTACTCCTGTTATACATTACATTACAGATAACCATAGTTAAATACAGTTACCATAATGTACTGTTGTTATGAGAGTTAAGTTACGTGCAACAGTAAGATTACAATACATTGTAATATTACTGTACACGTGAAATACCCCAAGACAGGTATCACTCATTTATCCCCTGTTACGCCTCAGTCCACATTTACATAATATATTGGTTATGATATAATTACATAAACAATACATGATGTAATCCAATTCAAAGAGCACTGAATGGAATCAATGATTGGTTATGATCAGCTAGTGTGCACAGCTACTGATCCAGGATCAGTACTGATCATTACACTGCCCTGATCATTTCCAATGTTGATCCTCATGAGGATCTGCTTCCCTTGAGCGCTTCCAGTTCCCCCCTGGTCCTGAAGCGCCTCCAAGCGCCTCATATTCCCTCCTGCTCTTTCCCCTCTATATAAACACACCCCTCAGGACTGTTTATCCCTCAGAATATTATTACAGCAAAGTTTAACCCATACTATAGTTAAACAGTGCTTTCATTCTCACCCATCATTCAATTCAGGAATACTCTCAACTCTTGATTACCCTTACCTTTCTGTAGGTAAAACCACGAACCCAAGTTGAGTTATTCCTTGGATGCCTATTAACACCCTGTGTTGATCTGGATGCGCCTTAATTGAGCAAGCCTCTCAGTCAAGATTACTGATAGAGTGAAACCTTTTACAGGTCTTACCACAAACCCATTGGCCCATCCTTGGCATCTTATATACACCATCATCTTGATAGTAACAACCCTCTCAGACACGGTTAGTTACATACAGGCTGACAGAGAGGCTCTTGGCGAGGTGGGATCTGTATGCCTGCTCGGCGAGCAGGTATACATGCACCTGCCCGCTGAGGGGCCCTCGGTGAGCAGGTATACATGCACCTGCTTGCCGAGAGTTATCCTTCTTGGCGAGCAGGATTACATACACCTACTGCCAAGGGGGGCGGGCAGGTGTTTGTATACCTGCTCGCCAAGAGTTATTCTTCTTGGCAAGCAGGCTCTCGGCAAGCAGGTGCATGTATACCTGCTCTCTGAGAGGCTCCTGGCGAGGTGGGATCTGTACCTGCCTGCCGAGGGGCTCTCGGCAAGCAGGATACTTGCACCTGCCCGCCAAGGGGCTCCCAACAAGCCATGGTGCACGCCCGTGAACGCCCATGTGGGGGCGTGCACGCCCTCGCACGCCCATACAGCGGCGTGCATGCCCTTCGACTCACACACCCTTGATAAAGGGCGTGCAGTCCACCTGACCGGTCCGCATATTCCCCCTTGAAGGATTGTTCCCGCGCGCGCAGGAGACATTCTTCAAGGGTGTGTTACACCCAACCTGCGCCACACGCCCTTTTGAAAGGGCGTGGGCAAGGGTGTGCCCCCGGGGGACAGGTGTGCGTTTATCAACACCCGTTCTTGCTCAGGCAAAGGCTGAGCAGTGGCTTGTCCTGTGCCAAGACTGAGGGGCAGCTGGGCCTGGGCCAAGGCTGAGCAGCAGCTGGGCCTGGGCCAAGGCTGAGCAGCAGCTGGGCCTGGGCCAAGGCTGAGCAGCAGCTGGGCCTGGGCCAAGGCTGAGCAGCAGCTGGGCCTGGGCCAAGGCTGAGCAGCAGCTGGGCCTGGGCCAAGGCTGAGCAGCAGCTGGGCCTGGGCCAAGGCTGAGCAGCAGCTGGGCCTGGGCCAAGGCTGAGCAGCAGCTGGGCCTGGGCCAAGGCTGAGCAGCAGCTGTGCCTGGGACAAAGCTGAAGAGCATCTTGTGAAAAATGCAAGCTAGAGGCTTCAGCTGTGCCAAAATGGGCACTGAGCTGCGTGCCAACCAGCCCTTAACTAGCAGATGGAGTAGCTTTGGAGCTGAAACCAGAGCTGTGTTATGTCAGTTGTGATCAACTGACTATTTTTTTTTTTCCTGGTGCAGGGGGATATATTTCTGGTATGTGTGAAAGTTTATAAGATGTGTGAATGGCAATGTTATCTAATGGTGTGGTGAAATGTGTACTGATGAAGGTGTATCTAATGGTGTGGTGAAAAGGTCATGCAGGGTGTATGGGGTAGAAAGTGCATGTGCCTCTCTGGGGATACAACATCTAGAGGGGAGTTTATATGTGAGGAAATACAACAAGGGGGAAATCATGATGAGCACAATGTAACAAGTTCTGAAGATGAGCAATGATGAAATGTAATGATGAAGTGAGGTAATGATGAGCACTATGTAATTTCTATGTATAATGAGTGAGATATGTAATGTGTAATATATGTAGCTATGGTGATGATGACTGGAATATGTAATGTAGATGAAATGTAAGAAGCAGGAAAATACCAATGAAACTGTATATGCTAATAACTTCTGATCCAAAGGGAATTTCAGGGTGGTATGAGTGAGTGACTAGGGGTAAAATGAGGTGTAGAATCTGAATCTGGAATAATCATGATGGATATGTGAGGGATCTGTATGATATGAGAATGGTGATATGAGTGGGAACAGGGTTACCACACCGCACCTCAATCTACCGCACATTGATCTACCGCACCTCGATCTACCGTACCTCGATCTACCGCACCTCGCCCTCCTCCTCCAAATCCCCCCCAATACCCACAGCAAGAATGGCACACACAACCAAAGAAACTCACTATTGTGCAGATCAAGAAGGTACTTGAAGAATTCAAATATAAATCACGCTGGAGTGACAAGAAGGATGACTTCGTGAAGCATTACATAACCTTGGCTAACCAACAGAAGGAACTTTGGGCAAAATACCTGGAAGAGCAGGGTGTGTGGGAAAAACACCTCAAAGCAACGACTAGACCTACCCAAGACGCTCTGCCAGGCCACTCGGGATTGTCAAGCGAGAGGCCTCAAGCAGGAAAGGAGACACAGAAGTCTCCCCAGCCTGAGGGAATACCGGTGAATGTGCCTGTTACCCAATCCAAAACAGGAAAAGGTAAAGAGCGGGCGGTTGATCCTGCCGATGTAAGTGTTGAAAGTGTTGAAGTGTTGGAGCCCCCAAATCCATTGGACACGGCCTCAGTAGAACCAGTCCGGGAGATCCCTGACTTGATCAACCTGTCGGTGGCAGTTGATGAAGCACGTCATCAGTTGCCCTCCCACAAGCCGCCGGGACCCTTGACCGCCCAAAAAACTGAAACACCGCTTCCTACGCATTGGCTAATGCAATGGGCTGCAACTGTGGATGATGCAATGCACGAAATGGATTTGGATGACCCCCCCATTCACACCAACACACCCAATGGTCCTTCTGCGACAGGGAGCCTTATACTCATTGCTCAATCTTTACTTGAATCAATCAAAACCATAGCGACTGGTGTCACATCCCTCAGTGCATCTCTCCAAGCAGCACCTGCATCGGATCCAACACATTTGGGCGCTGCCTCCCGTTTGCGCCGACCCTCCCGAGCTGTTCCATCAGGCAAAGAAGAAGGCAACCATGAAACACCCAGTGCGAGGCCCCGCAGTCGCAGGCCAACACCACAACCGGGACCCTCAAGGCCCATACCACGAGCTGGACCCATCCCGGTAGGGTTTGTTTAGCCTAGCGGGTGATACTGTATTACTGATCTCTTACTTTCCTATATTAGGAAACACTGTGATACCCTCCTTAAGCGCGGTCCGCGAGATCCACTTCCACCTCCCGCAACTACAGCAGAATGGAGATCCTGGATTCACATGCTTGAGCAGCAATCCAATGGACACGCATTGGACACCGATAGTGCCAGCAGCATCACTCGTGACAATGACTCCAAGAATGAAAATGACGCCGAAAACAGTGAGGATGATTGCATGGAATTAGATATTGACTATTGAAGAGGTTGACCGCAGCACCCAAAAGCCTCTCGAGAGACGCTCCAAATCATGCAACGCATGATGCGGCAACCAGTTGTTTGATATTTTTGGCCAGATCTTGGTGCACCAACAAGCACGTCCGCCAACACGTTCCTATGGGACCTTGCCGTTTGGGTCTTTATGAGATTAGTGGATGCTAATGAATACAAAGATGTCATGCGGGAGACGTGTGATGAAGACTTGGCTGCCACAATGATATACAATCATGTGACCAATAGCCTGATGAAAAGGCCAGGATTCCATATTTCTTTTTTGCTGGTGTTGGTAACTAACATGCATGATCTTAGGTATTGGGAACAAAGCCGCATGACAGCTGAGCAGAGAGCAATACGCGACAAGGCCCACCAACAAACTACACATCGAGCAAGGGTAAGGCATTTGTTGAAGCCCTTTGATTACCTGTAGTTTGTCTTGTAGCTGATGTGTCCGAACTCTTTTTTTAATCAGCTTTGTGAGTGGTGCATTTCCACTCTTTTGACTGAGCCATCTCTCGACCAACTTTTGCCAGTTGTGGAAGCCTGCTGCAGTGAAGATGAGACCAACAGTGAAGCATCCAAGCCGGCTGATCCGCGACAAAAATCTTGTGTGACGCTTGGGATGCCCTGGCGCCATCCACTAGTCACGCGTCTCATGATGGAGCTTGATAGGATTAGAAGCAATTGCCAGAACAAGTGCACCAATCAATGCACCCCCCATGCGTACACGCAGGTGACCAGCAAACCCAGCTTCAAGTACCCTCTCAGCCCCAAAAGGGCTACCAATTGGAACGTATGATCAAAACTGGTTGAGCACACTCTTGGGTTAAGATGCTGAGGAGTTGAAGCCCACAACATTGCCCGTCATTGGTCACTTCATCATGGTTCTCAAGACCCTTTGAGTCAGCTGCGCAATTAATGTGCCCTTGTTACAAGGGCACATTACGTTGTACGTAATTGAACTTATCCTGTTTCATCTTCACTGCACTTCTCCCATTGTACTTGTTTGAAAATTTTCATCACTTATGTACATCATACAAGACATTCTTATTTCTCAGAGTTTTTGCTTTCTGCCCTTTTCTGCCCTCATCCCTTCGAGCCATCTGGACTTTCATCTCCAAGAGAGAAACTGTGTCCAAGCCACACCCTGCCATCACATCAGTAACTCATCTCACAAATCATCCTGAAAAATAGTTATGCCCGCCACCCGTTCCACATTGGTTTTGTGTACGTGTTGCAAATGCATTGTCTTTGAAAGTATAGATCCCTTGACCAGAATTGCACAACCTGGCCAGCAAATAAATGTGAAGACCAGAAAGTTGCATATTATCAAAGAAGAACGTCTAGCAAGCTGGGCCCGGGGGGGCAAATGAAGACGGTAAGACCATCTACCTTTTTCAACCCTCACACTCTAGTGCCCTCGCTGACAATTCTGATGCTTAATTCAAGAACTGTCTGTTGAATTTGAAACTGGTGAATTCTGCCCCAAGAATACCAGAATGAAGCCGAATTACCAGGACCTGACAATCAGGCACAAGAACAGCTTGTTCAGGCGCTTGCTGGCATTTCTTGGCAAGAATCTGACCTTGAGCCTGCGCCACAGACGATTCAATATGATTGTTGTAAGTGTTTAACTGAACGGCTCTATTTGACGCATGGACTAACGCGCCCTCTACAGCTCGCTTCTTCCCAAAGTCCTTAATCAGTTCAATCAGCCCTTCCATCACGTCCATTGCTCTAAAAACTGCAATTTTCTACGTTACCGAAATGATCTCATTCTATACTTTAAGTTGCTTGTTGAAAATGGATTGTGAACTTGTGAAATTAATAGTCACCCAGGGACTCCATTTGACCTCAACCCCCGCTAACTTATCCTTTGCCAACAACTCAACCATCAAAGCTATACCAGGTGACGTTTGTACTGTGCTGGAGAATCTGGCCATAGAACCGGATCTCATCTATTGTATATGCTGCCCCGCCTGTTTTGCGATGTACCCCAACAACAAGAGTCCTCCCCAGAAATGCACGTTCCACCACCTTCCTGAAAAGGCTCCAAAACCATGCAAACAGAAATCTACCAAAGCTTCACAAAAGAAAGCTACACAAGACAAAGCTGCACACAAGAAGAAAACATCTACGGGGGCTGTGCAAGTCAACCAAACATCTGCCGCAGCTTCCCAAGATGTGCCAACACCTGGCGGGGCTGCAGAACAACAACCATCTGCTGGGGCTGTACTAGATGAAGATGAATCTGCTGAGAATGCGCTAGAAAATCAATCATCCGTCTGCGGAGCCAAACTTTTTGATGAAAACTCACAATATTTTTTGCCTCTTTGTCATTTTGCAGTTCAAGATCTCAACAGCTGGCTTGCTTGCTTCTTCAGTAGAGAGGGTATCAAGGAGGCACTTGAGCAAACAGTGGAGACGCCCAGGACTTCTTACAACAAGAAGAAAGAGATGACTGAAATTCACAACTCACGCGGCTGGAGAGAATTCCTTGGTCCTGATGGTCAACAATACACCGCCAGCAGCAGCAACGTCACATTTGGTACGTTCATGGATGGTATCAATCCGCATGGAAACAAAATATCTGGCAAACATGTCTCAATCACCTTTATGATCATGGTTTGCCTCAGTTTACCCGTCTCTCTTTGCTACAAGCCTGAAAACATCTTTTTAGTGGGAATCACCCCTGGGCCAAAGGAACCGTCTCTCAAACAAATCAATTGGATTTTGCAACCAATTGTCAAACAGCTCAAACTTCTGTGGAATTCTGGTTTGCGCCTGTCCAAAACGTACCTCCACCCAAATGGCAGGGTGGTTTTGGAGGCCCTTCTGACATTCTTTGCGGACTTGCCAGCGCTTCGTTGCGCTCTTGGATTTCCAGGTCCCACTGCAACGCGGATGTGCTCAAATTGTCTACTGCCCAAATCCAAGATACAAAACATCAATGTGGAATCGTGGCCTAAATGCACCCTTGAAGACCACAGACACTGGGCTCATCAGTCTTGTGAGGCAGCCAGTGTTGAAACTAAAGAAGACATCTTATTGGAGCATGGTGTACGCTATTCAGTCATCTTAGAACTTCTGTATTGGAATATCTTAGAGTACCACGTGGTGGATTCAATGCATAATCTTCTCTTGTGCCTGCTTAATTGGCACTGCCGATGTTTTTGGCAAATGTCTGACAATGGTGCTGATCCTGAAGCAGACCCAGAATCCGTTTCCAAGGCCGAGGACAACAACTTGGCATCCGACTTCAAGAAACCTCCCAAAGCTCTGATAGACAGACGTCCCAGACCACCGACTGAGGAGCAGGAGGAAGAACCTGGCTTCCTGGATCTGTTATTTGGTGCAGCAATGGAACCCAAGGACGCCAAATTTATACCTGATACCCGCACTCATGAATGGGGTGGGCAGTGGGTCACCCCCTCCGATGAGGTTATATTGGACGGATATGTACTGGCTCACATAAATTTGGCCCTGAAACAAATTTGCACCCCTACATGGATCAAGCGAGTGATTCCAGTACTTGGGAAGGCTTCCTTTGGCCATCTTAAGGCGGACAAACGGTGCAACCTATTTAAAATCCAGCTTCCCCTTGTCTTGCCTGCCATCTGGAACAATAATCACACCGCTTCCGGGTCTCTCCTCCATAACTTTGCTCATTTGGTTTCCCTTGTAAACCTTGCTCTCAAAAGGAAGATGACAGCCAACCGCGCCAAAAATTACTGCGATCACATTTATTAATACATTGGAAGTTGTGAATTTCTCTTCCCTGATGTCCAACTAGCTCCCAATCACCACATGGCATTCCACCTGGCAGACTGCCTGGACAGATTCGGACCTTGCCGTGCATGGTGGTCGTTCTTGATGGAGCAACTTATGGGACATGTCTTGAAGAGTACAGCAAATAATTGACTAGGTAAATGTTTTTTTGTGAGCAGAAACCAGCCAACAACAGACTGATTATTTTGAGTTTTTGTAGGTCAACTCAAGATAACATACCTGACCAACTTGGCCCGAATTGGCAATCTGCGGGCGATGCAAGAGAGCAATAGTTTTCCTGAATCCTTCAAACATTACATCAAACAGATACGGGCTCTCTACAAACCCATACTGTTTTCCCCGGCAACTGCAACCAACCAGCGTCAAATGTCACTGGAAGTTGACTTGTTCAACCAACTAATCAATCGGCTTAATCAGATCTTTCCACCCAAAAACGGCAGCCAGTGGGTTAAGTCCAGCAAGTGGAGCATGTCGTTGGCATCCGGAAAAATGGCCCCTGTTAACTCACTAGTTGAATGCTTCCAAAACTTGACAAAGGGTGATGTGGTGTATTCAAACATGAAAGCTAATGAAAGCAATTGCGTGGTCCAGCTGGAATCCAATTCTCAAACAAAGTACGGAATGATAAAAACAATATTCACTCATTCACAAAGGGTCCCGGGCCATCAGGTATTTTGCAACACTTGGCTAGCAGTACATCCCCTCATTCCCGTCCCCAGTAACGTCAATCCTTTTGCTCAACTCCAACAGTACGATGCAGTTGGTGTTGCACTGCGAAGGGTCGAATATGACCAACAGTACGTAGTACTTCTTGACAAGGTCCTGGCACAATGTGCGTGGATGAAATACAAACCCAAAGAGCTTGTCCCGGCTATAGATTTTGAAACCATAGCGCTTGTATCCCTGGATTGTTAATTTTCACATCTCACATCGCTGATCCCCCCCCATTTACACAATTACCCATCTCTCACCAACCTCAAAGGATACCGATCCCATTCCGTACAAACCTCTCTATAAGTCTCTTTCACCTGTTTTTTGTAATAGTAGATACATTGTATGACTGCTGAGGGCGCATTTGAGAAAGTCCTGATGAGCGTGAGAGATTACATGAGAGAGCAATCACAGATCCGGAAAAAGAACTGGATATTCCCAGTATTTACCAGATATTCCGCACGGAATACTCAACAATGTTTGAAGTGGATCAATGACGTGTGAGTGATGCACCAAGGAGTGAAGTTTGACAGCCAACATCTGCCATAATTGACCCAGATTCTGATAATTGATTTTGGAACTTGGTTCATTATTGGCTAAGTCCAAGCCAGCCCAAAATTTTCCAATTTCTTTGAGATTCAAGGTGTCAATCTTGGTTTCAATCTGCATCATAGCTTCCAAAAAAATTCAATGCACTTTTACTGGGATCATATTGGTCTGATTTCTGAAAACAGGCTTCAGAGGTGCATACACTACGTTTTGGGAACTGCAGTCTCAAACCAAAGGGAGAAAACAATCTCTTATTAGCCAAATATGCTGACAAGTAATTTCTGAAGTCATTTTCTCTTGTACCTAGGCCGGTTGTAAGGGCTTTACCCTTACTGAAGCTAGAGATGGGCGCTTCGCATCTGGGTACCCGCGCGTGTTTTGATACCCCCAGCCAATTTTAGCCATTTCCTGGCATTCGCATCCAACAGCGGGTACCTGCGCAGGTATCTTTGGATACCTGCCCCTCAAAACATGCTTACCGGTTGACTGCTGCATATGTCAGTCAACCAGGAGGCACTTCTCCTGGCCAACTGCTCCATATGGCTGTTGACCGGGAGGGACGCCTCCCGGTTGACTGCTTGATATGGCTGTTGGGCAGGAGGGACGCCTCCCGGCCAACTGCTTGATATGACTGTTGACCGGGAGGGATTCCTCCCGGTTGGCTGGTGTGTATAGTCGTCAACCGGTAGGGCTTCCTCTCGGTTGACTGGTATGTCTAGTTGTCAACTGGGAGGGATTTCTCCCGGTCAACTGCTCAATACATATGCCTGTTGACCGGGAAGGACTCATCCTGGTCGACTACTTTATGTTGCTGTCAACCAGGAGCGACTCCCCCCAATTGACAGCAACATAGAACGGCTTTATGGCTGCCGACCGCCGCAGCTCCCATACCCTATGGAGAGCGGATACCCGCCGGAATACACGGGTACCCGTTGGATTCTGCCGGAATCTCAGACATCTGCATCCGCTGGCGGGTACCCAAGGGCCTCCAGCGGATAGCAGATACCCACAACGGGTTCCGTGCGCCCATCTCTAACTGAAGCTAGGATGCATATGCATATGCCATTACACTGTAGGACTCTCTATAAAGCTTGTAGTACTTGACCTCTCTAGACTCTTCTCTTCTTCTCAAGCTGGTCTTCAACCTAGGTTTTCCTTCTCCTTGATCTCCTTGACAAACTCACAATACATAGTGAAATATTATTCTTTTGATAGACTCTTGGCCATTGGCCCCTTGTCTCTCCGCCCCTTCCAGTACGGGTTTGCTGAACCCTTACACCCGTTTTGATGTGCATCTTGTGTTGTATCTTGCTACAAGCTGTATTTAAGAATGATACTTGTTACCAAAATTAACACCATGCTCAAAATGGTTTTTGTTTGGCGGTTCCATGTGAGACTATTGTGTGAGGTTGTGAGAGCTTGATCAAATTTGGATTCTTGATTGGGTGAGGCTGAGGTTGACATTGTTGATGAAGGATTTGGTTGTATGGGCAGGGGTGTCAGTGTTGCCGAGTCGGCAGGCGATGTCAACACTGGCAACTCTTCATAGCCACAGGGAAGTGACCACAGTTATGTAACCCGCATGCAGCAGGCAAAACATATTCAAAGTGATTTACATATTTTCTTATGTAGGTGGGCTGCAGCTTTGTCTCTATGACCAATACCTCTCATCCATGGTGGCTTTACAGCCTCAATGGCCGAGGTGCTTCCCACCCGTGTAGCCAGTGCTGTCTGATGGCGGGAACATCTTCACCCTTGAGATGTTTGGAATTGTGCCAACATTTTTTGTGCACTATTCTGGTCACCGTGCGCTGAAGCACACATTGCTGCCTGCAGCGTTGAACCTTCACACTCCAGTCTGTGATCTTGATTCCTGCAGTAGACGGAGTGTTATCCTTTTATTCATGCCCCGGTCTTCATTTGCATTTCCTTAGTTGTTTTCTGCCTAGCTTTGAAACTCTGCCTGATGCAGCGGAGTTGGTACAAGCTTGCTGTGAACAAAGTTGTCTCCAACATCAAACTCTCATTTCAACCTCTGATTCACCTGAAAATTCTTGTAATTCCGCCACCCCCAACACTCCCAATTATGATCTTGAAATTCCTGGAGAGCCAATCCTGTGCAAGTCCGAGGAGCAAGACAAATATTGGCCAGCAATGCTTATGAATTACCTTGGAATTCATAAACCCAAATCTAGAATCAGTGCATCCAGCCCTTCCCTTGCTGAGAAGTATTCAGTTCCTGGGCCAATACCGCATCTACATATCAACTTTTTTGACAACTCTATACTGTTTTCCAATACTGCTATCAACCTTTTTTGGCAACTTAATGCACATATCTACAAGTGCTACTCAAGTGTGTATTTGCATCTCTAGCCTTCCTTAAATAAACCACAGTATATTCCCTGGCAATTTCATGCCCCGTCTTGCCCTGTACATTCTGATTCACAAATGAAAATCTCAAAGATGGGCACTTTGCACCAGTTCAGGACTAGGGCCTGCCAATAAGGCACTTATCCAAAAGCATGTAGGAAAAATTTAGTCTATATACATAGAGTGAGAAGTGATTGGAAAGAGTATCTAACACTATCGACACATCTATGCATAAAAGTGTGCAGTTTTTGAGTAAATTGATATGCCGATAAGGCACTTATACAAAAGCATATAGGAAAAATTTAGTCTATGTACATAGAGTGATAAGTGATTGGAAAGAGTATCTAACACTATCTACACATCTATGCATAACAGTGTACAGTTTTTGAGTAAATTGATATACCTTTGGAATGAACAAAACACAGCATGTAACATACAGCATGTAACATAAATGCATTTGAATAATGCAGACTTCAATCTTTCCAGGTACTAAATTGTTGCCAGTATGCAACATTCCTTTTTTGGTATTGTCATTTTGGTGGCTTTGGTAATGTGCGTGACTGGATGGGGATTAGCTGTAGGATGAGATGGGCTGGACTTGGCTGATGATCCTGATTCTTTGGCAGCAGGTTGAGCTGCTTCAATGGTTCTTGACGCAGTCGGCACTGATCTGCAAGGAGGGGTGGTGTTGAAGGGCGGAATCATAACTCTTATTAACTCAACTACTCAAGCCTTGCGGGCCTTGCCAGTCTCTACCGGTGATGGTGACCGTCCAAGATAAGGATAAGCATACACTGGTCTGCAAGGAGGGGTGGTGTCTAAGGGCAGAAGGGGTGATGGTACTGTCTAAGATAAGGATAAGCATTTTGACAACTGGAAGTGTAAGTATGAGGACAACATTGGTGAGGGTTGCGTCTGTAAGTTTGAGGACAACAGTGGTCGGGGTTGTGTGGGGGATCCACTGGGTTGGCAATAATCAAACCAGCCAGATAATTTGGATACGTTGTTTGGCACAGAGGGCAGCTTGGTTTCTGGCATCTCAAGTCTTGCTTGTCAAACCATTCCTGTTCAGGGGAACCAGCAAAGTCAGTATTGAAGAGGTAACTATGTGGTATTCTCTGAAAGTACAGAGTGTAAAGACACACCTGGAGGCAAGATCAATGAAATCCATGCAGCCTATCAGGAGCACAAGATAGCCAAAATCCATCACCTTGACAGATGTCCTCTAAGCATATGGAGCATGACCCACGGTGATTGCTCATTGTTGATTTTGAAGGATTAATAATAAGAGAAAGAAGTATCCCAGTAGATAACCAATCCACAATAACTAATCCGTGTTAACAGCCAATAAATAATGGGCAATGAGAGTTGATAATGGGTGGGAAAAGTGGTGGATTTTTGTGGAAATCACCTGTTGAACATGTATTTTTAAATTTTTCACACATGGCTGGCTTGGGTAAGAGTGCAGCCACTGGGACATTTGTGTGGCAAGGAAATGCACAAGAATGTGCTCTAAATGGAATCTTTTTGCCATTGATGTTACTTCTAGATCTAAAAATATATAAAGGAAAGTGAATTGTTTAACGCTCAATCAAGTTGATACCCTCAATATTCCACCCATCCTTCATAGCAGACAAAGAATTAGAGGCCATCTGTTTGGATGGCTGGATGTTGAAAGAGCAATACCTATTGCAACTGATTGAGTTGAGCTGTAAAATGAAGCCAACAGCCTATGGACCACAAATGGGTCTCAATGATTTTTTTAACCCTAGTGACATGCAGGTTCTGCAAGTGCAATACTGTCTGACCTTGGCATCTTTGTTTTTTATTTCTCCCTTGTTTGTAATGGTTATGATAAGTACAACCCAGCCATGTGTTTCAGCCACTTTTCTTTCTTCTGTTTCATACCGTCTTTCAATTTTCATGAGCGCATCTGGATTTCTGCCATGTGCCCCGCCCGCCGCACGCCTCTCAAGATCAGTCAAAATATTGAATTCCTGGGCAAGACCGGTTCTCAAGCAGAGAGGGTATCCACTCTGATGACCGGTCAAGACAAGTTTCATCAAGTGGACTGTGACATCTCCCTCTGAAGACTTCCTACGGCAGAGTCTCCTGGAATACATCCTTATCACAGACTCTTCCAGAAGAGGAAGAAGGGAAGGAGGGGAGGCTGGCCGGAGGAAAGGAGAAAGGAGACTTACCGCCGGGGAAGTTCGAGCCCTCAGAGGGTGACTTCAGCTGGGTCAGCGAGGAACCGCAATGTTGGTTGAGCAGAGCGCATATCAACGCAGCAAGGCTCCTGTCAAACCTATTCCTTAGAGGCACATTTAGAGGCGGAGACTCAAGGATAGATGGGCGGGGATCAGGAGCCAAAGAGGGCACAGGAATAGGGCACGGAGCTGGCTTGGAGGGAGGGACCCACGGGACTTCAACGTTGATTGTTGGTGGTGGGCCTACCGGTTGAATGTTGTAGGGCAATACTGAGCCGTCAAACAAAGCGTCCTGCGTCTTCACCTCCTTCCTGGATTTGAGATTGAGAACCCAAAAACCGTTGCTGTTGGTGAGATAGGATAGGAAGAGGAACAGGCGGGCTTTTGGATTGAGTTTAAGGTGGTTTGCCTCAGGTACTTTGCACCACACAAGACAGCCGAATGGGTGCACATTAGCCAGAGGGATGGAGCCAATTCCAAGAACAGAGTTGGGAGAGACAAAACCAGAAGGAGTGGAGACAGGAATGGAGTTGAGAGGGTAAAGGATGTGACGGAGAGTGTCGACCCAGAAAGATTTTGGAAGCTTGGAGCCCACAAGCTGACAGCCTACCAAGTTCCCAATGGTCCTATTGGCCCTTTCAGCAACCCTGTTCAGCTGAGGAGATTGAGGAGGGCCAAGTTTATGGTGAACTCCGTTTTTGAGAAGGAAATTTTCAAACACCTTTGAAAGATACTCTCCCCTCTGTTGTTGGAGCGGAGGGAAAGAATTGTGTGGGAACCGGACTTTTTGAACAACACCTTAAAGATCTTGAAACACTTGAAAACCTTACTCTTGTATTTCAGGGGCATGATAGAAACAGCCTTAGAACAGTCATTGATGAAAGAGACAAAATATTTATGGCCTTCGCAAGAGAGAACTTTGGATGAGCCAACATTAGAATGGATCAATTGACCGGGAAAAGAGGAACAATAAGGAGAGCAAGAATAGAAAGGAGATCTATGCATTTTAGACTGGATACAAACCGGGCATCGTTGCACGGCGATTTTGTCCATGGAAGAGAGCTTGACGTTGTTCAGACAGAGGAGTTTCTTAAGAGGTTTGAGACCTATGTAGTATAATGTGTATCATGTTGTGTTTGGAGAGTGAAGGGTTTCAAGGGTGCTTATACATCTTTGAGCACATGGTTCTAAGGAAACACTAGAAGAAGGGGGTAACATGTGATCTGGGTAGATTTTTGAGACTAGGGAGAGGGTTTATCCAAGACAGGGGGAGTGTGGGAAGAGGAAATACTATTATCCAGGCTATTACCATTGAGTGGGGATTTTGAGGGCCTTGGGCTTTGCTGACAAGGGGGCCAGAGGTATGGGATTTAGTCTTGAGGTGTGACATACTTGTGATTGATGGTTGCTGGTTTTCTGAGTAGATCAGGATTGGCTTACCACAACAGGCGAGCTGTCTCAAGGCTGAATAATCTTTTCCAAGTTGGCTTTGGAACACTGGACCTGTATACTAGAAGAGTCATCAATGCTATTTATAAATTACAAACTCCTCCAATCTGCCAACCAAATCTGAATGAATCAAATCATCACAGGTCATGCAAGGGGAAGGATTTGCTGGCTGTGTTGGATTTGTTCATGTAAAATTAATTCCCTTGAGTCAGAAAACAATCAGCTCAAACGCAATACCATAAAATCAGATAATTTTGGGTTAGATAGCTCACTAACCTCAAATGAATAGATTAGCATAACTTCATAGCCCCACTTGCTCCCATCCACGAATTCATATTGAATGAAATGGTGTATTCTCCCAACAGCATTTATCAGTAATGGTTTCACTTTGCTCTGCCAGCTTGTCTCTTGGCCTGTTGCAACTGTTGCCCTCAAAAATTTGAGGACCAGCAATCCAGTTCTGTCCATACCCATAATAGAGCCATGGGAATTATAAGTGACACCTGCCTCCAAGTTCCTGCCCAAAAAAAACCTTGAGCGGAGGTTAATAGGGAACAATCCAAGATTGCCACCTGTCCACCACCTGTCCATTGCTTCCCTCAAAGCCAGCAGCAGAGTAGGTTATTTTCAACTATATCTTCTCCAGACGCATTCTCAGATAACTGGTTGTTTATGTCAGAATTAATCTGATTCCCCATTAAGTGAAATGCTTACGTCTTTGGCTATGACCAATTTCCTCCTAAAAAAAAGCTGGCAACAGGGTGTTAGTCATGACGACGGGCCTATTAGGGGGTTTCATAGTAGACCCGCGCGTGCATGCAGGTCACTCTGCATAACCCAGTTTTGTGGGGAGACTGCAAGTCGATGTTCAACATTTGAGTTGAACGCCGGCTTGCCTTGCCTTGCAAGTGGCATGCACGGGTCTACTTTGAATCCTGCTATTAAACAACAACATTCTGCAGCTGTTCAAATCAACACAAGCAATAGTTGAATCTGAGTGGTATGGACTATAAGAACCAACGCACGCTGTAGGACTCAAAAGTGGTTGTGAAACCCTTTTGCAGAATGGAGAAGGGGATGATGGAGGTGCAAAACTCTGCCCTTCTATACTATCAGATAACAAGACCCACCAAGCTAAGCTTGGCAAGTTTTAATCAAGTGATAGGTCTGGTCTAGTTCCAGATGAAGTTGTTCGATGACAGGTATGTGAGATTTGAGAGTGAGTTCAGTAGTTATTTGCAAATATAAGGGTTGTAGTGATGGGTGAAGGTGATGGTAAGTGTGAAGGGTGGTATGTAAATAACTGGGGAATACTGAGCTTGAGGGGTGTGACAGGTTAATGACTGAGGCTGGCCGTGTCCATGAGGGTCCAAGAGGGTGTAACTTCCAATCCTGCGGGGTTCCAGTGACGCTTCCAGTGGTGACTAGGGGTAAAATTGGCCGTAGAATCCATTTATGAGGTCTATTTGGCGGTATCTTGAGGCCTAGGGTGAGTAAATATATGTATGAGAAAAAAACTTTTGATTTTTCACTTTTCCGTCTACCACATCCTCCCCCAACTTATTGTCTGTCCCCAGACAATTCCTCCGGAAAAGTGCCGTATCTTGACTTGTGAAATTTTGAGGCTTTAATTTTTACTGAGTGACATGATGAATCCTTGGGAAATTGGCCGTTGGACGTCTCCTGGGTGCAGTGACTGAGAGGCTGAGCGGGTGAGTTTTGGCCAGAAAAATTGATTTTTGTCGTTTTTCTGACTTTTCTTGAAGGAAGTTTTTTGAGGTATTGGGGGGTCAAAGTGCTGCGCGAAGTCCGCAGCTGCGCAGCCGCGCCCTACTGCAGTAGTTGACGTCGAGTTGCTTCAGTTGCTGCCGCAGTCGCGCCAGCGCTGCTCTTGGTAGGTGCGCGCGCCTGGAGCCGCAAGGTTCAGTTATCAAGTGTTGATCGGGGGCCCGTTGGACCGGTCCCGGTATTTGAGTGAGCGGGCCCTGAGCCCGGATGCTTGCTGATCGCGCCCGCCCGCCGTCTGAGTTCCAGCCGGGTATGTATATCAAGGGGTATGGGTATAAGTCAGACTTCCACCACCTTCTCGACTTCGCCGACCTCAACCCTCGACCGACTTGAATCCGAATTGAATCCTTGATCTGCAGGCCTTCACGCCACCAACACCACCATCTCCTCCTGTCGAGCTGGTTGCTGGCTCGCTTTTGGGGTCCGTTTTGTTCCAGTGAGTGGCCTGTGTGGGCCAGTGCTTGTTTGTATAGTGGGAAGCAATTGGCTGAGGTCCACGACTTCGCCCTCATTCCTTTTGTCAACGCTGATTGAAAGACAAGTTACACAACACCGTTGAGTACATAGTTGAAGCTGTCAGAATTCAACGCCGTCGACGCCAAGATACGAGCTGGCGAGTTGTGCGATTGTCCTGCATGTTGTTCATTTCGGCCCGATCTGAATTCGGTTGTTGTATGATGTTGTTGGCCGTCGGCCTAGCTGTCAGGGTGAATAGGAGCCTTGGTTTTGCGTTTGGGGTCTAAGTAAGTGGTACCCTGAGGTACTGGAAAGGTATAAAGATCTTCCTTTCCAGTCCATTTTCTTCCTCCTCACCCTTTCTTCTAACTTTGCAGCCTGACTGGTAGCTTTCTAAATTTATTACCTACTATCATGTCTATAGTTTTCGTATTCCATTACCGGCCGCTGCCGCCCAGTCTATATCGCGCCAGCGCATAACCCTATCGTGTGTCTGTTGAGCTCAAGCCCGGCTTGACTCCTTCAAACAATCCGCAGATTTGAGAGGCTGTCGTGCACGTTGTGTCCGCACCAAGCTTTGGATATTTGGCCCCGTCCGAGTTCAATTGCTTATGTTGTTGGTGGTAAGCTGGGTGTTGGTCGAGGAGTCCAAAACTGTCGTTTGGGTGTAAGAAATTTCTGTCTTTTGATTTCTGAAAGTGATTGAGATGTAGTGATAATCCAGGTCTAGCTGTTGTAAAGAGCCTTTGTTCTAAAAAAAATCGAAAAAATTGGAATCCAAGACCCAATTGAAAGCCCCTCCCCCAACTTAGCAGGTTGTCCTCAACCTTGAAGAAAGTGAGTTTAGAGTATAAAGTGATCTAGCAGGTAGATTTTGTTTGATGGGTTATTTTTTATAGATTTATTGAAGAGATGTTGAGTGGGGGGTAAGTAAGATTTTTGATAGTGATGGAGGGAGGACGGTAATGAAAGAGTAAGTCGTGAAAGAATGTGGGCGCCTCCCCCAACTTGAAAGATTTAAGCCCTGATATTTTGAGAATTTTAGAGCTGATATTGTGTTTTTATGATTTAGAAAAGAAAAAGAAAAAAATGATAATCCCACTTTCTTAAATCCACAGAATTCTAGACCTGCAGATCTAAGTTTTGGGGTGTTTTTTTCTCACAAAATGGGGCAAAAAATGCCCCATTATTCACATTTGGTACGTTGAATATCCCCAAAGGCCCAAAGGCCCTATGGATGACCCTCCAGCTGTGCCGGAGCAACGAGCAAAAGTGGGCCGGTTGGTAAGCTGTCCAGGGAGGGCCTAACCAAGCAGTTAGGGGGCGGACAAAACCGAATCCCCTGCGGATCACTCCACCCCACCACCCCCCTTTAAATACACCGACTTCCCACTGGCCCCAACTCACCACACAAGCCGTCGTTTACTCAGCTCCCAGCGCCACGGCCGCCTGCGTTTCTAGGGCCACAGCTCCCGCCTTGGTGGCGCCACATCTTACTAACCCCCAGCTCAACCCATTCGCCACACCAACAATCTATGTACAAGTCCACAACAGACCCTCTCAAGACTTGGCCACCACTCATTTCAACGGTAACCTCAATCGCAATTCCTGCGCCAGCAGTTACGCTGGTAAGGCGTCAACGCCACGGGCTATGCAAAGTCGAGTTGCAACTGATACCTCGATGAACTTCCTTATACAGTTCCTTTCACCAAGAACGCCAAGCCCCGCTCGGGCATGCTTCTGCGCTCGGACGACAACACCAAGGCGTCGACGTGGTGGCTTGACGTGCTGTCGCCAACAGACCAGGAGATGAAGCTGCTCAGCAAGGTCTTCCCCCTCCCCCCCTCTCTTTTTTTTTTTTTTGTAGATGCTGACATCCACACAGGTCTTAGGCATCCATCCGCTGACCACCGAGGACATCCTCATGGAGGAGATCCGCGAAAAGATTGAGCTCTTCCGCAACTACTATCTCGTCTGTTTCCACTTGTTCGACCAGGACCCCTACTCGCCAACGTATCCCAAGCCGCTCAACATCTACATCATTGTCTTCCGCGAAGGCACGCTCTTGGTGAGTCTCCTGGCCCTCCTCTATGTCCACCCGAAGAAGTAAAACCCAACAGAAGGGCTGAGAGCGGGCGAGAGACAGTTCCATTTCCGGGCGACGCCGCATGCATGCACAAACACTTACCACACATTTTTTCCAACCTCACTGTTTTGTAGCTGCTCTCGCTCACACATTTGGTCCATTTACAACAGTACAGCTACCACCATTTCCCGCCTGTTTGGAAGAAAGCCCGCCCTCTCCAACTCCTACATTCGGCGCTGGTGTCGCGACTGTTCTGGATCCGACATGTTCAAAGTATTCCTGCCCCTCATCCTTGTGCCCAAAATGGTCCTGGAACCCCAGAGCTGGAAACTATTCAACAAACTCAAAGTCCAGGTTCGTCTCCCCCCTCTCTTTTTTGCGCTACTCGCCCCTGGCTTTATTTAACCCCTTTTCTTCTGGCCAATCTATACCCAAATGCTCAATCAAAGCGGGCAAGAAGATGCCGACTCCCGAGTCCTCCCCAACCTATTCGTCAAAATCTTGTCGAGCAATTCTGTGCTAGAAGTGCCCGCAGGGTCGGAGATTGAGCTTGAGAAGCTCGCCACAGTGTCCAAAAGGATCTCGGTAGGCGCAGCGAGCTGGCGCCTGAGGTCCTGACAAGGTCTGTAGCCTTTGCCCATGTTTTTCCGATTCTTGGTCGCCTGGTGGCGCAGCATGAGTTTGAGCGTCTCTCTCATCTTGGCAGCGCCTGACGCCGCTGATAGTGCCATCAAATAGCTCTCTGCTCCCCGGTTCAGCGAGTGCTGCTGGTGGCCGCGAGCCCACCCCTCCGGACACTCCCTCCTCTCTCGACTTCTGCTCTTTCTAGCTCCTACTGACCTACAAGCACGCGAGGTACTCAGAATTATCTGGAAAATGATCGGCCCATCTTGCCCACCCTCTTCAACATTTACGTCACCCTCTTTGATGTCGGCGACTGCCTGCCTCTTTGCCCTCCCACTGCGCAAACTAACTGCTCAGAAAGTCTTGTCCGACGAGTTCCATAATCCGGACCCCACAGATTGCCAAACTTTTCAGACAACATCTGTCCAACTACTGCTTGGACAACATCTGTCCGACTACTGCTCGGACAACATCCGTCCGACTACTGCTCGGAAAAAACTGTCCAAGCAGTTGTTTTCTGCAGTGTCCAGTGTGCCACCTCCCGCCTATCTTATTGTCATTCAGAAATCAAGCCATTGTCATTCATCCTGTTCAACCTTGGATAGGCCTCCACCATTATTTGCTGTTATCAAAACAAGGACATCCCCAGGAATCTAAGTTACAGTGGTACATTTGATAGACATGGTGTATCAATCAGAGTGAATAACATTTTTTTTGTAAGCCTCCAAGTACATTTGTGATTACCCTGAGGCTCTGATCAACAAGACAAAGGACAGCAGCAAAATATTATTCCCTTTAATGTCTGGTCAACATGAAACTTTGCTTGCAAGTTTTGACATGATACATCCATTGACTGGTTGGGTTCTCAGTTTCTTTATGATTAATCAAATGCTCATATGTATTCCTAGAAGTGGGATTCAAGGACAATGAAATTTGATCTCAAGCAAGAGGTTCCCCAATTTGTGAAATTATATGGCTGGTATTCTTCTCAGACAACCATAAATATGGTTGTGTGTATTCTAGGTGAAATTGAATTGACCTTCCTCTGAGGAACTCATGAGTTATTAATAAAATCTCTCTTTAGCACAATTAACACTACAACACAACAATAAATATACTGTTGAATTCTAAGTACAGTTCACATTTCACATAAATTTGAATTGTGACTAAACACAATAAATTTTGGGGAATGTGTATTTAACATTTCCTGGAATGGTAGACATAAAATTTGATTGCCTTCATAATTCAAGTTAAATCAAAAATTTATTTCTCATTTGGTTGACTTCCATCTTCAATGTGCAGCAGCAAAAATCAGCTATCAACATGTGGCTTGTGGACTGTCCAAAAATTTGAGCCTGAATGGCTTTTGTTTCTACTAAGGCTTGGCCTAAAGCATGTTCCAGTTAAATATGAAGTCTTTTTGGTTTTCCTATAGGCACAATTGAATTTGGCTATTATAAAGGCCTTTCTCACGTTTTTATGAAACCATGTGGCTTGGGAGGTTTCACTACCTGTGTATGTTTGCAAAAAATCAAAAATTATTGCCATTCAACCATTACAAAACAGCCACCAGATAGTAAAAATCATGATGAAGGAGCATTCCCAGTTTTCTAAATCCTGAGATGCATGAGACATGAAACTTACAGTCAAAGTGGCGACTGCAAAATGGTCATTCCTTGCATCACCTTTGTGAAGCAGAATTATGCATGTACCAATGATTATTTACATTCCATGAATGTTGAAATCATGAGCCTCTGTAGAATTTATTACAAACCTATAACCTAGAGAAAAAAAGTCACCAGGGGGCTTGTAAGGGTGGGGGGGGGGGGGGAGGAGTGTGTTTGTTAGAGGCTTTTTCCCTGCAGCGGCGTAGCCGCTTTAAACTCTAGTTGTTTAACCAATTCCAACAAGGAGCCTTGGGCAGTTGAATGCTTCCTGGAGATGTCCAAAGCGGTCCGGCGGAATCTTGAGAGTTGGTTGAAAGATGAGTTTCTTGAGTAGGTAAAATAAGAGAAGAAATTCTTTGTTTTGTGATTTGGGTTGAGATAGGTTGTTAATGGATCTGTCCAATTCTTGTTTTGGTTTTAATTTATTCCTTGAAAAAGTTGGTTTTGAGATGATATCCGGAGGAACTGGGGCCGGCGGAGTCTTGAATACATCTTCAGCAGGCATTGGAATTGGAATTGGATTGATTGAAGTATGTGCTCTTGCTGGATTGAAATCTGGATTATTGATATTTAATAGACTGATGGGGTTGTTTTCCTTTTCTTCAGTGTCTGCACCGGTGGTCCCTGGCTCTTGAGGTAAAGGTTTGTTAAAGAATTCTTCATGTTGATCCAAGTGAGGTTTGAAAAGGTGCTTGTTGAAAATCTTGCTTTGAATTTTGTGAATATGTTCAATCCAACTGATTTCAGGGGAGCAAGGAAATTGTGGATCTTGCTGAGTTGTTTCTGTAAGATGGGAATCTTCAATATTTGACTTATATTTGTTGTTGAGTTGATGTGGCTGATGATCCAAGGTTTTGATTTTCTGAACAGATTGATCTGAGATTTCTTCCTGATTTACGCTGATAGCCGTATTCACACCGTCGGAGTCAAATTCTAGTATCTCAATGACAGTGTGTTTAGGCTCCATAACGGTATCCACGAAGTATGCCGTTGATGGTTTCTGGTTCGTTGCCATATCTGGTAGCTGGATTGTTGAAGCTGTTGTTTCAAAAACTGATTCCTGAGAGTAAGTCTGTGTTTCTGTTTCTGTAAGTTCTGACGTAGGTTTCGTAACATCTGTTATTGGTTCCACCATATCTGTCACAGGATGTGTGATTCCCATTGCCGGTTCCGGGACGTGTTTGAGTGGTTTTTCTGAGAATTCAAGTGGATAGTTGTAATCAGGAGATAAATTTAAGCCCAGAGCGTTTTCTTGTTTTTGGAGTTCAGTAAGCTTTTTCTGCAGATGTTGGATTTGTTTCCAGCAAACTTTGTCTATCCTTATAACCTCCGTTTCCGTAGCGGCAACCAGGTGATTCCATTCAATAACTTCATATTTCCCACTTTTCCCTTTTCGAAGCTGGCCGTTGTTGAATAAGGTTTGGTTGATGTTTTCCTGACTTTCTCTTGAAAAGGAACTTAAGAATGAAACACTGGCTTCTTCTTTCTTCCAAACCTGGTAGGATTCCATCATGTAATCAAGTATTGCGTTGAATTTTCCGAGATATCTTCTGTAAGTCTGGTAGTTTAAGATTCCTTGTTGGGCCTGTTGTCCTGCTACCTTGAATAGATCCTTCTTGGTGTACAAAACTGAAGCATCAAATTCTCCCCAGGTGTCAATCATTGCCGTACGCAGGGTATCCCAGTCGCATTCTTTGTAACCGTCCATATCCTCAATTTGGCACTTCAGTTCCTCCGTTTGTATGAATCGTCCAATCTGAAGAGCTCTTTGAAATTTTGTTGAACCAAACCAATCTGCTGCCTGTTCGTATTTCCGCAAGAAGGTGAAGAATTGATTTCCATCATAGAATAGTTCATTGTCATCAATAAATCCTGGTGGATAATCTGATTGTTGGTAGGCAGGCTGATATTGTTGTTGTTGTTGAGGCCAATAATATGATGGTTGTTGATAGATAGGGTAGTGCTGCTGAACCGGAATCCAAGGATGTGGTGGCTGAGCAGGTTGTTGTTGTTGTTTCATTTTTTCTGGTGAAGTGCTTTGTTTTGGTTGAGTTTCATCTAAGTCAGGTAAGTCCCCTTCAGTGGGATATCTGAATCGATTATCTGATCTTGTTTTGCTTTCTTTCTTTGTTTGAGCCAACATCGTAGTTTTCATATTCCTAATCATGGCCGGAGTCCCCGTAAAAGGTCTTTTCCTCGAATTGGTTCTTGAATTAATCGTATCTTCAAAATCTGGTACGCCAAACGCTATATTCATGTCGATTCTTGTTGATCTCGTAGTTTCTAATTATGATGATCCGCTGCTAACTGTTACTGTGCTCTGAAAAAGAAACAATGATATCTGGTCTCTGGTCTCTTTACCAGGGCAATTTGGGGGTTTTCTTTTTAAAAATCAAAAATTACTTAACAGTCTGGGAAGTCCTGTAGAACAGTCACTGATTTATCCAGATTCTTAGGGTCTTGTTCCCGTCTTCTCGAAAATAATTCAGGCTGCCCCTCGAGTAGTTCCAGAGTTCTTTTCAACAGTCTTCTAACTTATCCAGATGCTTGAGGTCTCGTTCCCGTCTTCTCAAAAATAAGTTAGGCTGCTCCTTCAAGATTCTCGACTCAGAGTGGTAGTAAGTGTTTTACTTTTTCAGAGGTTCGTAATCGGTCCTTTAGATGGTTTCTAATTAATTGAATAGTTGTCCAACAGAATAACTGAATATGCCGTTGAGTTATTTTGATGATAAATCTTTCCTTGCGCCGCTAGAGGTTGAGATCCGTTGACAAGGGTTTTCTTCTGGTTATAAGGTCGAAATCGGTTATCCGTAGTCGATTGAACAAATTTATCCTATCACGTTGGGGACTCCCTTGTAAGACTCAAAAGTGGCTGTGAAACCCTTTTGCTGAATGGAGAAGGGGATGATGGAGGTGCAAAACTCTGCCCTTCTATACTATCAGATAACAAGACCCACCAAGCTAAGCTTGGCAAGTTTTAATCAAGTGGGTCTGGTCTAGTTCCAGATGAAGTTGTTCGATGACAGGTATGTGAGATTTGAGAGTGAGTTCAGTAGTTATTTGCAAATATAAGGGTTGTAGTGATGGGTGAAGGTGATGGTAAGTGTGAAGGGTGGTATGTAAATAACTGGGGAATACTGAGCTTGAGGGGTGTGACAGGTTAATGACTGAGGCTGGCCGTGTCCATGAGGGTCCAAGAGGGTGTAACTTCCAATCCTGCGGGGTTCCAGTGACGCTTCCAGTGGTGACTAGGGGTAAAATTGGCCGTAGAATCCATTTATGAGGTCTATTTGGCGGTATCTTGAGGCCTAGGGTGAGTAAATATATGTATGAGAAAAAAACTTTTGATTTTTCACTTTTCCGTCGACCACAACGCAAAGTCCCTTGTGTTAAAAAGTTGATGTCAGACCAACAGAAGCTCAATAGCCCTACTTGCTTTAAGGCACTCAAAGCCCAATTCTCAAGTGTCAGGCTCAGCCATAGTTGTCAAATGCAGATTATCAGATGCAGCCAGACCAGTCAGCCGTGCCAGCAAACTTCAGGTGCAGATCAGTAATTTGACGTGGGGCATGGCACGCAGCTATACGTTCTGCCACGCAGCTCAATTAACTGGCAAGCTGACAGCCCAGGTGTTTCATTTACTTATGCTGTCCTGCGGCTATTCAGTTTTTGTCCAGCCTGACAGGACGCACCCCCATTGACTATTGATCAATATCTATTTTTGCTAGAGTCATCATTTAGTTCCATCAAAGTAAAGACAAACAGCCAACCTTTTTCAAAAGGGACAAGGTCATACATTTTTTTTCCTGGCCTTCTTAGGGCCAATGAAAAAATATCCTGGCCCGGCCAGCCCAAAAATCAATAGCTGAGAAGATATTGCTACGCGCAGAAAGGCGCACAACAAATTTACCAGCTGTATAAAGACGGCCCTCTTGATCACATCAACAATGAAACTTATTATAACAATACAAGAGAACAATGGTAAATTATCATCAAACTGTATCACCCAGCTATTTCAAGCTTGCTGGAAACACAAGTGTAACTCAACTACAATTTGAGGGATGTGTTAAGGTTGCAAATCAAGTACACAACTCCCAATAATATAATTGACTAATCTAACTCCATTCCAAAGTTTGAATCCACAACTCCAGAAGGTGAGAACTACAAGTGCTTTCAGATGATACTTTGAGGACACATCACCCTTGATAATTATAACGTAACCAATTCCTATCCTCAAACTGGCCAACAGTTCTACATCATATCCCCTTGCGTAGAAGAATTTGGTTACGGCTTAAAAGTTGGAAAGTCCTGCATTATTGGAGGAGACAGGGTAGTAGAAAACAGTGGTGCACTCACGTGGTAGTTCAACCCACTTTTAGCACAAGTTAGATATCCAGTTCTGTGTCCATATTCCTTGAACAGAATTATCATAACTGGAGAAGGTAACATTAAGGACATTGGAAATTCCAACCCAACAAGGGTCAATAGTATCTCCCTACAAAGTTTCAGTCTGCTTCAACATTCTAGTGAGTTGCCTATCCATCCAATTCATGATAAAATGTTGGAGGCCAGGGTAGAACCAATGTGGTAAATCTAGCAGATTCTGAGTTTATCCATCTACATGCATGTACTTCCCATTGTACATACATAGTCTACTGCAGCTGCGCCCCCCAGTCTAGTTCAGGACGCCCGGTACCGGTTCCACTCTTTCCTCACCGAGTTTGAACCAATACCGGAGCACACCTGAGCTTGATCACCACAATGCATCTCTTATTGTCAAGTGCATTCTCTACAGAGTCTTACAGGTTAGAAGCTGGCTCTGAGCAGTGCAATTGGGATTTGAGTTCCATCTTTGGGAGACCAAAATCTGAATGGTTGGTAGAGGAGGAAATACAAAAGAAATTCAAGAACAAGCAATAGCAGAAACCATAGAAAAACAGAAGAAGAAGAAAGAATAGAAACTCTTTGAAAACTTGATCCTACAAACAAATTGACACTTCTGCACAATCCTCCTTGAACAAGGTAGAAATGGCGGAACAACCAACCGCTGAAGATTTTTTTTGACTTAAGGCCAAAATGGATTGACTCACTACGTTAATCAACAACTCAAGAATTCAACAAATCCAACCAACTCAAGCCAAAGGGATCAACAGCGTCCTAAACAGCTTTCACAAGAAACCGCGGGAACTCCACTTCATGCACAACCCAAAGAAGACCAAACTACCAAACTAGCAAAAGGGAAAGCTCATTTCACCTTTTGGAACAGAGAGATAAATTGGACCCTGAAGAAGTCGGCAAAGGACCAAGCGTGGATGGGATGCTTTCTTTGCTCAACTGTCAAGACACCAGTCCTTGACATTGTAGATGGTGTCAATTCATCCCTGGACAATCTTCACCAACCTTAAAAGCCAATGTGATCAATCTGACCAACAACACAAGCTAGATGTGATTGGACAGTACACCGAGCTCATGCGCACCCACACCCTGGTCACTGACTTGGATCTCACGCAATGGAGCAAAGTGTGGGCTGAAATAAACCAACTGAAACTGACCCTCAAAGAGTTTGGCAGACTTTGTTTACAACTCAGCCCAAGCTTGTGGCACCAGTTGGAATTGACACAAAGACATTTGAATTTGTTGTCAGCCAGAAACTAGAAGTGGCACCTGCTCCAACTCTAAGCAATGTAATGACTGTCATTCAATCTGCAACTGGCAAATCTTAACAAAAGGCAGCTTCTGAAGAGCTGTGAATCCTAAACTCAGAATGAGATGGAAAAAATCCCCCAAGGGAAATATATTTCAAAGAGGGGATAGACTATATATGGTTTGTAAATACATCTTTGGGTTGATGAGAAAATAAACACATAATAAGCTATTGATATAGAAAATACATGAGACCAAACAAAGTGACAAAATGTGAAAATATGGATTTATTATTGAACAAGTGAAAAGAAAGGTCCAGGTGAAGTGGGTGTTGAATCCACAACCTTGTGTACTGTGAGAGTCAAACTCACCTACTCAGCATTCATGAGTGATGCTCTAACCATTGACACTGCCAGCAAACGGCTGACGTAAACCGGATTTCGTTGCGCTGACGAAATCCAAACTCAATTTCAAACTTGCTCCCCGGGTGTGTTGTCACCTGTTGTGGATTTCGTCACCTGCCATTCTCAGTGGCAGGTGCAAGAGAGCACAACTCCCTCAACGCCCGGTGCTAACCGGTAATCAAGGAGACATACACACCTAGCTCCCTTGATGGCCTGTCTGTACCGGCCATCAAGAGGAACACCCTACACCCTCTTGATGGCCGGTCAGTACCAGCCAGCAAGATTAAAGCACTATTCATATGTACTCTTGATGGCCGCTACTGAGCCATCAAGAGGTGATACACATACCCCTCAATGGCGTGTCAGTACACCGGCCATCAAGACAAAAGCACAAAACTCTTGATGGCCCGTACTTGCCGGTCATTGGAGCAAAGCTCTCTGGGTGATGTGTATACACATCACCCTTGATGACCAGTCAGTACCAGCCATCAAGAGGAACATAATACACTCTTGATGGCCTGGACTGATTGGCCATCAAGAGGACGTACACACCCCACTCGATAGCCCATCAGTACCGGCCATCAAGGGGAATACACTACACTCTTGATGGCCTGCGCTGACTGGCCATCAAGAGTAAAGCGCTTTGCTCTCAATGACTAGTTGGGTCACTGTGAGAGATGCGCACATGCTCTTGATGGCTGATAAGTCCAGGCTATCAAGAGTGTATTATGCTCCTCTTAATGGCTGGTACTGACTGGTCATCAAGGGTGATGTGTATACACATCACCCAGAGAGTTTTGCTCTCAATGACTGGCCAGTACGGGCCATCAAGAGTTTTGTGCTTTTGTCTTGATGGCTGTTGTACTGACACGCCATTGAGGGGTATGCGTATGACCTCTTGATGGCTCAGTAGCGGCCATCAAGAGTACATATGAATAGTGCTTTACTCTTGCTGGCTAGTACTGACAGGCCATCAAGAGGGTGTAGGGTGTTCCTCTTGATGGCTGGTACAGGCGGGCCATCAAGGAAGCTAGGTGTGTATGTCTCCTTGATTACCGGTTAGCACTGGGCATTGAGGGAGTTGTGCTCTCTTGCACCTGCCACTGAGGATGGCAGGTGACAACACACCCGGGGCGCAAGTTTGGATTTTGTCAGTGCAACAAAATCCGGGTTACGTCAGCTGTTTGCTGGTGGTGTGGGCTAAGTACACATTGCTATGTTGAAGTTGAATACAGTAGATGTATGCTTATGATGATGTGTGGTGTTGCCTCCAATGGTGATTGGATGTGTAAGCAACAATGTGTTGAGCAGTGCTAGATTGACACTTCAACATTTATAAATAAAGACATGTTTTGATATAACACTCCCCCCCTCATCAACCATGAAACAAAGAATGAGACAATCACAAGAGGTATTCAATTTAAAACAAAAAATGTAAGGGAAACAATAATAAAAGAAAAAGATAGGGAAGAAAGTGGATAGGAATGACAAGACAGAGTCCAGCAAAATTGCCAACAAAGGGGAAAACTGTGTGACATAAGTTGATAATGGTTAGCTTCTGTTGAACCAATCAGTCAGGACAATTGTGTGGGATTTGTGAAGGGAGGCGGACAGATGCGGGGGGCGCATGTTCATTGCTGCCAGCGCATACTGTCCCCCCTTTACTTGCCAACATATAATTGGATTGCCCATGCAATCCTACTCCCATCAGAAATTTGGAAACTTTTTGCCATCCAAGAGCCTTGGTGAAGATGTTGGCCAATTGGTTGTCTGTTGATATCCACTCAAGCTGGACCTTCTTCATGTAAAGAGGTTTGTTGATGATGTGGAACTCTCAATCAACTTGGCAATGTTCCTTCTGGGTTTGGCAGTCAGAACTGATTTGAACTGCAGCCATGTTGTTGCAGAGGAGTAGCAGAGGTGGAAGCTTGAAAAAATGGGAGAGAATGGAGGAAACTGTACAGGCATCTTTAGATGCAAAAGATAGGGCCATGTACTTGGCCTGGCAGTTTGATTGTGCAACGCAGGTCTGTTGCTTTGACACCCAAGATACTGGGATACCCCAGAGAGTTGAGATAAATCCATGAACCAACTTAGACGCCTCACCGCCCCAATACGCGTCAACATACGTGCTTACGCCGTCTTCCAGGGGTCTTGAGGCAACAATAGGAAGTGACAAATGAGATCTATAGCGGACATACAAGATCAGATGATCGAGGGGCCCCCAGTGAGAAGAGTCTGGTACCATGCAAAAGGAAAGAGAGGAGAACTGTAGGTTGCTTCCATCTGACAGAATGCTAGTTGTGGTTGATGAGCATGGGGTGTGTGTGGGGATTGGAGTTCCACCTCTTCCTGGGCATGCGGATGGAAATGGCCTTTGGATCTCCCATGAGGTAAGTTTGGTTTCTTGTTTTGGACCATTCAGAGCTTTACTGATCCATGTGTGGCCTCATTTGTTGCACAGGATCAAGCCCTAAACAGCCTGAATAAAGTGGCATCCGTGCACAACTTTGACCAATCCATTGACAACCTTGTTCAATCCAGCCCTGCCACCCAATATGTCCCAGCCCCCACCCCAAACCCCCCAACAGGGCAAAAAGCAAGACCCAAAAAAACCGCAGAGAATTTGGAGAAAAAGAAGGGGAAGAATACAGTGTCTTACCAGCAGTATGGTTATGGACTGGGCCATGTGAGTTTTGTTTTTCTTCCCACCCCAACTTGATCCAGCCAACTGACCATTTTGACCCCCAGAAAAAATCTGCAGGAATGGGGGACCTCAAAATCCAACTCACTAGCAATGGGGAGGCTATTGATTTAGCTGCTGTTCAAGGCAACGGGACGGATTGGCAAAAACCAAAAGTGGAGCCCACCCTACCTCTCCCACAGTCCACCTCAACCACTGAAGCAAGTGACTCCATGGTTGCTGTTGGTAATGAGATGTTTTATTACTCTTTGTTGTCCCCCTGGGTCAACAAAGCATTCCTCCCAACATCTTGTAGCGTGGTAGAAAGATTGATTTCATACTTGCTGGATGAAGTTTGTGATTTGCTCAAGCACAACTTCAAGGATGAGCTGAGCCCAGTACTGACCTGTTGAGTCTTGAATTTTTTCTCCTCCTTAAATAATCTCCAATTAATCATTTGCTCTGGATCATCAGCCAAGACCATCAGTTTGAATCAGCAAGTCAAAACCCATTGAGATACAAAAAACACCCTGCTCTTCAACTCAAACTTTTTTTTGGTAACCACAGTGGAAGAGAGTTTTTACTTCCCACTTTGGGGGCGGCTTGGTGTGGCCTCCGCAATTACTCCTTCCATGGCCCTTTTTGAATTCTCTGCCATGGTGTGGCCCAATTTCACTTTTGAGAGGGCCTCTTGGATCTGCAAAGGTACTCTGTTGCTCTCTGGAGCCAATCCAGCTCCTTCTTTGCCTGTGGGAGAGTAAAAGCCTTTAAAATGGGAAACACTGTGAGTCAAAGAAAGGTTCTTTTGTTTCCTGCTTAGTGGGCCATGGGCTGATTATATTCTGGGCAGGAATTCAACAACCGGGACTATTGGATTCCGTTTCATCCCACTTATGATCCTTATGCAGTCCAAGCTATCTACATGAAACATGTAAAAGATGCCAGAGTGAGGCCTAAAAAAAGAAAAATGTGTGATTAACTTGTTTTCCTGTTGTTGTTGGTTGTATGGTTTGTGTTTCCTATTGTTGTTGGCCCTATGTGCTGCTATGCAAGTTGTCTGCATTTATTTACCAATTGCTGTATGCAGCTCACAATGCATGTCTTAAGCAAAATCATAGGTTCTTTTTATTTCCTTCCACACCCTCAATGGCTGGTACCAACTTTCAAGAGGGTGCACACACCCTCTTCAGAGTTTTATCACAGCAAGAAAGGTAGAAGGGTGGGGTGGGCATAGGTACTCAATTGAAGTGCAAAGGGCAGCAGGTGTGGGATCTAGCTGCCATGTATAGAATAACATTAGGTGTCAGCCTTGGTGATGCCAAGAACTGAGTTCTTCTACAACACCGGGTGATAGTATGAAAAAGGGATGTTTTTTTGTTTGTTTTATTTCAAAGAAAAAATGAAGGAAATATTTTTAAAGGAGGGGCCTGCAAGCAGGTGTTGTTTAGATCCCTCCAAGGATGACTGGGGCCTGCTATGCAGGGGTAGTTTGGTTCCCAGGAAATAGAGGAAGAGTATGATATATAAGAGAAGGGTTTTTACTTACTAATAAAAAACCTTTCTCAATATCAGTGCGCACTTGCAAGGACAACAGGCTTGAGATGAAAGAAAGCCAACTGCTGAATTGATTGTAATCTGTATGAAGAGACAAGCCAAGAAAGTGGTTGGTTTATTTTTTTGTATGTCTAAGCTGAGGAGAGCAAGAATGGAAGAAGAACTGACCTCTTTGAATAATATTTTGCTCTCCTTGGTTACAAGTCTTTCTGTCCGTTGTAGTATCTCTAGCTTTTTTCTATGGGGTGGTTGATGTTGATTGGTTATTACTCACGAGCTTGGATGGGGTGGTTAGTTATCTGGACAATCCTCTTTGGGGAGGATCTCCTAGTTACGGAAAGACTTCAGACATGTAACTCATGTCATGTAAGTTTCTGTGACATGTGTGCATGATACTTGCGCACCCGGGTATTGATTATCATTCACCCAGATTATATTTAGCATACCCAACCGTTTATGGATTATTATCAATTCAAACTACATGTATATTATTAACTGATAATATTTATATTTTCTTATATATTTATATATTTATATTATAGGTGAGACAGATCACATATGTATCTGTCACCAAAACTGTAACATATTTATTTAATATTATTTATGATTATTTGTATAGGTCTTACACTGGCTTGCGCTGCGTAGCCAGCTGACATTTCCTACCCCTTAAGATGAGACTATAGAAAAAACAGGGGTTTCTAGACCTTCTTGCAATTCTATAATTACGGAGATGAATCGTCCCATCTTGAATATTACTTTCAGGTAACCATTCATCTTTGTCCACTGAATTATTCTTGTATTTCTTAGAATGATCTCAACTGCATTTTTGCCAGGTAGTTGTTTTATGACAAAAGGTCCAACAAAAAAAGGCTTGAGTTTTCTATTTCCTCGTAGATTGTTAAAGTTGACTGTAGATAGCATTACCTTTTCTCCAATCTTGAATTCTGGTTCTCTATGACTCTTGTCCCACCTATTCTTGTTATATTCTACAGCTCCTGTCACACAATTTCTTGCATGATCATGGGCCGCATCTAGAATCTTCTTAAAATCTGAGGAATTTGGATGAATATATGGCAATTTGTCATTAACAGTATTTTTTGGCATTCTAGGCATCCACGCTCTAAGACATATGAAGCTTCTTTAGTTTTGGAGTGTTTGCTACTGTTATAAGCAATTTCTAATGCTGGGAGAAGGTTAACCCAGTCATGTGTATAACCATCTTGATTTTTAAATTCAAACCAAAATGAACAGAATCTGCGGAGCACATCTTCTAATGTCTGAATCATCCTTTCAGCTTATCCATCAGTTTGAGGGTGATAAGCTGTAGAAAAAGCAAGTTTTGTCCCTAACATGTCATGCAGGTTGCACCAAAATTCAGATGTAAATTTTGGATCCTTATCACTAATAATTATTTTAGGGATTCCTACATCAGACATTAATTATTCTATTCCAGAACAGCATAGCAATTTCCATGGCTGTGTCATCCTTATGATCAGGTATAAAACGGGCTCTTTTAGAGAAACGGTCTACTATCACTAAAACTGAATTAAAGGAATAAGCTCCTGCAGGTGGGAGACCAGTTACAAAATTATTAATAATTTCCCACTGCATCTTAGGTTCAGCAATCTTCTGTAGAAGGCCAAATCTTTTTCCTGTCTGCTTATTAGCTTTCTGGCAAGTCACAAGATTTTATATAAGTTTGAGCTTCTTTCTTCCAATTGATCCACCAAACTGTGTTACAAATTCCTTCAAGTGTTCTTTCCTCTGAGAAATGTCCTGAAGTTACACCATCATGACAGTCTTTCAGTATATCCATTACTTGATTTTTGTCACAAAGTACCAGTAAACTAGAATGTTTATTTCTATAATACGACAATCCGTCTAACAGAGTAAATTTTCCCAACTTGTATTCTACCATTAATTCTGATTGTAAGCTAGAAATCAGCTCAGGGGGACAATTATCATTTTTCAAGATTTCCACCAGTGTCAACAAATTTGAGTCTTGATCATAACTGGTACAAGCTAAGTCATAAAAAGCTTCATCCAAATCAGTTAGCTTTCACAAGGGCCACCAGTGAAATGAGAGTGGAAGACGCTCGCTCACAGAACAACACTCCTTTTATGGTGATTGTTGCACCTGCGGGCCCTTGGAAAAACAGGTCGCCTGCGCCTGATATAGCGGCTCCTGATCCTGTTGTTGCCACATTGAGTGCAATAGGACGTTTGAGTTTTTGGAAATTATGGAGCAGTCTCCTATCTCCAGTGAGATTGTGAGTAGCTTCAGAGTCTCCAATAGCAGGCGTGCTCACGTCTAGTTCAGCTGTCATTGCCCCCAAATCCATATTGGCAATCCCATCAGGAAGCTCCAAGACTTCAGCTTCCTTCGCCGCTGCCCCACCCCCCTTTGAGTTGTTGGACCTTTGACAAAAGTTGGCCAACTGGTGGTGTGTTGCTTGGGACTGATTTGGGCGATAGGAGTTGGCTGGACGAAACATGGGCGGCTGATGATGCCCAGTTGGGGGCTGAAAGGTTTGCTGCGGGGGGTGGGGCTGTTGATTCAGCTGGTAGAAAGACACCTGATTGTACTGCTGATTGGCGGGAAAACCAAGATACGGCATGTTGAAATGACCGCCGCCGTACAGGAGGCCTGGCGGAGGATAGACTGCCCCTATCATTGGCATGAACGGGGCTTGCTGGAAGGGTTGTTGCTGGGCAGTTGCTGGACGATACAACATGGCACCCGGTCCTTGTTGACGTCTGTTGACAGGCTGGCTACAAGATTGGGTGGGACAATCTCGGAGATAATGTCTCGCGTCACCGCAGCTCCAACATCAATTGGCGGTGACATTGTAGAACTCGATTGCCGCTCCCCACTCTGACTCTGGAATGTCGGCAAGAAATGCTGATTGATCAAAAGGAGGAAGTTCTGCGGAGACTTGAAGGAGTGCCGGAGAAGGCCTAACCGTGGAAACTTTTGACAAAGATTGGGTGTGGTTGTCTTGTAACTTGCAGGCGTTGAGGAGCTGGACTAAACGGTCGAAAGTTGGGCTTTTGTTGTCACTTGATTGCTGAAGTTCTAGCTCAACCCTGCGGTCAAAATCTTGCCCAAGCGCCGTGTTGCGGCCGATACTGCTTTGTAGAATAAAACCCATGAAGATGTCAATGTCAAGTACCACCTTGAGGTTCTTCCACTCCGTTGCAAGGTTCTTCAATTCTGAAGCCGCAGTCGCCGGAACCGGTTCCGTGGAGTTCTTGTACTCCAAGAATCGATAAAAGACATGGAGTTGCGCCGCTTGACTCACTGTTTTGAACTTTCTGAACATGTGAGAGTACATATCTTTGCATGTGCTCGCGTCGTGAATTTTAGCTTCCAGGGAGCCGTGTATCAACGCTAGGAATATTGCGCGGCCAATCTTTTCAAGGACAGAATTTGCGCTGCCTGTCAAAAAGAAATCCTTGTCTGCCAGATGTATGCCACTCTTCTCGGCGAGTTCTTGGCTCCAGACCTTGAAGTTAGCTCCGTCCAGTGAAAGAATTGCATTGTCTCTGATTTTTGCGGTCACAGTGTGAATGGCTTGTCCCACGATTTTGGACTCCTCGAGTTGCGCTTTCGCTTCTTCGAGATCAGCAGCCCGTCTTGCTGCAGAGAGATGAGGAGGCACAGGCGAGCGACTGGTGTTCTTCATGACAAAAGAGGCCGGTGCAGGATGGTTTGGGGAAGGTGGGGAAGGTGGGACGATTGGTTTGATAGAGTCGGGGTTTGCCAACAATTGTGTTGGGGATACAAAAGACGGGGGAGGTGGCGGTGGCGGGGCTGGTGGAGGGAAAATTGGATTGCAAAAAGTAGACAGGGGAAGAGGAATGAAATGGTGCTCTGCCAGAACGGGGGCCTCTGTTGGTGGTCCGGTACTTAGCAGGGGGGGAAGTTCAGGATAGTATCAATACCCTGGGGTAGCTGGTCGTGCTTGTTGCCACGCTCCGGGTATGCGGTTGACGTTGATGGTGTCTTTGTTGTGACATAGATGTCACATACATCTCTCAGACTTGCCGCAGCACGGCTGAGGTTCCTCATCCCGGCACAATCCTGGGCAGAGGAACATCACTACGTGGAATATACACGATTATCACCTGCTGAGTCCGTATAGGTTATGAGCCTTCTCGACTTTTAAAGGAGGACTCAGACTCAAAACTTTCACCGGTTCAACTCACAAATCGACGTTTTTGACCCGTCGGTTATATCCTTTTGACCGGTAGCTCAGGTTAGAGCGTAATCGTCCGTCATCGGGAGGGTCAGTGTCACTTCGCCGTAACACTGTGAGGTACTTCGGTATAAGCTGACCCCGCAATTCCCCTATCCTTCTCTGAACGGTGTTGATCAAACTTACCCAAATAAGCTAAGCGGACTAGCCATCCTGCTTATTACGGGGGTGTGGCTCACCTACCGGTGCAGAAAGGAAACGTCTTGTGACGCACTGTTCTACTCTCCTTTTTTTTCATCTCTTATATTGCGGGTGCCTCTCAGTGTTGCGGTGAGTGATCCTGCCCTTTCCCACTCCTCGACTACGCATCTCCTTCTACCTTGATCCACTTTCTTCTCTTCTCTATCTCTCAAGAACGGAATGTCTCGTCGGGACTCGGTCACCAGTCAGCATTCCAATGGCGGGGTTTTTGTCCCGGACGGCGGTGCTAGGATGGCCGACCTTTTTGCATCGATCGCAGGCACTTCGACTACAAATCGTACTGGGGACAACACGATTAGGGCGGCGGCATCGTCAACTTGCCAACCACCCGCGCCTGTTGCAACTGGATCAAGCACCACACATCCCAGAGGACCCGCTCCACACCAAACGCAGACGCAAGCCAAACCAAATCCTGCAGCAAATGATCTCACGCGCGCACAGCAAGATTTCCTAGCTGCGAAATTACAGTTGGAGCAGGCAAAACTTGTTAGCCAGACGGCTAAACTTATCAACAATTGGTGGAACAACGAGAAGCATCTGGCGGCGAATGGGACAAATCTGGCCCGGTGGTTAAATGAGCTTATGGAAATTGGTAGCGCTCATATGTCGAATGGCGAATTTTTCTTCAAACCAATCACAAATCTGACGTTTGAGAAGATCGCCAGGATGGCTGTCCTGGAAGGTGTTCACGGATCACTCGTGTCTGACCTTCAACGAGCAAATTCCGCACTCGAGATGTTGTCTCTCCTGAAGAAGAGGTTCTCGGTCGTCTTGCGTGCGGCACAGATGAACGTTTTCAATTGGTTCCTCAACTTCTCCGTGGACAAATCCGAGAGTGCTGGTCTGTCGTCATCGATGCGCAATTTGTACGCAGAATGGAACAATCTCAACGTCAGGATACACTCGGATGCCTTTTTTGGTTTTATGTTTCAAAGAGCCGTCATGAATTCCTTGGTGCCTTTCAAGAAAGATTTTGAACAACGAATTGAGAACGCAATGCAGAACAATGACTCAAAAAGCTGTCCAAAGTTTGATCTTCATGTTAACACATTTGATGTGTGCAAGAAACAGCATGCCGACTCGACCACGTTGGATACAACGCTGACAAACTCTTCAGCTCCCTCGGTCCTGTTTGCTGCAAGTGACGGCGATGAATTTGATTTTGATGCGTTCCTGGCCGACATCCCTGAGGCGAACTGGCCGGACGCCTTAGATTTCTATGCTGCGACTGCACATCGCTGTTGGCAGTGTGGGGCGCCTAATCACTATCTCCAAGACTGCCCTTGACGGGTCAAGGCAAACCAGATCAGCAAGCAACTCAGAGGCCCAGGAGTTTCCCCTTTCCCTCAACGGTCACATCAGACTCAAGCAACATTCGTTGGTTCCCTCTACACCCAACAGATGCCTTTTTCGACACCAGAGCAACAATTGACTCAAGCCCCCCCCACAACTCAGACTCAGTTCCAGGCGAAGCGACTTGCCGACTACTACCGCCCAAAGTACACCAATTCAAACTCCCAACAGAGTTCAACTTCAACTTCCAATTCGAATCAGCCAAACACATCGGAGGGGGGGGCGTCGGCTCAACTCTTGGAGATTGGAGATATCCCGGATGACCTGGATCAGTTGGATTTCAGAAATATAGCGTTGGGTGAAGATGTAGTAAGCAGCCCCACCATTTTTGATACAGGCGCATCCCACCATTTCACTGGGATGCACCATCTTCTTCACAATTTCAAGTTCCTGTCTAAGCCATTGCCCTTGTTGGTAGCTACCGCCGCCAACAAATCCTTCATCACAGGCGTTGGAAGCCTACATTTCCGCGAGCCTACACCAGGAAAAAAAAGTAGTCACTTGATGGCAAGTGACATGACACAGCTTTGTTTTCAGCTCCAACACTGCTCCAATGCTGCTCCTCTCCACCAGCACATCTAGGGCTCACATGATAGGTGTCAGGATCAAAGCACTCAATGTGAAAAAACCAGATGATGCTCAGCTTTTTCCCTGGCCCAGCTGATGCTCAGCTTTTACCCTGGCTCAGCTGATGCTCAGTTTTTCCCCTGGCCCAGATGATGCTCAGCTTTGGAACTGGCCACCTGATGATCATCTTTGGCCCTGGCACAGCTGATGCTCAGCCTTGTCCATGGCTCAGCTGATGCTCAGCTTTGGCCCAAGCCTAGCTGATTTTCAGCTCTGGTCCTGTCTAAGCTGATTCCCATATTTTTACCTGGCCTGGCTCAGCTGATACTCAGCAAGCTGAGCATCAGCTGGCCAGCAAGCCTAGGACTGGGCCAAAGCTGAGCATCAGCTGGGACAGGACTAGGAGAAGGCTGAGCAAGGACTGGTACAAAGCTGAGCATCAGCTGCGCCAGGACTAGTACAAAGCTGAGCATCACCTGGGCAATTACTGGTCAAAAGGCTTTATTCCAATTCTGAGAGTAAGCTGCGTGAAAAAGCTGAGTATGAGCTGGGCAGAAAAGCTGAGTATGAACTGGGTGCCAAAGCTGAGTATCAGCTGAACAGAACTGAGGATCAGTTGGGCTCATCAAAAACTGAACAGGACCTACTTGGTAAATTTTGGAAGTTGAGGAGATGGTTGGGAGATTGGGGTAGATAGTGGATAGATATTGGATAGATGGTGGGTAGCTGGCTGGAGCTGGTGTAATGTCACTTGTCATCAACTGACTATTTTATTTTCCTGGTGCTAGCGGGCGTCTAATTGTACTCCGAGGTGTGCTTTACTGTAAGGAGGCTTGATCTACCCTGATCTCTATGGCAGCCTTGCGGAAAGCTAATGCGCTCGTGTTCTATGACAACAACAGAGACGCTTTTGATATCTACTCCGAAAAATGCAAGTTTGCTTTCAGCTGTGTGATGGAAAGAAAACGTAACCAATGGTGTATCCCACATCCTCTGGTAAAAACCAATCAGTTTGGCGGCGGGGCAGATGGCGATGTCTCCTTTTTCCTCTCTTCTACAAACCTCTCATCCTCTTGTGTTGCTATTTCCCCTATTCCCTCATGAATTCTTTTTCTACCTCTGTCTCAAGTCCTGAATCTTTCTCTCAATCCAAGGCCTCATATGTGTCAACTTTACATCAACCCGTAACTGTTGCCGGGATCAAAATTGCTTTTCCTGTTTCCATAGCCCAAAATTCTTGCAAATCTTCTGAAACAACAGAGGTGCCTCCAGAGGGTCTATCCTTTCAGGCCGCAAGAGCAAAAGAAGTAGGATCTAATCTTTTCAAAGAGCCAGTTCCACAGACGTCTGTCCAGGAGTGGAAACAGCCTTCTCTGACTAACAACAAGAAGAGACTACTGTTTTGGCATCGTGTGTTTGGTCACGCTGGTCTTTGCGTGATTAGAAGACTGATAAAAGAAAAAGTAGGCCTGGGTTTGCCAAAAGAACTTCCACCAGGGGCGATACACTTTCCTACGTGTATGATTAACAAGTCCACTAAGGTTAATCCCCTAGGTTCAAGTCAGCGCAAGGCAGAAAAAATGGAGATATGGGCGGCAGATCTAGTTGGCCCTTTCCAAGTAACAGCAGTAGATGGAGGGAACTATATCCTCACAATGCGTGACGTAGCAACGGGCTATTGTTTTGTCAAAATATTGAAGGCAAAATCGGATGCAAATGCAGCAATAATTGACTTGATTAATAAGTTAGAAAGGGTCACTGGACTGAAGGTCAAAGTTCTGAGGAGCAACAACGGCGGGGAATTTGCCAATAAGTCACTAGAAGGTTTTCTCTCATCCAAAGGAATTCACACAGAGCGGGCTCTACCGTATCACCATTACCAGAATGGGATGATAGAGCGTTTCAATAGGACTATTCAAGCCATGGCCCGGACGGTGCTGTCAGACAGCAATCTTCCTCGTGAATTCTGGAATTATGCGTTCCTGTGGGCAGGACACATTTTGAACCGCATTCCCAACAGCTCCAGTGGGAAAATGACTCCTTATGAAGCACTATTTAGCGTAAAACCTCAATTCGACTCTTTCCGAGCTTTTGGAAGCTATGCTTATGTGCATATCCCTCCTGAAAAGAGGCAAAAAGCTGGATCCTAGAGCTTTCCGAGGACAGGTCATAGGTCATTTGGAAGCTAGCAAAGGATGGCTTTTCTGGCTTCCAGAAGAGAAAAAGTTCATATCTTCAGCCATGGCCAGATTTGTTGACGAAGACAAGGCGCATTTCATAGATATTCCTGAAACTGGGAAAGAAGCGGCTCCAGCTCAGCCAGAACCGGACAAGAAACTTTCAGTTGACTTTGTAATGAACCTGATAGAACTGGGTGATTTCTCGAGAGAAATAGAGTTCCATGATCAGGAACTGATTGTTGACAAAATAATAGAGTTATGTCAATTTTACTCTATCTCAGTGCCATCGACTTTTAAGCAGGCAATGAGATCACCGGAAAAGGATGCCTGGTCCAAGGCTATTGCGGTGGAACTTAGCAATCTAGAGCAAATGAAAGTCTGGCTCCTGGGACTACAACCACCGGACAAGAAAGTTCTGAATGGGCGGTGGGTTTTTGCTGTAAAGCCTGATGTGGATGGCTCAGGAGTCAGGTTCAAGGCGCGTTTTGTAGCAAAAGGTTTCACACAGGTTGCAGGAACAGATTTCTTAGAAACTTTCGCTCCTACTGCCACTTTTGTAGCGCTTAGACTGCTCCTTACGGTAGCGGCTGCAAACGGATGGCCAGTACACAGTTTTGATTTTGTTGCAGCATACCTTAATTCACCAATTGATAAGGAGGTGTGGATTGAACCACCAGAGGGAATGGTTGTCCCACCCGGGCACGCGCTACTGCTGAAGAAGGCCTTATATGGAACGAGGCAGGCAGTGCGGTGCTGGTGGCTCCACCTAAAGCAAGTGCTTGAAAACCTGGACTATGTGCCGTCACAGTACGACAATTCCCTTTATATCCTCCGCCACCCGACTTCACATGGAGTGATTTGGCTTCATGTAGATGACGGAGTAGTGACGGCATCCAGCAAAGAACTCCTGAAGAAACTCAAAAAAGACCTCTGTGATATCCTGAAAATCAAGTGGAGTCATCAGTTGAACGCTATAGTTGGACTCAATGTTGACCGTAGTGAAAAAGGTTTCTCACTCTGTCAAAAGAACCTGGTGAAAGGCCTGCTAGAGTCAGAATGGGATGGTACGACGATCTCTCGTACTCCACTCCCTCCAGGATATAACGGAGTGACAGACCCTGACGGGGATCCCAAGCAGTCCGGGAAATATTTGTTGGTGATAGGCACACTTAGTTACCTGGCAGTAGGCACTAGACCAGACATTTGTTTTGCGGTGAACTACCTGGCCAGGTTTTCGGCAAAACCCGGAGTAACACACTGGAAGGGGCTGAAACACCTAATAGGGTATGTCGCCGGTACTGCAGATAAAAAGTTATGCCTATTTCCGACCACAGACAACAAGCCACTCAAGACGTTTTGTGATGCGTCATGGGGTGGTGAATTTGGTAGGTCAGCTTACGGGGTGTTTATTTCTTTCCTGAACTGCCCAATCTTGTGGGTTGCAAGGCGGCAGGCAGCCGTAGCATCCTCTACGTGTCATGCTGAATACATGGCACTGGGGGTTGCAACCAGGCAAACACTATGGGTGAGACATTTACTTCGTGACATTCTAAAGACTGATTTCCTTGGCCATTTGCATTCTGACAACCAGTCTGCTATAAAAGTTTCTACTGATGATGCTTCTAACAAGAGAACTAGGCACTCGGACAGGGATTTCTACATCACGAACAAAGCTCTATTTCAAAAGAAGACAGCTTTACATTGGGTAGGCACAAAAGACCAGATTGCTGATATTTTTACTAAAAGTTTAGGTCCAGAGGTATTCTCCAGACTGGGGTCTCTAGTTTTGGGGGAAACATGATTTTGGGTTTTTCTTCATCTCTCTATATTCCTAACATGTTTTTTTTCTTTTTTTCTTTCTTCTTCTGTCTTTGATTTGTATGTACGTACGGCAGTGTGTGCGGCGAGAGGGGGGGTGTTGTAACATAGATGTCACATACATCTCTCAGACTTGCCGCAGCACGGCTGAGGTTCCTCATCCCGGGACAATCCTGGGCGGAGGAACACCACCACGTGGAATATACACGATTATCACCCGCTGAGTCCGTATAGTCTTCACCGGCTGCTGTTGGAGAATTCTGGTGATTGCCGTCCACGACATCCCTAGAGGATCCAAAGATTCTTGCGATCGCTGCCGGGGTGTTCTGAATTGAAGCCGCAACTGCGTCGATAAGTTCCTGACCGTTGAGACCGGCAAGTGATGAGCGTCCAGACCAAGCGGAAGAGTTGGATAATCGTTGTCCAGAGGGTTCGTTCCTGCCCGATTGTTGTTGGTTTGACATAAACCGGGAGGGAAGAGAAGAAGATCAGAGTTACTCAGAATCTACAGGCAACCGGGAATCACTTACTCGATCAACTGAGTTCTCCGGAAAGTTTTAAAGAGAGGGAGTAGATCTTTGGTCGCTGCAAGATAACGTCTAAGCTCTGTACCGTGCCAGGGGACAGACTTTCACAGTTTTGGCGTACCGCTTAGCTTTATCGTTATGTACTCAAGCTTCCTCAATCAGAGAGAGATGTGGGGAAAAACAGGAAGAACAAAGTTGACCGGATAAGCAACGCCCGACGCCTGTTGATCCAAAGAAACTGTTGATTGGAGAATGGTGGAAGATTGATATGCAAAAAACTAAGAAAATCCAGGCTGATTATACCCTACACTGGGATACCTGGGATAGAGGAAAGAATAGGTTGAGGCAGGTTGATTACGCTCTAAACTGAGCTACCTCATCAATAATGATGTATATAGAAAGAAAACGATTCGGTCGTTTTGAGCGAGATTTACAGGCTCATAACCTGAACAGACAAGAAACAATATATTGGTGAAGCATTGGGAAGACAAGCTCTGCAGCTTGTCTTCCGGGTTCAAATATTGGTCTCAGATGTCTAGCAAGTGTCACGGAGTGTAACCTATTGATTAGGTTACAACACTAATGACTCTGAGGTCTAGTAACTCATTGATATGATTCTCAAGAGCTTCTCTGGACTTAGGACTTGAAGTGTAAGCTGCTTTCCTCAACATAGGGGGATAATGTGCTTGTACAGTCAAATCTATACTCATGTCTTGACCTTTGATATTCCCAATAGGTACAAAAGGCCTTTTTGTTATCAAAGCATATTTTCAGAATGTCCATTTTCTGACTGTCATTAAGATCATTATTAACAATTGCTTGATTCAAATAATCTGCTTTGAAAGACAATATTTGTTTTTGTAGTTCAGGATCTATTTTAGTCACTGGATCACTTTTGCTAGAATTAATATTAATCCCAATGTCATTCCAACATGGATACAATTGGTCAGAATCTGAAAGACTTTGAGGAGAAAGTGAGCAACAACTATCCATTGGTAATCAGATCAATGATCTTCATGCAAATGAGCACAACAGATTTGAACAATTTAAGAGGAGATACAGTGACATATCTTTCATTGATTTGACATTGCGCACTAGGTGAATGCTCCTTTGTAATACCAGATGACAGAGATCAGTCGCCACATCTGTTACCTTTCCAGAATTTCCATCATGAGCAGCATCAAGAAACTAGAGTACTCCTGACCCTCAAAGACCAGCTAGAGATAACTTCTCTAAACCAGCAAGCAATGATGCAAATGCAGTGCGAAAAGATGAATTCCCTTGTATTGATCATGATCCAGTGGACTTTGAGATGAAGAAGGAATTGTGGAAAGGTATACCTAAGAACAGTGATTGGGAGAAATTCTCTGGAGAATTGCCTTACAACCATGAGCTATGGATTGAAAACACTGGCATCCTTGTTAGAGATTACTTGATGCTAGACAATATGATAATCAGTAGATTGACAATCCTGTTGACTGATACTGCTAGAAATTGGTGCCTTGGCATCAGAGACAAGTATGGGAACAAATCTTGGGCTTGGTGGAAGAATGCCATTAGAAATAAGTTTGGTACTGAGAACTGGAAATGGAAGCTGCAACAGGAGTTTAAAAGCAATGACTTTGCTTATGATGGGAGAAAAGTCCACAAATGGTTTGGTACTCAAAGAGAAAGACTGAAATCTTATCAACCTGAGCTCAGTGAGTATCTCATTTGTGAGAAGATCTTAAAGCAATGCCCTCCAAATCTTGGGCTCCAAATCTTGGGCATGCTGTTAAAAGCAGATACACAAGAGATGCTACTGAAACATGGTTATAATTGCTGAAGATGTCATAGACAGAGTCATGAAAAGGAACAAACCTGTTTATAATGCTCCAAACAGATCCCAATGGAGAAATGATCCTGCCCCTGAGAAAGCTGATAAGCCAACTGAGTCCTCTTCAAAAAGTAATCCTGTCTCTGCCCCTGAAAAAGAAAAACTTGTATGTCATTTCTGCAAAAAAACCAGCCACTTCTCCAGGGAATGCCCTAAGAAGAAGAACAGGATCAACAATGTAGGAATGGATGATGATGATGATCCAAAGAGTGACAATGGAGAAGATCAAGGTGAGCCACAAAAGTCTGAATCAGAACTAGATGAAGAGGAAGAGAATCATAGAACCAATCACATGATTCTTGCCATGGACAATGGAAATGGTGCCAATTATGATCCCTTAGTTGATTTTGATTTTGGAGCACATTCTGTAGAGTGTGAGATAAACCAAGACTTCTCCATTGCTGAAATTCAAGCTGAAACTCATCAACCTCAGACCTAGGACAAATACTGCCAGTCTTCCCACATAGAGGATGCTAGACTCATGAAATGTAAACCTGATAGAGGAAAAGCTCATCTTACTGGAAAAGCAAATCTCACTACTGTCCTCATTGAATCCAGAGAACACTCATGTCTTCTTGATAGTGGAGCTTCTTGCTCAATCATCAGTAACAGATTGCTAGATTATATAATACCAGAATGGGAAAACAAGCTCATGCCAATCAACCATGCTAAATTTCACAGCTGTAGTGACCAATTACAGCCAATGGGCATAATAGAAATGGCTTTGGTTTTTCCTCACACTAAAGGTTCCATTAGAATTCTAGCAGAATTTGTAGTTATGAAAAATGCAAGAATAAACTACCTTATCCTTGGAAATGATTACATGTCTCTTTATGACTTTGATATCACAAACAGCAAAGAGAGATTCTTTACCATTGGAAATGAGAACAAGAGGAAGAAATTCAGCTTTAAGTCTCATCGTCTGGAGAAAATGAGTCCTTCCAATGAAATTTCTGCTGTAAAGAAGTCCCATCTTCAACTGCAGCAATTCATTGTAGAAGAACTCTGTGAAGCCAAGTTCAGTGATAAGTTGACTATTGAGCAAAAGGAGAAGCTGTTTGAAGTCCTCTACAATAACAACCTTGCCTTCTACAACACCAACCAGCCCCTTGGTGCCATTAAAGGCCATGAAGTTCACCTCAAACCAACAACTGAAAGGCCTTATCCTCCTCTTCTCAGAAGACCTCCTTATCCTGCCAGCCCCAAAAGTCTCACAGGTTTGGCGCTATACTGCGGCGCCAAGGGAGTCCCGAGAGCCCGGGAGGCAAACTCCAAGACTCCTGTGTGGGGGTTGGGGGAAGGTGTGGTCCTCAATCCGCTAGGGATTCCCCTCCTAACGGCATTGCATTGGCTTGAGGTCCCCTGAGAGCAAGGGCCAAGAGGTGTCCGTAAGGGAGGAGAGGTTAGCCGAGCGGGTCCTCTTGGCCCTTGCACTGTGCAAGGGCCAAGGTGTCAGACTACACGCGTGCCTGTGAGTCTGGCAATCCCAGGAGACCCTGATTTCAGACACAGAGATCGTGTTTGGGAGGAGAGTTAAAAGGGTGAGTCCGCCTCAAGGTCCCTGTGTCTTTGCAAGAATGAGTACTGGCCATCAAGTGGAGGGAAGGCCCTATAGAAGGTACGGAAGCTGCACAGTACAGTCCGGCGGCGGTAAGCTCTCCACGTGTCAATCCCGGGTGTCCAATCTCGGTGAGGAAAGAGAGAGGATCCCGGGCACAGGAGAGCTGGAACTGTAGGTGCGTGTCGGTGACAGTTAAGGTTGGTACCTGTCACCGACTAGGCTAGATACTATGTACATGTGAGATAAGTACATAGATATAGCCTAAAGCTTGCATAAGTGTATACTAGCTCTAACAGGCCTATCTGGATGACCAGATAAGAGGACTGCACAGCTCATTCATGTATGTACATATACATATACATACATGTTCTGAGCAGAATATGGCCCGAGTCAATTAGCCGTGCTAACGTGAGTACATACTCATCAAGTGAGTTGAACATGAATGAACCTGCAAATTGGAATGAGCAGTACAAGTGGTGGGCCATTTTTCAGAGTGGAGTTGGAATGGAGACTGAACTGGAGATTCCTTCACGTCACCTGCCCCCAGTTGACATGAAAATTTTCCTGGTGTGCTGTCCTCCAAAAGCCTGTACCTAGTAGTAGGAAAGAAATGCAATCCTTGCTTGGTTTTGCTGGTTATTACAGACAGAACAACGAGAAGTTTGCTGAGATAGCAAAGCCTCTTACTGAGCTGACCAGGATTGATCTCATATATGAGATGACTCATCATAGGATAGTAGCCTAGAACTTGTTGAAAGAAAAGTTGACCACTGCTCCCTTGCTATTATTCCCTGACTGGGCCCATCCCTTCACACTGTATGTAGATGCTAGCATGAGTGGTCTACATGCTGTTTTACATCAAGTCCAAGTCATTGATGGAGTAAGAAAAGAGGGACCTATTGTTTTCATATCCAGGCAACTAAAGGACAGTGAGACAAGATATGGTGCTAGCCAGCTTGAGTGTTTGTGCCCAGTCTGGGCCTTAGAGAAACTCCATTACTACTTGGATGGCAGTGTTTTTCATGTTGTAAGTGACTGCACAGCTTTGAGATCCTTGCTGAACATGAAGACCCCCAACAGACACATGCTCAGGTGGCAGATTGTTATCCAAGAATACAGAGCCAATATGACTATAATCCACAGAGATGGGAATATTCACAAGAATGCAGATGGACTCAGCAGATGGGATTTGCCAAATGATCCAAGTAACCCAGCTTATGACCCTGAGGACAAAGATGATGATATATTTCCAATCATGGGCATCCATGTCTCTACCTTCAAAAATGAATTCTTTGACACAGTTAGAGAGGGATATCAAGAGGATAAAAACACTGTCATCTTTTCTGAGCTCTTGTTGAAAGATGCTAAGGATTCCCAATTGAAGAACATCTCTGCAAGAACCATGGAGAAAGCTATATGATGAAGGAAGATTCTCTCTCTTTGATGGCCTCACCTACTTCAGAGAAAAGCATAACTCTGTCCTAGTTCTTGCTGATAAAGACAGCATCAACACCATCTTGCATGAATGCAATGATAGTGTCTACTCTGGTCATCTTTCTGAAGACAGGAATTTAGAGAAAGTAGCTGATACTGCTTGGTGGGCTAACTGGAGACAAGATACTGGTGAATATTGCTCTTCTTGTGATAGATGCCAGAAAGCCAATAAAGCTACAGGAAAGACATTTGGGCTGCTCATGAAAATAAAAGAACCTTCCAAACCATGGGATGTGATTAACATGGATTAGGTAGCTTCCTTGTCACCTGGAGGAGCTGCTAGTCTCAATGCTTGCTTGGTGATAGTAGACAGATACTCCAAGACCCCCATATTTGTGCCCTGCTTCAAAGATGATTCTGCCATGGACACTGCCATACTGTTTTGGAACAGAGTAATGCCTAGAACTGGCATCCCCAGAATCATCATCTCTGACAGAGATTCCAAATTCACATCTGAATTCTGGACTGGCTTGCACAGCATGCTAGGAACAAAACTCTCCTTTTCTACTGCTTACCACCCCCAGACTGATAGTCTAGCTGAGAGAATGATCCAGACACTTGAGGATATGATCAGGAGATTTTGTGCCTATGGGCTGGAATTCAAAGACAATGATGGATACACCCATGACTGGGTCTCACTTCTACCAATTCTTGAGCTAGCCTACTGCACCAGTATACATTCAACCACTGGGAAACCTCCTGCCATCCTGGAGAAAGGCTGGATCCCAAACCTTCCCAGAGATTTCTTGAAACAAGACTCTGTAGACATTCATCCTACTGCTCTTGCCTATGAAGAAATCCTTGAGAAAGCTAGGAAACATGCTGAAAAATGCATAACAGAAGCTACCTCTTACAATAAAGAAAGATGGGACAAGACTCATAAAGAACCATCCTTTAAAGTTGGTGATAAAGTCGTGATATCCACAGCAAACTAAATAACTTGTCTGGCCCCAAGAAGATGAGAGACTCTTTTCCTGGACCATTCCTTGTGAAAGCTTTACATGGAAAGAATGCTGTAGAGGTAATACTGACTGAAGAGTTCAGCAGGAAACATCCTGCATTCCCTGTTAGCTTAGTGAAACCATAGGAAGACCCCAACCCAGATAAGTTCCCCTTGAGGCAGAAGGTTAAAGTTGTCATTCCCCCTATGGATAAGAACCCTCAGAATAAAGTCATACAGAAAATTCTAAGAAAGAAAAGATTGAGAGTTGAAAACAGAGATGTCATGATGTATTTAGCTAGATACAAAGGTATGAGTGCTGATCAGGATGAATGGCTCCTTGAAAAGGACATTCCAGACTCTGCAATCCTTCTCAGGAAGTTCAGAACTGGGAAGAGGTCTACTCCTATGGTTTAATTCCCTACAGAAATTCAACCTTTTTGGTGGTAGGGAATGTCAGCCTTAGAGTCAACACAGCTGACCTAAAGTCTGCCTTTTTCTACCTTTTACATGTGAATTACTTCATATCTTTTCCATCTTAAGAGATAACTTTATTTAGGCTTCATATTCTGTTTCCTCATGCAATTTTAACCCTAGTTACAACTTACCAATTCTTTGTAACTATGCTCCTTCCCTGAGTTATTGAGTTGTGGCGCGCATGCGCAGTTGTGACGTGTCAGCACTACCAGGCGCGCCAAACCACATGTACATATGTAAATTACATAAGCAAACTGTGAAAATGTTTGTAGTCAGTATCTCCCTTGCCTAAGGCGGATCTACAGACTTCAGACAGCCAGAACCACACCCCCAGATAGCTCAGGACCACCACCAAAGAGGATACCAGGCTCCCAGTATACCTACCGTCACAGGCACCTAGGATATTGACAGTAAGTATCACTCTTTCACTGAACCCTGTTTATCTCAGAGGTACAACTCTGTTTCTGCTTGATTGCTCTTCTTTTTGATGGCCTTTGCTCCATCTTTGATCACAGGTCTGCACCTGTCTTAACTTCATCAATCAAAGGATCCTGTTTCATTACATCCTTTTTTTTCTGTGGGTTTTGTAAGAAACAAACCACTCAAGTTCCCCCTCAAAGAACCTTGATTATCCAGAAGGAAGCTAAAAAATTGTGGCTGGATGAAACTTGTCTAATCCAGGAGCCCTCCACATTTCTTTGGTGAGAAGAGGCTGTTGCACTCTCTAGCACAGCTTGGCAGCCCCTTCTTAGGGAGGTAGCATTGCCAGCGGAAGTTAGTACCCACCAGAATAACCTTGAATATCTGCTTATCTTGAATCTGCTCAGTTTCTCTCTCTTATATTTGTATTTTCCTTATCCACAGAAATCCAAATATTGCCCCCCATTTGCTTGTGTCCTGTTGTCACTATAGAGACTCAGGCTTACATCTACATCTGCAGCGCTCCCCGGGTTTCCCATCCGTATCCCGGTTTGGCTTTGATTTCTGACTCAACTACGTCTGAGTTGTCCGATCTGGGTTCTCCCAAGGTTTCTCAGTCCCCCCCTCTGGTTCTAACAACTCTCATTAGCAGCTCTGAATCACCTTCCTCATCTCAGATCCACCTCTGCAATGAGGTTAAACCATCTGTTGACAATTCTCTTAGTCCTATCTCTTCTCTTGATCCTATTAGCCAGCTCCGCCCGACCGCAAAGCACGCAAGTCCTTCTCAATTCTTAACTGATTCCACCAACTCTCTAGCTTCTTTGCCATCTCCAATCTGCAAGTGGGGCACCCTAGGGGCTTTTCATTTGCTTGTAGGGGAGGTTGTGGTTCTTAAAGGTGTTTTGTTTCTTGTTTTGTCTTGTGTTTGGGTTCTTTTTTGGGTGTGTGTGCAGGCATCATGACAGGTCTGCTAGATGTCACAAACCCCAGACTCCAAGCTCAACTTGGGCTTGGAGGATGGGGCGGCATGAACTCTGTACGGATCCAAGTCAGAAATTGATCAAAACCTTATTTATCTGATCCTTCTTCATCTTCCCTGAGCTTCTCTGGATCCCTTTCTTCCTGTTCACTTTGCTGGCAGTATCCCCAGTCCTCTTCTGAACAACCTCAACCACCAACGCGCGCTCAGTGCCGTCGTAAAATACCCTTTTACCTCATCGCTTACACAATGCTCATCACTTTTCCCGACCACCCACAAGGGCAGCTCACTCAGCAACGTCTCCTCAACACTCTGCCTACTTCCTGGCACAGTAGGAGTTCCTCACTGGCAGGCCTGAGATCCTCCTGTTGGATTGTTTTGATGTAGGTTAAGCTGTCAAAGTTGAAGGTGACAGAGCAGGGGGGGGAACTGGGAGGTAGAACAGGACATTGGTTGACAAGCATTGGAGTTGTTTTTCTGCTTGTTGGACAGCTGGATGACATGTGACCAATTTTCTTGCAGATGTAGCAGCAGGTGGGTTTGTTGAGTGCCATTGCGGAGACTTTGCTCACATCTTGAGGTCTAGAACTAGTTCCTGAGATGGATCCTGTAACGTCACCTGAAACGCTACTGTCAGCTTGGCTAGCTAGATTCACATTCAAGGCTGATGGTGAGCTTTGTCCCATTTCCTCCGTAGGATGTCAATAATGGGGCCAGGTGCACTGGAGTCATGAGTCACCATGAACAGATCAAACGTCTGATTGATAGCTGACCAGAGATGGTCACAAATGTTCCCTTGAAGCACAAAGCTTCAGATTGTGTCCCATCTGAGCTCAACCCCTTGTTCAATGAACGTTTGTGTGCATTGGTCAGATTCCGCAAGGTCTTCAGTGGTGCTGTTGTAGTTGGAGAGGGAGACACTCTTAAATTTCTCCCACACTTGCAACTGCCTGGCCCGGTTGATGATGGGGATTTTGAAACCAGGTGGGCAAAGATGTCAGCCAAGTTGTTGAAATCCTTGTTGGGGTTGTTCTGTTGAGTGTTTGAATTAAAGCACGGTTGGGAGGCCAAGGTACAAAACATCTGGAAAGGGGCTTATTGTCAGGAATGTGGGTGAGAAAAGAGTGATGAGAAAAGGAAAAGGAGGAAAAGGTTTTTGGGTGAGGTCAGGAATTTGAGAGAGAAAACAAGGAATAAGGAAGTGGAGAGGTGAAATTCTGGTTTGGATGATCATCAGAGTTGAGGTCTTGATGGATAAACAGGTCTCAGCCAACTCTTCAGTTCTTGTTTTCAATCTTAGAGGTTTGTTGAACCTTGCCCTGTTTGTGCGGTTATGGTTGATCAGACCAGCAAAACACTTGCAGGGTGTTTGGTGCACAATACAAAGTTTAGATATTATAGCTCTGGCTCAACTCAAAATTCCTGAGTGGTAATTACGGTACCTGCTTATAGTCACTTGGGTTGATTAGGGTGTGGGGTTTGTTGAATAGTGACAATTGGAGGTTGTCCATGCGGATATTCAGAGAGCGGCAAACAGAGGAAAAGAGAAAGAAAAAAAAAACTCTTGCCAGCAGACTACTGATGCTTGTCAGGGTTTGACTACTAAGCTTGTCTGATTGGTGGACTACTGGTCTGGTTACTTGTCCTTATTGAGAACAGGTATTTTTTTTGTCTTACATTTGACAGGCCCTGGCCAAAAAAGAAATTTTTTTTGCTTTTGCAATCAAGGATTGCTTGAGACCCATTGATTAGATAATGGTGGATTCGGTCATACTTGATACCCCCTAATAGTCTGATCAGTCTCAAAATGTTACATCATTGGGTGGTTTTTGATGTTTCTACCACTACGTCTGAGCGTGCAATATTGATTGATTCATGATATTGGTGCCAGAATGATCAGTAACTTCCAAATATGAATTTGATATGGCTTTCATGGATGAAAATTTCAAAAGGAAGCTGCTATCCTCTCATCGGTCTCAAAATGTCACCTGATTGGGTAGTTTTTGGTGTGTCTGCCACAATGTCTCAACCGGGGTTGTATTCATTTCATGATACTGGTACCAATGGGATCACCAATGATGGGAGGCTATCAAGCTTGTCAAGCTTGTCCTTGAATTCAACCACGCCATTGTCCCCAGTTGAGTCCCCCCCCCCCCCCCCCCCCTACCCACACACACAAACAGACCACAAATGCTGAGACAGATGGTTTGGAGGGAAGATGTGGCTGTACATGTTTTCCCCCGGCTGCCAATCACCAACCTGTTTTCCCACACCAGCCCCTCCCAAGCGGGCCTCCATAACCTCTCCTTTGTTGGCCATCTATTCCCGCCCGGTCCATTGGACCCATTGTTGTCAGAACTTGCTGACAACTGTCTGTGTCTTGTGGCCACTTTTGAACCTGATTTCAAGCTGCATGGGAGTGGGGGAGAGCTGGGAGCAATGGCAGAGGAGCTTCAAGCCTAGGACGTTCCCCTCCTGCATACCTCCCTCTCCAGAGTCCATGGGCTTCCTGAGCATTGACTTGCTCACCAACCTGCACCCCCATGCTTTCCCACCCAACAACCCCTCTATGCCATTTGCAGATCTGCTCAGGTGCGCCGCCAAATGGGTTACCATCATCCCGGCTTCTTCCCAAGATTGCGGCTGAGTAGAGTGCTATGCCCAGGTCTTTGCCCCTGTTGCTTATTGCACACTTCTTGCAAACCCTCATGGGCTGTTGCAGGCAACATATCCAGACTCCAAGCCGCTTTCACACTGGGCTACCGGAGTGCCACCCCCAGCACACTCCAGTAGCTGCTCCAGCCAATTGCACCACACATCACCACCACAGAAAAAAAAATTACACTCAGCCCACAGCACCACCCAGAGCCCACCCCACATACCCACATTTGAGAAAACAAAGCCTGTCCAGCTCACACCCCGCCCACTGCACAGGCCAGCCAAGATCTCCAACAGCCTTGGGACCCATGTGTTGGTCATTGGGGACCCCGTCTTGAACCAGCTGCCAATCAGCATGCTCATAAGTACCCAGACCCACTCCTCATCCATCAGAGCTGCCTTGAGATATCTACTCACCATCTGCACAAAACACCACAGCCAAGAGGATGGTGAGCCACAAGCTATGTCTGGTCACCAACTGCACTACTGAGCTGCCCCACATGAAGGCCGGCTCATCCTGGCATTGCCGGACGGGCCCAGGCCGCAGCCGCAAGGGCTTGGCTACATCAACTGGAACTCCTCTTGCCAGGCATACAGCCTGCGCAAGGTGCTTGAAGGACTTGCTGTGGCAGGGATTGTCCCCACCCTCAACCGTGTCCTGATTGACAACGTTTAGCAACCTGTGATTGCTGGCCGGCTGGCGGGCTGGTAGCCCCATCAAGCCTGGCTTCCCCCTCTACAACTTGCTTTCCAAGCAGCTTGAGGCCGCCGTGCTATCTTTCCTAGCAATCTTTCCCAGCAATCTTTATCTCTCATGTACCTATTTTTATATTTACAGACATGTGTGTGGCTGGATCATTTGATAATGGGGCAAACTGTGAGTTGTCACAAGAACATAATTCGTGAGATGTAATAAGGACGCATGACTGCTGCAATGTGTAAAAAATTATGAAATGAAGCATGGGCTACAGAAAAGCTTGAGAATGAAATGATAGATGAAGGATGACTACTTGATGGCCTTGCAAGTTGCTCACCATTTTTTGTATTGCAGTCCCCGGCTGTGTGATGCTTTGATTCTGGAACTGACATCTTGAATGATTCGGCTGTTCTCACCAGTTTAAGCGTTTAGAATTTCAACACATGACAGAGTAACATGGATTAGAATTGCCAGATGAAATTGAATGAATCAATAAATGCTTGCCAACCTCATCTTCAAGACTGCCAGGACATGGTTGAACTCATGATCATTCTTGGCAGACTTTGATAGATTGACTGCATTTTTAGTTTGAGAGTGAGCCTCCTGCCACTTTTTGTAACTTGGGCATCTTGGGTACTGATCCGGGTTGAAGCCATTCTGCAGGACTTCTTCATTAGCCTTACAAAGAAAGAGAGAAGTGAATATGTTTAGTAAAGGGATCTCTGTGACAGTGAAGTCAAGCTTACTTCATAGTTGCTTTGCTCCATCAGGGCATCTAGAGCCAGCAAGAATGTATTCAAAAAAACCCCAAATAGCGGAAGAAGTGTCAAGGCACCTTTCTGTTTGATAATCTGGGTCATTGCTAGTCACAATAAACAGGGCAGATACTGCAAAACATGTGGCTGTGGGACCACCAGTGTAAGACCAAAAATACCAGGTTCTTGCACTTGCTAGGACTCCAAAAACGTTTTCAAACCAAAGGTTCCTGAGGCAGTTCTGTTGGTCGGCTGCTTCAAAGATAAGGATAAGTTTTTAAAGTTGCAAAATTACTCATCATGCATCACTGTTTTGGATTTTTCTATAAAAAGAAAATAAACTTCCAGTTATGCCATGATCTGCGCAAAATATTGGGCCTCTACAATCAGCACAATGCATGGATCAAGGACCAAATAGATGAATTCAACCCTTCCACCACCCCCATCAAAACCTCTTAAAGTTCCCTTGTGATAATTAGAGATAGCTCCATCAAGAAGAACAACAATTTTGCTTATGACCTTGTTGCGATAAAAGTACAAAAAGTTAAGACAAAGAAAAAGAATAATGTCAGCTTTTGGGTTGCTGGAGCACTGGATTTGAAGAACAAAGATTCAAGACCTACAAGGATAGGCCATGTCACAACGTTAGCCTCACATCATGAAGTGATGATGTAGTTTTTTCCGCCTCATCAACCCTGTCAAAAAGCTTCAATGCAAGTTCTTCCCAAAATGAAAAGAAGGTCCACAACAAGGACAGGGATATTACTAGGGGATTTCAAGCTGTAAAGTTGTTTTGCATGATTCCATGTGAGTTTCTCTAGAATAATCAACACACCACCCAAAAGCATGAAGAGATTCACTCACCTTTGTAGTTCAGAAAGTTGAAACTAGAAGCTTATGCTTCCTTGCCAGATTGATCAATTTAATTGCCCCCTCAGGTGAGTTGGATAGAGATCGAAACCATTCATAAAATTCTCTTCTCTCCTGGTTGTTGAGTGGGGGGACGTGGGGTACTCCTTTGCGGTTCTTCTGCGTAACAATTGGAGGGTTTTCATCCATTTCCGGCAGGGCTGCAACCGGATTTGAAGGGTGGCTGGCAGATCCAGGGTAGTTGATGGACAAGATTTGCAGGGTTGCAAAAACAAAAATTGGCCCCGGCCATGCTCCATGGGATACTAAAACGCACAGTCAGCTGTCCAGCAGCTCCCTGCTCCCACATTCCAAAACATAATTATATACTTCCACAAGAACACCATTGGATCTCTGCCACCAGTACCGGTTGAATCTCAACCACAATGTCTCATACTCCCAGAAGAACACCGGTGGATCTCACCAACCCCTCCCAACCGGCACCAGTCAGATCTCATCCCCAATAGGGCTCAAGTGCGCAACCAACTTCAGCTGCCAAAGCAGCCAAGACTGATCTGTATGGACGTCCACAGGAAAAATTCCTACTATTAGCCGGCGGGCCTGGTCCAGGCAAGATGATGGCCAAATTTACGGTGACACAAGCTGGGTACCAAGTCATCAAGATCAATGCCAGTGATGATAAAAGCTCACAAACGGTGACTGATCAGATCAAGAGCCCATGTCAGCTGGGCTACTATATTAATTTAGAGCCCGGCTAACTATTCTACTACATTTAAATATTGTAAACTTAAAAGCACTAGTCGCAGCATAGAGCAACGCGCATAAGATAAAAGATATATCCATTATTGTGTACTAATTGTGGCGCAGAGCGCTGCGCGTAAAAAAAAGCAAACATTCACTATACATCCTCTCAAACGCTGGACAGGGTTGAGGGGCAAATGACAGACCTCCAGCCAAAGGATACGGCCGGAGAATAAGAATAAAAGTGGTTAAGACCCATTCTCAGGCCAAGAGAACAAATGGGTTGTCAAAGACTTCTAAAGTTCTACTGAATAAGAGAACATCAATCAAACGTTTGAGGGGAAGCGGCCAGAGGAGCGTAGTGATAGATTGAACTACTGATCCTCCCCCATCTGAGAAAGAAACATCAGAGAGAAGACTTTGTGAACAAAGAGTTCTTCCTTGGACTGAGAAAGAGCGCACCCTGTCACCAAGGACGGCTCACAGGAGTGACATGAGTAGCAGAACTCATGAACACTGCTGTCTAAACAGTTTGTTCTTCCAACCAAAGAACTAATGAGACAGATGTTAAGAGCCACAACCCTACCAGTTGTAGCTCAAATATATAAACCAAGGCTTTTGAGCAAGTAAAGGCCCCTCAGAAGGGTCAGCCTTTATGCACACCAAAGAGATACCACATGCACACCAAAAAAGGTGTGCATTAGTGTGCACTCCAAAAAACTTGAGTGCACACCCATGCACACCCAAGAATTAGAGTGCTCAAATCATGCACTACAAAACATTTTAGTGCACACTCATTCACTTGCAAAAATTGGAGTGCACACTCCTGCACTCCCAAAAATTGGAGTGCACACCCAATCACTTGAAAAAGGCGGAGTCAAGCCATGTGCAATACAGCCAGGATTTAAAAAAGAGGCTGAACTCACAAAGCTGAGAGAAGTGAAACTTAGCAATTACATCCTGGTGAGACTGATATCCAATTGTAGGAACAACAGTGTTCCAGCTAAGTGGTGTTGCAGTATTCCCTGAATTTATTGTAGAATTGGTGGGATTGCATCTTCTGTGCTCTTATTCAACTTTTGCAGGTTGTAGAAAATCTTTCTACAACTTCTAAGGTTCTAAGTTTTTGGCCTTTTTTGATGCTACACCATGAAAATTAAGAGGGAACTAGGTGTCAGGTGACGTGAAGCTAATTCCAGCCTTTATTCCAACCTTACTCCCAGGAACAATTGTTGAAACCCCCTGATGATGACAAGGGGACCATTGTTATTGAAGGGGTGTATTGTTGGAGTACCAGTAGACTTTCAACACATGTTACTGCATGTCACCTGACACCTATTCACATCAATTTTTTCATGGTACTAAAAGCTCTGTAGTGTCGCGGCAGTAGCAGCAACTTAAACACACAGGCAAAAGGGCTTCTGTTAGCACAGCTTGGCTAACACCAAGTTGCCCCCAAGTTTAGTGTAGCATTGAATTTCTATGCTAGACTTGGTGGGCTTCTACTAGAAGCCTAGTAACCATTTGTGAGAGTAAAGAGAAATCCACTACCAATCAGGCAGTGCATGAGTGTGCACACCATTTTTTTGGAGTGCATGGGTGTGCACTCCAATTTCTTGGAGTGCACACTACTACACACCAAAAATGGTGTGCATGTGTTATTTCTTTGGTGTGCATAAAGGCTGACCCCCCTCAGAATCATAAAGCCATATTGTTGCCCTGTCAGTCTTACCCTTTTCTACCCAACTTGTTTGCCAGCCTGCCCTTGCCTTGATCTTGGTTTTGTGAATTGGCCGTTGTCTTTGCCGCAGACCCTCTCTTTAGAGTAAGTCTGTCTTCTTCTTTTTTTATTGGGATTTTATCCCAAACCCAATCCTGGGAATATTTCTATGTTCAAACACACCCTTCACCAGGCCCCAGAAGTCACAGGCATTAAAATACCTCTGTGCACGGGTGCGCAGACCCTGTAAGAACTTTTGACACTAAACATCACCCGCAAGTCACCTCTTTTTGGGACAAACCCTTTCACAGATATCCTGACCACTAACTGTACCCTCTACTCCGCAGCCAAGGTAGAACCGCTCCAGCTGAATACCTAGTGGATATAGAAATCAGCAACTCCAAACCAGGATTTCAAAAGTTAGTCTATTCTTTCTGTACAAATTTATCTTGTATAAAATCAAAATGTCTACCTGTGCTTCTAGACCTGACCTCAAAGGACCCCTCCCCACCCTGATCAGAGATAGCCGCAAATGGTCTGCCCTTGGAGGAACAGCTAGTGGAGGATCAGACTGACATAGAGGTGATGATTCCTCTTTGGTTCAAGCAGAAGACAAACCCCACTCTGAGCACCTCAAAAGCCAAAGCTCCAGAAAAAACTCCCAAAGAGCTAGAGGAGGAACAGGTCCAAAAGATCAAGGATCTGGTGTACAGTCACCAAGCAAGCTGCAGAAAGTGTCCCTATCCAAGCTCAAGGATCTCCAGAGGAGCTCAAAGCCGCACTGCACGTTGTCCAGGAGAGTCAAAAAGAGGCTCAGAAGTATCTATCCAGAAGGCAGTCAGAATCCTTTGTGGGGGGTGGAACCCCTGAACAGTGAAAAAGCAGATTGAACCTACAGGAAGGACTTTGAAAAAACAAAAAGCTTCTCCCACCAACAGAAGTTGGGGCTCACGGATTTCAAACACCACCCCAACAGAAACTTTCTATCATAATCATGCCCAATCAGGTCTCCCTGTTTTTCTTTTTCCTATATGGGTGGGTCTGTCAGGCAAACCTGGATGTAAAACATAAAGAAACCAACAAAAGGATAAAAACAGTTCACCAACCAAATTAGAGCTTTCAAAATGACTACATAATTATTAAGAGGAGCCTAGAGGCCGGCCGGGCCTTTGAGTGGTTGAGTGGTTGGGTTAGGGTGCAGGAGGTAGCCGTCTTGCCCACGTCAGGCATACCTGTGAACTAGGCTACATGCCAATGGCTGATCACAATTCATCTTTTGTTTCTTCATTCATCTACAATTCCAATCTTTTGTCTTATTGGTTGCTCATATGTGTCTCCCTCAAGATTATGGAAGAAGCTCCTTTTATGATTTCATTCCAGTAGAGACAAGGAGGTATAAGAAATAAAAAAAATTGGTGTATAGCGTACTATGAGGATAGGAACTCCTCAAATATAGCTTGAAGGCGTGCACCATTTTAGCCAGGGATTTTGGAATTGTGATTGACCACATGGAGCACAACAAAAAATAGCGTCCACCACGGGTGCTCGCTTGAAGAGGGGTGGGTGAGATGATTATTGTGTCCCAATCAAAACAATACCGCAAGCCTTTCAATCCTGATGTTGAGCTCTTTGAGTAGGTCTTTTTGTGGTAAAAATTGAGGCATGATTGAGGGGAAATAGAAGTCAAGTGCTTTAATCAAACTGAAATCCCTGCTGATGTCGGCCTGGCCTTTGTGCGAGTAGGATCGGGGGGAAGTGGTCATGAACTGTGAATAGTACAATAAGGGTTTATGGAGGGGTTTCAAAGTTACATACTCAGGTGGAGATACCAGTCGCGCGATGACAACTTCCGCGCCCCGAGCTACCCAAGCTGCCACCCCCGTCCCTCCACCCTGGCTCCCCCGTTGCTGATACTAGTCGCGCGACAAGGATCAAGTTTCCAGCCCCCCCAGGAACCCAAGGAGCCCCCTTTTACCCCCGTCCCCCCCAAACCCTACTTTGAACCCGCCTCCCCGGAACCACGCTGGCCGATACTAGTCGCGTGACTAGCTTCTCGATTCTGGCCCCCAACTTCACCAACAACCACCACCTAGCCCCTCCTCCACCAGCAGACCACCCACCGATCCAGCCCCCCCGCCCCCCCAAACCCTACTTTGACCCCGACCCCCCGGTACCCACCTGGCCGATACTAGTCGCGCAACTAGCTTCTGGATTTTGGCCCCCTACTTCACCAACAACCACCACCCAGCCCCTCTACCACCCCAATCACCACCACCTGCAACCCAGCTTACCCGGATCACCTACCACCACCTGCGACCCAGCGTTGGACGATGATTTTTACACCAGAATCGACGCCCATACGGTCCTTGGGACCCTTCTTGACCGAACCAAAACAACAGGTAAGTTTTTCCATCCCTTGATTGATCTGTAGCTACTAACCCTAAACCCTTTTTTCTTTCTTCCTCTAGGCGCAAATCCTTCCCCACGGGAACCAGCCCACTACCCCTGCTCCAGAGACCCCGCCAGAGGCATCCCCAAGAAGCCGGCACAGCCTTCAAGAGGTCCAGGAAATCATCGAAGGGAGTAAGTTCTTTCTGCCCATGCCTGAAAATTTTTGGTGCACTAACCTACTTTTTAACATCAGTGCAAACTAGACACCAGTATCTCAGCAAGGCCCATGCCGCCATCTATGGCTTGGGCCCTCAGATGGATTCCTACCACAAATTGTACATGGACTGGAACCAAAGAAGGATGTTGGAAGCCAAAGCCGCCGGGAGAACCTTTGTCACCGGCCCCATTGATATATTGCCGGAAACTTGGCGGCCCCCCTCGAAACCCTATGCCGCCTCCGAGTTGCCAACTGCAATTTGCAGAAGGACCCCGCCTCCGGCCCTCGACACCAACTTGATTTGGGACACTTTGCAACGACCTCAAAACCTGAAGGTGTTCCCAACTTTTATACTCGACCCCACCACCCGATTCTCACTTGTTGAAGATGAAGAGGACGACGACCATCCCCCCAACAACACCACTCGGCGAAGCGTCCCCTTTCTTTTCCTGTTGCGCAGGTCAAACGAATCAAATTCAACAATGATTCCTCCGACTCCAACACTTCTGGCAGCGCGCCGGACACCTCCAGGGAATCGACCCCGGAGCAAACTGAGGATGCATCAGCGTCGCATGTAAGAAATCCAGCCGTTGCTGCCTCTGCCACCTCTGCTGACTCCGGCCCTTCCCCTTCCTCTCTCGAGCAGGCTGGCGGGAATGTCTTGGCCCTGGCAGAGGGGCCGGCAGCAACGTCTGCCGACTTCGGCCAAGCGCCTTCGACCGGCAAGAATGACCTGGCCCCAGAAGAGGGGCCTGCGGCCCCAGCCACGTCCGCCGATTCCGCCCCTGCGCTTGCCCCCGCCAACTCTGGCCCAGCGCATCCCTCCTCCGACTCCGGCCCTGTGCCCTCCTCCTGCGAGCACACAGGCCAGGACGGCTTGGCCCCAGAAGAGGGGCCTGCCCAATCAGCTCCGCAAAGATCCCAGCAGATGGGCTCAATTCATGAAAGCGGCAAACCCCTTGGAGCAAGCCTACAACCAAATGTAGTAGACAGAGATTTTATTTTCCATACAAGCGGAAGTCCCCAAATTTGGGGTTCCAGGGGGTGTTAAAGTCATAGGGGTTTGTAAATCGCAGCAAGGGCATAGCCCCCAAATTTGGGGTTTCAGGGGGTGAGAAAGTCACAGGATGTGAAAGGACCCATGGGGAATGGGACAGCTCAAAGGAAATGATACAAAATTTTCAAACAATTGATGGTGCAATTTCAGGGTGACAATGCATTCAGTCACAGGAATGCAAGGGATGGCCACTAAATCATTAACTCTGTTACCTGATATGACTCTTGCGTAAATCACATTTGGTCCCAAGTTTTCCACAATCAACCTGGTTCCATTACAAAGTCCCATTGTCTGATCAAGGTTCCTGAGCATTATTATTGGCACTCCACGTTTCAATTGCAGAATATGAGGTGGGAAACCTGAGATGTTCAACCCATTGATGTACTCTTGCAAATATAGGTTTTGGGGATCATCCTCTACAGAATCATAGCTTGTGTAAGTTCCCCCTTGAGACGGAATAGATTCTAAGATTCTAGAGTTGATTTGGTTCACAGAAACATTCTTGCAGCATAGAATTGCCCGATCCAGAAAATATTGTGGATCTGCAAAAGAGGTGGTTATATTTGGAAATATCTGTCTTATGAGATAATCCAAATTTTGCTCTTGAGAACCTCCACAAATGACCATAGAAGTAGGTAGGTTGATCTTGTTGTTTGATTGATTGATACCTTGACCATTTCCAACGGATAAAAGAAATTGCTGAAATTGCCGATCACCTGCTGCACGCATGTTCACTGAAAGGCGGATGATATTTTTTTGAAAGTATCTCCAGCAGTAAGAGTTGACAATGCTTGCATCAACAATCTGGGCACGTGATCCCTTCCTTACTACTGGTAGACATTGACGGAAGTCACCTCCTAGCACAATTACCTTTCCACCAAAGGGTTCGTCTGAATCCATCAAGTCTTGGAGTAATCTGTCTACCAATTCAAGTGCATTTCTATGTGTCATTGGGGCTTCATCCCAAATTATCAGTCTTGATTGCCTCAAAACATCTGCCTTTTGAGAATGTTTTGCAATTGAAGAGACTGAGTTTTGCAGAAGCTTTGGAGGAATTCCAAAAGTTAAATGGGCAGTCCTGCCATATGGTATGTTCATAGCTGCAATTCCTATGGAACCAGAGGGATTAAAAATCAAAGTGGGGCAGGTTGAATATCCATATGGTTAGAACATTTGGAGCTCACCACTTCCAGCACAGGCAATAGCAATTCTTTCAGTTGATCTTACATTGGCCAGTAAGCAGTTGTATAAGGAAGTCTTTCCAGAGCCACCTGGACCATCAATAAAGAAGCAAGCAGGTTGTTCTGAATAACATGCATTGATGATCTGATCAAAGGCTGATCTCTGCTGAATATTCAAATTATTTGCATTTTCAATTTGATCTGGGTCCACATTGAAGCTTGACCTCTCTTCATCCAACATCCAGTTTCTGTTTAGCTGGTTTCTACCAACAGAGGGATCATATCTTGGAAGATCAGGAAATGATAGATCCACGCGTGAAAGACCATTCTGGAGCAGGATTGGATTGATCACTTCAATAATCTTATTTGTCATGGATGCATCATCTTGACATCCCTGATGGATCCAGTCTTCAGTCATGCAATGGTAGGAAGAATTCCATAAATGCAGAGGGTCTGAAGGTTGTTGACATGTTGCTAAAAGTATCCCAAATAACTTATGGCATCATTGTTTCATTTGCTTCAGCCATTGTGGCTTCCAAACAATGATCATTTTCCAACAGACCCCCGGCAAAAGCAGCTGAACAAAAACTGGTAGAAATCTGTCCCTGAAACGTACGGAGATTCTCAAATGAGGTGGCGCCGGTGACATGATTGAGCAATAGAAATAAATGCCATTTTTCTGGATCAGAAGGATAAACCGCATAGATTCTTCCAATTGAAAACCCCCTCTGCCTTGGTTTCCATTCTTTGGTGCTGGGGTGCCATGTGTAGTACTGGGGGAATTCAGAATATTTGAGATGCCTGGCCTGAGGATCAATTAGATTCCTTGCAAAATATCCTGCGAGCATTGTTTTAGATGCATCACCCCTTTCAATGACATCTACCAATTCTTTGTCTTGTGAAAATGTTATTTGATGTTGGTCAGGCAGGTGGATGTCCAATCGAATGACAGAGGGATAAGTTGCAGATAATTTGAAAGAGAAAATTCTCCAGCATGCTTCTGGAGCTGCAACCCAGCAGGAATCTCTGAATCTATTGACCTCATCAATCTTTTCCCCAACATCCAATACTACTTTATCATGTCCCTTGTAGACATATTTGTAGAGGTATTTGACTGCAGATATCTCAGCACAAATTTCAAGATTGATGTGACATTGAAATCTGGCTGATAAGTAGGGACTGTAGGGCAGAACCCAACGGTTGTCAATGATGTTGTTATTTCCTCTTCTGATTGTTGGTCCATTGGGCCTTCTCCTATACAAAGGGTAAGAATTTTCATTCATGACGGTTTCAGGAC